>NC_089274.1:16571632-16882132 GCF_963678975.1 Dysidea avara
ACCTTAACACCATACGGGAAATCCGTTACAACATGGAGTGCATAAATGATGTTTGGAAACGTGTTGGGATGGTCAGAGCTGCTTTAAGGAGTAATGAAACACGACGTGATTGTGCTCTATGTCTCAATCAGACAGTGAATGAGGATCACTGCACTCGTGAGTAACAGTATTATGCAGTAATTTTTCAATATGTAAAACTATATAGCTGCATCTTTAAATCCTGTACATTTGCTCTACAGCTTGTGACAGTTCATGTACTGGACTCAACCAGTGTTATGGTCCAATGGCTAATCAGTGTTGTAGTTACAATGATGGTGGTAATTGTACCACTGATTGTGGGATGAACAGGGAGGGAAATTCAACCTTCCACTGTGTCTGTAGTAACTTCTGGACTGGAACTGATTGTGATGGTATGTCATTTATTTTTTAGCTACCACACTGCATGGTACTTCATATCTGATTTTAAGGGATATATTTTCTTAAGATTTATTATCATTTCTGCAGTGTGGATAATAGCATTGCTCTGTGATAAAGAACATCATGTTTACCATGCTTGCTATTGAGGGCTTATCTTAAGAATTGTGTTCACCCCACTGAGCTGGTGTGTGATGGGAAATCTTAAAAATTAAATACCTAAATCACTGTGAAACTCATGCACAAACTTGAAATTTTACAGGTTATTGTTTCATCTTCTAGTGTGTGACATTCCTAATTGTGCTGCATGCAATGATGTGGGCAGTGAGTGCATGCAATGTCAAGGAGGATTTCAACAGAACACCATCGGAGTTGGTTGTACCGGTGAGCCACCCATGCTACACATCACCATTACATGCCAATTATATGCGTATATCATTGTGTATGCAGAAATGTCTGATGATGATGATTTGGAGACTGGAGTTGTCATTGGCATCATAGCAGCAATTTGTGTTATGTTGCTTATATTAATTATACTCATCATAGCAATTGTTGTCAGTTGCCATAGGAGGAGGAAAAGACGAAACTTTGTTTGAATAAACTTATCTGAATTGAAAAATGTTGTTTACTGCAATACAGTATGTAATTGTTAATGTACAGAACCATATTATGTTATATAAAATTCCAAGCTGCATCTCTCTCAGTAGCTCATGGTAGACCAGAATTGAATTGAACCAGTATATCTGGAGAGAATTTTACCCTGAAATGAATCTAGGGCATTTTTATGGTTATTTGGATATGTTCTCTGCTTTCTGAGATAGATGCATGGCTATGCATGTATGGGTGTTAATTTTAAGAGAGGAATAGCTAAGGCAGTAGAAATTTTTGATCAGGTGAATGTTCTATTAGAGTAGTGATTGCTCTTTTAGAGTATCTTGATCTTGGCACAAATCAAACCCCCAGTCCTCCATCTTCTTAAACCACTTTTATCCGCTGCTGTGTGCACTTTGTGATGTTTCATATTTTATATGATGTAGCATTAAGAACAATTGAAGTTTTAAAAAATGCAGGCTCATGCACTAGCGGTTTCATTGATGTCAGATCTATTATTACCATAACTTGCCTGTGCAACACCATGTATTGTAATTTGAGTGTTTATATTAAAGATTTACATTAAATTTTGTACAATACTGTATTATTATATCACGAGTTAGGAGAAAATGAAATAAATTCAAAAGCAAATTGTATGTCTAGCCCTTACCTAACCCACTATTTTGAAGAGCATTTGTTCAAAACTGCACTACATATAGTTCTGTAAACAGCATTATTTTCAGCATGCATGCAGTGTAAGGTATACGGTATATGTGGGTATTAAGAGTCATTTAATTTAAAAGCATTCCTAGCACCTAATAATGTGATCCCAATTTTTCATACTACTTGTAGGCAAAGAACAGGTGTAACCATAAACTAAATTATCCTACCATGTGGTGTGCTGTATGATCTTTTCTCAAAAGCACTGTAAGTGTTTCTATTGTAGGTATTATGAGTCACAATATTCATTGCTTCATAAGTTCATTATTTTATATCCAACTATAAATGTTGGGGAAATATTTACAGGCACTCTAATGGCATTCAAAACACCATAGATGACTTGTTTTTTTGCAGGGATTTAATCCTCTGAACATATTTTAAGCTATGCGACCCTTAATACCCTTTGACCCATAATACCAGAATCTACCTTATAATTATGCTCATGGGTAAATAATGGAGAGGCTCCTGTATTGTTAGTTCTCTGTTATATCTTGTAACATACCACAGTTGGGGCATGCAATTTATTCATGATGCTGCATGCATTTACACAGGGGCAGATTAAAGATTTTAAACTGGTCAAGCATATTCAGACAATTTAAATTACATTTTGCATTGATTTACAAACGTTCAGATTGAAATACTCTAATAGAATAGTCAAATACCCTATTAGAACAGTGTATTTTAGTTCAGTATTGTAAAAATAGTCAAAAGCTGTATCAGAGTGGTTAAGCCTTACTGAGGGACTCCCAGAATGACATCCATGTATATTGCATGCTAGCCTTCAAACTCTACCTCTTAACTCCTAAAATTTCGGCTTTAAAGGATTTAATCTCAGAATGCAAAATTTTCTGGGGGATACAAGATTGAGATACTCTAATAGAGTGGTCAGTCAAAATACTCTAATAGAACAGTCACTACATATAACACTGTTTCCTCCATAGTTGCTGAGTATAAAAAAAGCTAGCATCTGCAGCACTATCCCATGCATGGACACACTTAGCCTGCTAAGAACATTTTGCAAATGAAATACACATGGTCTTGTGTATGCCATTCTTTAGGTCCATAGTATAGCTATGGTTAGTTGAACTAATCATGGCTGTCACTTATCCCTATACAACTCTTGATCAATGTAGTCCACTTAGAAAGCAGGATGACTTAAATATTTGTACATATATAAAAGCACTGTACATTAAAAATTTTAGTCCTGAAACATATAGCTATGGGAGCTGCACTCCCCCCTACAGATCCCCCCCAGACCCCCCCCCCCCCCCAGATCCCCCCAGATCCCCCCAGATCCCCTGCTCATATACCTACTACTCTGGATCATCCCTTTAAGTATGCATGCAACAGAAAATTTGGAAACATGTCCTGGAGCCATGCACCTTTCCATGTGGTATATATTTATTTTACTATTCAACATTATACCAGCAATGTCATTTTGACTGCTAATGGCCAGCTAGCTATATTGTAAAAATTGCTATGTATGCACTTATAATATGGATTAGGTCATACACAGAATGACGAAGTAAAAACAAGCTCATGGTCATGCAATATAGTGTTTTCTACATCTCATACTATACAATGTCCTGATGCATCCTCTTCAGCAATGTAACAATAATATTTTACTATATCAATTGGTGTGTTCATGTACAGCCCTGTAGCTATATACTGAAGTCTACATGTTATTTCTTTGCAGAAACCAGATGGCTATGCCTATTATACGTAATTGAAATTAAACACTAGGCTTGTGCTATGAGACTGGTATATTCAGAAATTAATTTAGTAGCATAGAGCACTATAGCTACCACAATGCATATGTTTGATATACTGTATAGACGTCAAACTGTTCACCGGCACAGAGTCACAGTAATGACAGTGTGCTTGCAATTGCAGATCACAATGGCCTGTGATTATGTATAATGTATCATACAGTTTTCTTGATGAACATGAGGGGGTGGATGGACAATGGCATGCCTGCACAATTAATTGGGCCACCATAAGGAAGAGTACTTTTAAAGTGTGAAGTCTTTATCATCTTGACTGCATGGTGTAGAAAAAGATGTGGTAGCTATTTGTCTTGTCACAAATTTGTATGCATGTTGTGCTCATGTGTTCATGGGATAAGAACTTCTACAATTATAAAATGTATTACATTATGA
Organism: Dysidea avara; assembly: GCF_963678975.1. Lineage (NCBI taxonomy): Eukaryota > Metazoa > Porifera > Demospongiae > Dictyoceratida > Dysideidae > Dysidea > Dysidea avara. The sequence goes on from NC_089274.1 coordinate 16,575,517, forward strand.
GATTGTGCAGTAGTTAAGGATTGACCTTACTTTATTAAAAGTTGTTTATCCTACACATAGCTCTAAAGCGTATTAATGTTTATCTGCAAGCGTATATGATTTAGACTCACTGCATGCGAATATTCCAAAATTGTATACAATACATAATAACATGTGACATTAAATTGTGCTGTGACGGTTACGATGGGTATATGCATATAGTATGTACACATGCTCTGCAGTGTTGGATCTAAGAGAGCTCCATGTTTTCATGGAACCTTCTCCTCTAGGAAGACCCTTGATCCCTTAGATATAGAGATTGATCCCTTTTACTCAGTGAATTATTTAAGCCAAAACTAGTTTAATGCAAAATCTATTTTAGTCTATCTATGATTCCCATCAGTTGCCTGCAACTTGTCAGTTGACTGATTCAAGTACATTATTGTCACTCTTGAGCAGCACAAGGATTCCACAATTGAGCTGCATACTCAAGCACTAGTCGTACAATGGACTTATAAAGCGATATAGAGGAAAAGAATGATGTACAAAGTTTAGGCATCTTGTATTGCTTTGGTATCAGTACTATGGTCATCAAACCGAGTATCAGGCAAAAAGATGTATATGTAGAAACATTGATAAAGCAAGTACTGGCTGAACTGGCTTATGGTTTCACAATCCTTTACTTCCTTATAAATGGAAACATCATTAGCAAACTAATGAATCGCTGTTTGTGCACCACAAACAATTAGAAGATTGGAATACAATTTTTCTTACTCTGAGGTACATTGTTCTACTGTTTCCCTGCTTCTAAATAGTGTGTTTGGAACACCGAATTATCATGCACTAATCATATTTTTGGACTTTTGAATTCAGCTCAGCCATGTTACTCAAACTAATTTCCCTAACTAGCTATTGGGTATCATTTGCTGCAAGCCTTTTTGACTTACAGGTAGTTAGCTATTAGTGTGTGATAAACCTGTTACATCTGGTGTGCCATAAGGATCAGTCCTGCATGGGACCATTGTGCATTTTAAAATTATAATGATAATCTATACCCATAGCTTTGTGGTGCAGCATAGAAAAAACTGTCAACTAATAACTAGCTGTGTAGAAAGCACAGCTATGGTAAAATGGTATCTGCCTCAAATAACAGTCATTCTCAGCCACCTCTATCCCTATATACACTGACGTAAAATACACAGTACAAATTGTCAGAAAGGCAACATATGCTGGTTAACTACATCCAATGAAAAAAGGAGCTAAAGAAAAATAATAATTAAGGGGAAGTAACTAATTACATGTAACTAGCTAAGGCGTGTCTACTAATTGAAGTCTTTTGCCAGTCATAATATGAGGGGGTAGTTCGTTCCAATCTTTAACAGTTCTCTTTTGATATATAACTGGTGATATTATCTGTTGGCAGGAGATGAATCTAAGTGGGTGACATGCATTGTCGGGTGTTGGTAGATTGTGGTAAAAAATTACTCAGTATTTGTAAAGTTGGTTCCTGTTGGTGGACAATTCTATGAAAAAGAGATAATCAACTTATTTTATGCCTCTGCTCTAATCACGGTTGTTCAACATTGCTATTACACTGCATAGTCTGATTGGACCTACATGTCTTGCCGCTTGCCTCTGTACCATTTTGATTTTGAGTCAGATTATGTTGATGTGGATCATCTTGGGTAGTATACTTGAGAATTGATCATATGAGTGTTGTATAAGCATCTTATTTTACCTCACTGTTACAATTCCTAGATTTCTCATTATAAAATTCAGCATTGATTTGATTGATTTTAATTTAGACCACTACATTCGGCTTTCGCATTTGGCTAAAAGCTGAATGTAGGAGTCTGTAGCTAAATGAAAGTGTATTGTGAAGAAGTACCCTTGGTATTTGCAGCTATGGTCTGGTTGTTTAGGATATAGTTACTTAGTAAAGGTGAGTGACGCTGTGTAAATTTCAGCAAAACACATTTATTAATGTTAAATTTCACCTATACTGCCCATCTGGAGATTTCATCAACAAGTCCTATTATATTAAGTTGGGTTAGAAATTCAAGTAAGGCCTTCAGTGCCGCCAGTCACTGTAAAGCAGTAACAATAAGAACAATAGCATCTTTCAAGTTTGCAGCTAATTCACATCTTCTTAAGACTTGGTTTGATAAATAACACAATCATCTGCACTGTTAGCTACTATTTATATCATTTATTATATGAACATGAGAGGCCCTAACACAGTACCTTGTGGATGTAACTGGGAGAAAGTCAGATATATTTCTATTCACCACTGAGAGCCAATGGCAGATTTAGAATCTTTCAGAGAACAGGGTCAGATCTTGGTTATTCTTAGTGGAAATCTCTCAACAAGTGTGTGAAGCACACTCAGGATGTATGTAAAACATGCTCTAACTAGGGAGTCTGGGGGCATGCCCCCACAGAAAATTAGCCCACTGAGATTGTATTTGGTAACACTTTGATCGAATAATATTTATATATTTATTAAGCCACTTATTGTTAATTTTATGTTTCAGATCAGGAAGTTAATCTAAACTATAATGTATATAGGTGGGTGGCCCACCTGCATGCATTGGTTTAGGTTAACTTTCTGATCTTCAGTGGGTGGCTCATTATGTTACATGCACCTGACTGTTTTATTATAGAGTTAGCTGAATGCCCTATTAGAGTTTCTCAATCTATTAAGTTAGAAGTGAAATGGATTATTAATCCCTTCTCTCCTGACTTTGATGTTGGCCTTCAGCCCATCCAGCCTTCCTTTCTCTATGCCTTTCTAGCTAATTGTTTAGTATATAATCAATAAACATTGAGATGATGCAATAATGGTGAAAACTCATAATAATGACCTAATTTAGGCAGTGAGACATAGCAATGTGAGCGGGAGATCTGAAGCATAAAATTAACAATAAGTGACCTTATCCATCTCTATAGCAGTTAGTAGCAATTTTAAAAGCTAACATGCAGAAGGCAAAGCAACTTGTTGAATAATAGTAAGTGATACACATTGAGAAAGCTCATTATTCAATACCAGTCTCTAGAAGTGGCAATTACGAATCTGCATGATATGCAGCATGGGGCACAACATAGGAAAATGAATGTAGTATAGTAAGATTTCACACATCCAGTGGCAAACATTTCCTTCTACTCTGGAATGACTTAGTTCACAGCTAGGCATAGGCATAGCTACTGATTTTTGGAGATTTTTTCAGAATAGTTACTAGTAGGGGTGGATCAGTCTAGACTTTTAAAGAGGACCACTCTAGAACATGGTAATTGTAGCTTCAGTCTAGCTATACACTAGTAGTAGCAAGAGTATAAAATAATAAAAGAGAGAGTGTCTAACTCCAGTATGGGCCATCAAAAATGACAACTACAAGTCTTTCTGGATATAAAGTAAATTCACGCTCATGTTATGAAGTGCTGATTGAGTGAGTTAACATGTTAGGAGGTGGTGTCTTTGAGCAGCCCCTTGAAAGTCAAACCAAAGCATATTAACACCCTTCCTGTAAATTCAAGGGAAACCTGTGGACTTGTGGCTTTCATTTTTGACCTTAGTCTCGCATGGCCAGACAGCTTTTTTTCCGCCGACTATCACTCAAAAAAGGAAAAAAAGCGATCTGGCCACGCGAGACTATGATGGCCCATACTGGAGTTAGACACTCTCTTTTATTTTTTACTCTTGCTAGTACTATTATTTTATAACAAAATAATCACTCTCTATAGCAGTGTTTCAGTGCTAAATCATACTATCATAAACCACGTAAACTGATTTCGGGCGCGCGCCTTATTGTCAGAGGGAACCACTTCTTGTGTTTTGTACGCTCCATTCTTGAGTTATGGCGCACTGGACTAGCTGACAAGGGTGGCCTATGCTTTAATTTTGCGGTGATCTCACATTGGAATGCTTGAGATCACGAAATTTCTTTTGCTAGAGACATGACGTAATGTATATTTTACAAAAATAATCGATAGTTTACGGATACCATAGCCATAGGTTTACCTGTTTACTCTACGTATAAACCGAGGTGCTGACTCTGGTGCTGACTTTGCCGGTTTGTTGTTGTAAGAAACATATTGTGGTTAACGTGTTATCCTCGTAGTTATACTGTAGCTATAGCTTAGTAGCCAGTCGTCTATTGTGTTAGTGATATTCCCAAACGTACGTACGTACCACGATTCAGTGCTAGATCAAAGCGCCGGACTGTTCTTTTAACACGATCAAATATATAGTGGGTATTCATTTATTTTGGTATTGTCTCTAGCTAGCTACGTAGTGATGTGGTTGGCAGCTGTTGCTAATTTGCCCGCTACATTGTAAACTAGTATGGCAGCCACTTGATAAAAGCCATTTGACTACATCTATTAGAATCCAGACCAGATGTGTTGCTTGACACTTCAATGACCCTGGGTTCATGAACTCTTAGTATGCACATGGTAGAGTTCATTTTGTAAGTCAAGGGGTAGTCACTTTTATGCTGTCTGTTAAAACACTTACAACCTGGATTAGTCTCGCAATGCCCAACCCTAAAAAGAGGGTCTGGTGAAATTGTGTACAAAAAGTTTGGCACTGCCGGAATGTTGGCAGCTCCAATCAGATCACTCTATTTCGAATTGATTTTGTAATTCATATATTTCAAAAGACTTGCAGCTCATGGTAATTACATCCAGTGATTTTACCGCTTAAAATCATAGTACAAATGGGCATACAAACTCACCATTTCTGTTGGGTTCATTTTAATGTTGCACAAATAAAGTAGTGCTATCAAGTTGGTGTGTCTATAAGCGGATCTGGTTAAATCACCGTAAACATTGCACTTACGTAGCATGTGAACGTCATCCAATAAACATCCCAGAGCTCAATTTTTTTATACACAGTTTCACCAGGCCCCCCTTTTAGGGTCGGGCACCGTGAGACTAAACCTGGATTAAAATTCGATCAATTGATCAAGGGTTTTGTTGCAATCAAGCAATCATGACTTCCACAAAAATAGCAATCAAGCACCTTTGAAAGCTAATAGCAGCATGAGAATTTAGTAAACTTTTAAGGTTTGATGATCAAGAATCAAGGTTCTTTTATGGATGAAATCAAGTGATCAAAGCAATCTTTTAATGATTAAAATCTAAATCCCAGTTGCAAGTATACCAATAGCAGTGTAGAAGTGTGACTATCCCTTGTAAGTGATGTGGTAGGATATCAAGTCAAGTATGTTATACATATACTGTGTTTTGACATATCACAAAAAAATATTTGTGGCAGAAAGTATGATTTTACTTTAGTGGCTGAGGTTAAAGCTTTCTTCTCTATCTGTAAAAGAAATAGATGGTGAAAGTTCTAAATATATCCTTAACACTGGCGTCAAGCAATTTAACTAGGGAATTAAGTGTACATATCATGCATGTAGTTCTTATGATCATTTTTGTGTGTGTCATGTACTCAGTTGTTAGAATGCACAAAACACCAGAGCATGAAATTAGGCACTGCATTACATACATGTAATGTAATACATGTAGCAAAGATGAAGCTGTGGCTACCATTCTGGATACTAGCCGCACTGGTTGGGGTCAGTGTTCAGCAGTGTGCTGTTGAAGATCTTAATCTGCTAGATATAGTACAAGCTGCTGAAGCATCTGAAACCACTGGTGACCTCTCTATAGAAGCAGTTTATTACAATTGTTTGTCCAGTAGCCAGACTGTTGGTCGTTATGCAACAATGTCTCTGTCAGTGTTGTTCATAAAGGCAAATGATCCTAATACAACAAGTGAGGCTCGCTATAATCTAAACTGTGCTTCTCCAACAATGTGGTCACGTGTTGGGCGGAACACTACTGCACTAAGAGACAACAATACCAGGATGAACTGTTCCAGTTGTTTAGATCAAAGTGTTAATGATCATCATTGCTCTCGTAAGTATAAATTATTACTTTATTGCAGTGAAATTTAGCATTATTTTAATGTGCTGGACAGCAAGAGGTCATTGTGATTAGGCCACATAGAATTATGACAATTTTTACAAATCTCTGTTACAGAGAAACTGCAATAATACAGTAATTACACCTTAGCTATGTTTGGAACGCACATGCCTGACATGGCCACTATAACAAGGTGGCCTCGTCAAGGAGGTAGTGGTAACTTGTATGTTAGCAATCTTATGTCATGAACTTCTTGCACTTTGAATGACTTAATAGAGTATACGTAGCCTTTTGTCTCTGGGTAATGAATTGTACTAATTATTAGCCCAACACAATGACCAATTATCAACAAGCAATTACAGATTTTCTTTTCTCATATCCCTAGAGATTTTAATGTTTAACAACTCCATTTACCAGAAATTTAGCTGTCTCAGGTCAGCTAGATGCAGAGTTTTCTTGGCAGGTAGCATGAATAATTTTACTGAAGGAAGTGCCTACTATACATAGAGACTATAACGGACCATAACTATTATTCAGAGACTATAACAGCCTACTGTAACTCAATAACCTTTTATATACTATACAGAGTAAATTCATTTTAGAATTTGCCAATAATCAATGACATTGCTAGTTAGTGTATGCAGGACTTCTAGCTGATTAGGTGATGGATTAAGGAGCTTTAATTAGTCTCTCAAACAATACTGTTTTGTTTTTCAGGCATCAAAAATACTGTAGGTGCTCATTGGTCCCTTGTTTAATGTTATGCACGTGTATTTCCAGCAGCTTAAACACCATACTCATGTTTTGGGGCATAAGCCACATTAAAAATATTTTACATTCATGCACATTATGAAGAACAGTATGAAAATGACATGTAGGAAGTATGATTATGTTACTACTTGGTTATTGACTGTGTTATATTGCTTTTGTGTTTGCCTTTATGTACAGCTTGTGACAGTTCATGTACTGGACTCAACCAGTGTTATGGTTCATCAGCTAGTGAGTGTTGTAGTTATAATGATGGTGGTAATTGTGCCGCTGACTGTGGGATGAACAGGGAGGGAAACTCAAACTTCACCTGTGTCTGTAGTAACTTCTGGAATGGAACTGATTGTGATGGTACGTATACATGTACATTTACATACATAATGGTGGTAAATTATGAACATTGTCATCTGCAATATCTTTCAACTTCAGCTACAATGCAAAATTTTAGAAAAAGAACTTTACAAACTGATGAATCACTTGAATACTTTGTAGGCATGTTCATATGCACATACTCACTACACATGTACTCATGTACATCTGTTTACACATAGAAGTCAAAGCAAGGGAAAATCAGCTGCTGTTTTCTCAGCTGCTGTTTTCACAGCTACATCAACCCAGTAAAACTGGGACACCTGTTATATGAGTAATGGGTTTGTGAACAATGTTTGCAATGTCACAAGCTGGGAAAAATTGTAAGTCTTTTATAGTGGTTTCATTGAAAGTGAGTGGTTAGGTGAATTTATTAAGAAATGGTTTAAAACACATGGACTGTTTACCAAACAATTCCAGATTTATAGTATGACCAAGTCACTAGTCCAAAAGGAGGTGTTGCTAATTTGAGGGCGTCTCTTTTTTTATGTATCACAGCAGTGTTAGTGTGGTATAGTAACACAAAGCATCAGTGGCGTAACTAGAACCAGACCGACACCAGGGCCTAGTGCAATCAATGGCATAGCTAACCCAAACATGATGGGGTGACACACCCCCACAGAACACTTAATGTCATGATTGTACAAAAAGGCTAATGGCCTAATGATGGGCTAGCCAACATACGGTGTAGTATTAGCTAACTTATAGCTGCTTTATTACAAATTACTATCCATGTAAGTAAGTATAATGTAACCACAGCCTCATCTCACGTGTCTCAACTATACTCCAACATATTCGTCCATGATCAAGTAGAGATATACATCACTGGCAGTATAGTATAATGCTTTATACTATTTAGGTTAGACACTCCTGGCCACACTGATTTCGTCCACTGAATTTAGTGAATTACCACTCAGACTCTAGATTCGTTTGACTCCTTATCTCCAAGTAATCCCCTCTACTTTAATATATAGCAGACCGACTCTCTCAACAATCCATTGCCTCGTAGTGCAGTTTATCACTGTTATCTCAAGCCTCAGTTGCAGGTCAACCGCCTTTATTTAAATGCATTATCACGTGAGTAAGCTAATCTAAAAATAGAACAATAATTAGTGTGAGTAACTAATATTTTCGTTACTTGTTATCTCAAGCATGGACGATCTTTTTGTTAACTGTTGCATTGAAGCGTTGAAGAGAATAGCACTGAAGAAGCTGGCCATTTAGCACAACTGTTACCATGTGCTAGGACACGTGCTCAACATTGTTTACATGGTCTAAGCACCACAGTCTAATTTATGCACGTGAAATTTAAATTTAAGGGGCGTGGTAGTTTGTGCCTCGATCAAATCGACCAATGGTCCACTATTGCTCACTAAGAGATACTCGACCTAAGACCAGTAAGTCTTCTTCACTGTTTTGTTCAAATTTTTGATATATTGCCCACGGTCCGTGACAGTTGGCCAAACCTATCTTGGCATCACGGTAGCTATACAAAATGTCTGTTTTCAATCTAATAATTTGCTGACACCCGGGCCTAGGCCCAGGTAGGCCCGGGTTTAGTTACGCCACTGCAAAGCATAAGGACTTAGTCAGTGTAATTGTAAATTTAATATAGAAGTACTCAGATGTAACATATGATTCTTATTAGGGAAAATATTGCATTATGTGAAGGCAATGATCAAAAGTTGTTTCAGTAGTACCTGGGAAAACTGTTTTGTTGAGTCAAAGAATTATTAAACTTTCAGTAGTAGAATTGCATTATTATACATAGAATTAGGTACTGTAGATTAATTTGAATTTCTAACATAATACCATACACAAGCATTTGTTGGCAAACAAACACAATATTGAAGCATTCAGATTTAACAAGTTGAGAATCAACAGTGATGGTGTTTTTATGAGATCAAAGGCCCTTAGCATATCTAACACATTCATGTGTGTGAAAATCCACAAGTATATGGTTTACATACCATGATATGTAGTTGCTGTGTTGATAATGAAACTGAGCAAGACGTTGAATATGTTGGCAATACAACAATGTTGTGTATATTAGGGACATTTTGAATTGTGATATACTTTCAAAATAGCTTGATCACATCACACAGTGATTGCGTGCATGAAGAAGGGATTACATGAAGAAGGTGAATTTGAGCATATTTATGATGTTAGGCCTAGAGTTACAGCTATGGTACATACCGCTCAAATGCAACATAGTCTTTCAAGAGTGTAAGAGATTTAAAAAAAAAAACATTAATTAAAGGGCGTGCACGAGTATTCATCCTGTTTCATTTGGGATGAATACTTGTGAGCAAAATGGGTGCCACACCCTTTAATTAGAGAGTTTTTCAATCACTCGCACTCTTGCGAGACAATGCTGCATTTGAGTAATACCATAGTTAGTTATTAAAATATTAGTGTACGGAACACATGTACTGCCGTGCATGTGCAAGGCATCTGTATAAAAATTGCCCCACTTTCACACCTTTGGCCTTTTGCTAGCAAGCCAAGTGCATGAGAGGGACAATTGAGTGTCGTGCAGCCAAGTACAGCTAGTGTGGGCATGCGACAAACAAGTGTGTAATTTATAGGAACCAAGAAAATGCTGTTTCATGCATTCGTAGCTCAATAGTGCCTGAACAGAAATTAACCGGCTTGCTGTGGAAACTCCCTCAGGGTAGGGCACCTCCTATTCTGAATTTGAGTTAAATCTGCCCAGCCATCACTGAGATATGCACCTTTCAAAGTTTGTCTTATTTACTTCGTATTTTTCTTCTTAATCTTCTGACATAAATTTTCTTTTCCACACTTTAGAAAAATTGCAATATCTCACGCGTACTTTAGTTGATTGACTTTAAATTTGGAGGGCAGTAAGAACATAACGCAGCACATTTACATCCCACTTTTTGTACAGACCAAACTAAGAGCAACAGAATTATGCACGATTTTGAAAGTAATTTGTTGTCTCGCCTACAGGGTGATCCGTTTGACGGAATAACTTGAAAATCGGTCTGAACCTGAAGTTACTATTGTAGTGCAACCTTTTGTGGTTTGAATGCACTGAAAGTATTAGCTAAGGAGATATAAAGCAAAACCAAACATGTGAAAGAAGCGTGATTGAGATACTCTAATAGAACAGTTACTGAGAAGTAAAAGTCAGAAACAATTCTCCAGGTCTCGAATCAGGGACCTCCACACCCATATACCCAAGCCCTTTACCACTGCTGTCAGTTGTTCACCTCACTTAATTTCTGCTTTATAATTTCTACCTTATAAATGAAGGTTCTGGTTTAGTACGCTAGAATAATAACTTGTAGATCTATCAGTGGAAATTCTAGAGCATTCCGTATGCATTGTATTGAGAAACAATGTGTGCTCCATTAGAGTACTACAAAATTATGAAAATAGCCTATGTCAAGTGTGTTGTGCGGCCAAGTGCAGTGGGTGGGCAGGCGACATACTTGTTTTATGGAACCAGAAATGCCATTTTCATGTATCTGTAGCTCCATAGTGCTTGAACAGTATAATTAACCATTTCTGCTTGGAAGCTTCCTCAGGGTAGGGCATCTCCCATTCCTAATTTGAGTCGAATCTGCCCAGTGATCATTGAGATATACGCACCTTTAAGATTTGTCTTATTTCAGCTGTTCTTTGTAGTCTTCGATGATTCCTGCAGTAAAGGTTAATAGTTAAAAGGAAGCAGAGTTAGGGCCGTTGCACTAAAATGTAACTAGTTACATATTACTCGTTACTTTTATGCGATGTAGCGTGCTACAGTTACATATTACTTACTGAAAAAAGTAATGAGTTACATATTACTCGCTACTCTGAGGGCTGTAACTAGTAATAATATTACATACTACATTTGTTCGTTACAAACTATAAAGTAAGTCCAACCTTCTAAATACAAGTTACCAGCCTACAAGTTACCAGCCTACAACTACAAATGACACAAGCGAGACACGTGTTTCTCTGCTGTAATTCAGCCACAAATATATACTTTGTTGTTGTATCTTGGCCTCAAGGGCACTCCCCATACACTATCATTCTTTGTCCATGCCTATAATGCTATTTCCAGTCTTGTCTGGGCCCAAAATGCAATCAATCACGTGCCTGGATACAATGCGCCTTAAAAAGAAGTAACGTGTTACATTCGTTACAATTTCCGGATGTAATATCCATTACATATTACTTGCTACTTTGTCATGTAACGCATTATATTACTTGTTACTGTAAAAGTAATATTATTATGTAACACGTTACATTTGTAACGCATTACCCCCAACTCTGAAAGGAAGTATCAAGGTTGAAACATGCAATTGCAAAAAGAAGTGATATCCACACAAAAACAGCCAATCTGGTGTGGCCTTAAATTTATTTACATCATTGTAGCCATTTGTTGGCTGCCACCTTTGATTTCACAACTTTTTTTCACCCAGGTATTTTAATTAAGGCCGCACCTTTTTTCACAGCTTGGCTGTTTTTGTGCGGATATGCTTGACTTCACCTTCATAAAATCCCAAGTAGTCTGAACTATTTAGAAATCATATTTCAGAAGGCTCAGTCTAGCATATCAGTAGTGCTTTCGTAGCTCACAACCAGTCTACTGTTCTGGAAGGTGGAGTTGAGTATAGTACTATTACATTATAGCATATTTGTAATATTCCGATAGGGAAGTCTATGAACACAGAGAGTCAGGACTTGTAGTGTAAAATGCAGAATAATATTCCAACTCATACAAAACTACAATGGCAAACATAATATTTTACAAACACTATATGACTAAGTCTCACTGCTCCTTCGGGATAACACAGCTTGGCCATTTGAGGTACCACAGCTGGAACGGCCAGAATTTTCACTCTGTACTGTTTTCAATATGTCACCAGTCCCAGAGTCAGCAGCGACTGAGGATGAAACACCTTTGTGTGGAATGTGTTGTAAACATAGAAATGTCAATGCTTGGGCCTCTTTAACCACACTGGGCAAAATTGTTTCTTGTCTGGGAAACTGGAAAAATCAGTCAGAGTAGAAGGAAAAGTAGAAGGCCTTGTCTTGAGTGCTTGGCCAGAGTAGAAGGAAAAGTACTATACCTATTGGTGATTTTTTAAGTGTAGAGATGCCAAATCAGCAGAGCAAAATGGTCTAAGTTTGAATTCTTTAGTAATGATATAGCAGAGTCACCCATTGTACCAAGCGCCACCTGTACATTCCAGGTACCTGTGTATTTAGGGAATGGTGGTCTTGCATGAAAGGGGAGTCTGCATGGCTACTAGAGGCTGCATGGCTACTAAAGGCTGCTTATCTACCTCCACATCTTCCACTTTATCATGAGATTGCTGACTTGAAATGCCTGTGAGTGGAGTACATCAGATCCTGAAAAATAGAATCACAGTACTATTCAGTACATCAGCCCAACGATTTCTTGAAGTGGAAATATCAGGATTGCAATAGTTTACTGCAAAAACATAGCTCATTGTTTGAAAGGTTTGTGCTTCCAAACTTCTATGAGCCACACGGCCATCTGTGGTAGGGATGGAATTCTGTGGGATGGCCACTGAAACATGTTGTGATTATATGGATGTTGCCTTGGGTAGTCAAACAAGAGAACTCTGCTAAGCACCATGAAGGATTCACATATTCTTTCAATGGTCCCCATTGTTGGCTGAAGGCATATGTTGTTTTCGCCAATTGGTCTGGTTTCCAGCTGAAGAATTGTGGCAGCTGATTGGATGGACAGGATGCAAATAGGTCCACCTCTAATAGGCCCCATTGCTGATTGAAATATCTTGTGGTGAAGACTCCAGTCAGTTCAAGTTCTGGACTCAGCATCTGCCACACAGCTCTGGATATGTTCTGCAACAAAGACAATGTCCTTGGATAGAACCCACACCCACAGAACTTTCAAGAGTTTTGTCAAATTCAGAGAGACTGTGCCCCCCAAGTATCCTATCACTTAGGGAACCTTGGTATTACTCACCCCCACTATAGACAAACGTTCTGGTTTGTTGGCGAATGTTCCATCACAACAGTCTACGGGCATTAAAAAACCTTGCAACAAACAAAATACTACATGATGAGATATGTCACAAATTTTAATATTGCGAAGTGCTCCAAACTCAAGATTAAAGTCCTCACAATAAAAACCTGCTATCTGGCTTGTATAATCTGACATGTACGTGTGACACAATATGTGTTATAATGTATCATGTGTAATTTGTTGACATGTGTGATGTATTTTCACTACAGTTATGATGTGACTGTGTCAATCATGACACAATGTGTTTGACACAGTGTGTGTGTGTGTGTGTTATAACACAATTAGGGCTGCACCGATTCTAGTATCAGTATTGATATTGGGCTGATACTGTTGTTTTCATGAAGTATCGAAATCAGCCATTATATTGTTGCAGATACCAATTCTTATCACGTGCGAGAACTGTAGGAGCATACTGACGACGGCGTGTTCATATTCTTAATAAAGCTCAGTACCAACACACATGCATGCGTATACAACCACTCATGAATATATTCCTACACCTCCCCCTCCAAGCTTTTTGGGGGGCAGGTAATGCAAAAAGCTTACAAAAGTCCTCTTACATCAAGTGTACAACATTATATAGTTCTACAAAAAAAATGTACAGTAATAAAGTGAGTGCATATATACGCTACCAGTTGTCAGTTAAACATTTCATGGCCAAGTTGGGTCCTCAATGAGGCGTTGAGTTGACTTCTTTATCCTCTGAGACTGGCGACATTGTGGCTGTGGCCAGGGCCGCCCAGAGAAATTAAGGGGCCCAAGGCAAAGAGTTAAAGTGGGGCCCTTCATCCAAGCTGTAAGTTGAAGACCAAAAAAAAAAAAAAAAAGGTCACAACCTGCTGACAATGACAATAACTACCCATCACCAACCATATCTCCTTATCTATAAGCCTGCTATACTGCTCCTCTGAAGAATACTGTGACTGCTCTATTAGAGTATTTAGATCTGACTGTTCTATTAGAGTATATCAATCTTTTAAACAGGTATTCAGGGGGCCCTTCATGGGGCCTCCTGGGGCTCCTTTCAGGCTGGGGCCTGGGGCAAAATGCCCCAGTTGCCCCCCCCCCCTGTGGGCGGTCCTGGCTGTGGCATACGGTCTGCTGCTTTCGGTGACTCTGGGACCCGTAAGTATGGAACTGAATCTGAAACTCTATGGCGTATAAACCTTCTGTTTCTAATTAAAGTACCTCCCTTTTGTGTCTTAATGTAGTATTGACGCTGGTGGCCTATAGCTGTAACTATTCCATAGGTATCCCACCATTTCGTCCGAGGGTCCTGAACTGCCACATTGGTACCAACTTTAATTTCTGGAAGAGGGTGTGCTGATGAATTGTAGTACTGTCTGTTATTTTCTAATGTGGTGTTTGCATGGTCTGTTGCCTCAGCTGTGCTGTGCTGCCATTCTGGGGCAAAGGATCTACTATTTGCTAGTAGGATATCCTGAATAGGGTGTCCATATAATTTCTGGGCTGGTGACAGCCCATCTTTCCTGGAAGGGGTATTCCTGTACTGTAGGAGAGCTCTGCATAGTTTGTTTGTGTCAAGAAATCTGCCATTCCATGCTGTCTTAATGATTTTCTTCATTGACTTAACTGCTGTCTCTGCCTTACCATTGCTTTGGGGATAGTATGGAGTGGATGTTTGATGATGGAATCCCCACTGTTGGACGAATGCTTTAAATTCTTTAGCAGTAAACTGTGGGCCATTATCTGACCACAACACATCTGGAACGGCAGTCCTACTAAACAGTTCAGTGAGTCCAGCAACCATGTGGCTGACTGTGATGTCCCTTCCCATGGGGATTATTGTGGGCCAATCCGTGTGGCTGTCTACTACCACGAGATAGTATTTCCCTGCATGGTAGCAAAAATCCGCTACAATCTCTTGAAATGGCTGTAGCGGTTTGGGCTTGAATATAATTGGCTCCTTTGACTGTGATGGGAGGTGGTCCTGACATTGTTTACAAGCTAGTATTATTTGGTCTATATCATGGTCTACGCCTGGCCAGTACACAGTTAAGTGTGCTCTTTGTTTTGTCCGCGTAGATCCCTGGTGACTCTCATGAAGCTGTAACAACACCTGTCTCCTCAGGGAACGTGGTATAACCAGTCTACATCCATACAATATCAGTTACTCCTCTACTGAGAGATGTTGGCGGACTTGCCAAAATAGCTTGGTCTCTTCTGGTAGCATGTGTCGGTGGTCTGGAAAGCCTTTCATAATATACTGTTTCAACTGTTGATAACAATTGTCTTCTCTGGCTTGTTTGCGCAATTCTTGCAAACGAATGCTCTCCATCTCATTCTGGTGAACACTTCTGATCTCCGCCGCTGAAAGATCTTGGTCACTGCCCTCAGCTAATGACTCTTCTGGGGTGGGAATGCTAACTGGGCTCCTAGATAAAGCATCTGGGGCCTGGTTTGTTGCCCCCTTGCGCCATATTGCCTTAAAATGAAATGCCATTATCTTCATGCGCATGTGCTGTAGCCTCTGGTTCTCTATCTCATCTAGCCTGTGGCTGTTCAGAATCGGTACAAGTGGATTGTGATCTGTCCACACTTCAAACTGTGGCAGCCCTGTCAGAAACATGGTGCACTTCCATATAGCCCATGTCACAGCCAACAGTTCCAATTCTATGACTGCATATCGCGACTCTGTATCAGTCAAATAGCGTGACCCAGCTTGTACCAAGTGCCATGTGCCATCTGCTCCCTGTTGCTGTAGTATAAACCCCAAACCTTGCCTACTCGCATCCGTGCATAACCGTGTAGGCTTTGCAATGTCAAAGAATGCCAGTACTGGAGCTGTTGTGAGGCACTCCTTAGCCTTCATGACTGCTTGGTCATGCTCTACTGTCCATAAGAACTCATTTTTGGTGCTGAGTAGTGGGCGAAATGGTGCCATGAGCCCCGCAATTGCATTGGTACCTGAGGCTAACTGATTGACTAGGCCCATAAAAGATTGCAGTTCTGTACGAGTGGTGGGTGTGGGAAATTGTGAAATAGCTGCTGTGATTAAGGAGTCCAACTGGTACCCCTCTGGGGACAGACAAAAACCTGCAAATGTGACCTCTGTACAACGGAACTTCCACTTCTCCTTGTTGATAGAGATTTGCCTTTCCTTACATCGCTGTAAAAACTGCTTAACATGCATCACGTGCTGTTGTGGATCCTTGTCAAAAATAACTATATCATCTACTATTCTGCGATATCCTGTCAGTCCCTCCAACGCTTCTGCCATACAACGATTATAGTGCTCTGCAATTGATGAGAGCCCATACGGAGCCCGCAAATACTTGAATCTCCCGTAAGGGGTAATGAAAGTTGTGAGTTCTTGGCTCTCGCTTGCTAAAGGACATTGATGGTAGCCTTTGGCAGCATCAATAACTGTAAAGTATTTGGCCTCCTTTGCAGCAATGTCAGCCACAGCTTCAGCTGGGGTAGGAGACATGTAACGTTCCCTCACAACAAATTTGTTCAACTTGGACAAATCCACACACATCCTTACACATTCTGTACCTTTCTTAGGGGTAACAACTATTGGCGCACACCACCGTGTGGCCTCTGTGACTGGTGTAACGATGCCTTGTTGCTGTAGCAAGTCCAGCTCTTCTTTCAACTTGTCCCTGTATGCAAAGGGTACAACACGCGGTGTTTTTACACAAAATGGGACTGCGTCCTCCTGAAGCCTGATATGGAATTGCTCCCCTTCCATCACCCGTACTTGGCCATCAAACACTGTTTGATATTCCTTCATAATTTCCTCTGCTGCAGCCATCTTCGCACTATCACTCCATGCGGTGGTTGTCTGTACTGCTGCGGATTTGTTTGGAGCTGGTGATGGGTAGTGGTAGGGAAGAATACCCAGACCTTTGGCTGCTTTCCATGATATGATAGCCCCTGACGCCTGGGAGGAAGTGCAAATTATCATGGTACTGTTGCAAACAAAATGTGACCGGTATGCATCCCAAAGGTGTCATGTTGTTGCCGTCCACTGATTTAGATATCACTGCAGATGGCAGGAGGTTATTTGGATGGCAACCCAGGCATGTTAAGATGTCTGTTCCAGCTGCCGAGATATCTGCACCAGAGTCTGGCAACACAGTGAGCTCATGAGTGCCCATGACTGTGGACGCTTGGACCCTAATTTTGGGGGCTGGGTCGGTGAGTTGCTGTGTTAATGGGAACAATTGAACAGCATGTTGATGATCAGTGTGGATTGCATTAGCTCCAGGTTTGGCAAGTGGGAGAGGCTGCTGTGTTTGCCTACTGCGACACACCTTGGCAAAATGCCCGACTTTGTGGCAGTGTATACATAGTTGGTTGTAGGCTGGGCATTGTTGGTGGCCTGCTTTGTGCAATGGTGCTCCGCAGCCAGTACAAGTCTTTGATCTTGCTTGGTATGGCACGTGTGCTGCTGCGATGGTGCCTGATTCTACTTTTGTGATGTCCGAGCAGTGCTTCTTAGCTGCTTCATGACTGCGGCAACGCATGATTGTGGTTGCCAATGTGAGGTCCTTCTCTTTTAGCAGGTCTTCTACAGTGTCTACATCTCGTAAGCCCTCAATCAGACATGGGGCCAAGTACATGAGTACTTATACTTAAGTACAGATTTGAAAGTACTTGTACTTTACTTAAATACTTTCTTAACTTCCCCAATGTACTTGTACTTATACTCAAGTACTTTGCTAAGTACTTGTATGTACTTGAGTACTTAAAGTACTTTTAAGTACTTGTAAGTACTGCAAACATTGTACGTAGTTTGTACACAGTGGGTGAAGGTGCAGTTTACAACTTTTTGCGATTCTTCTACTGCCTTCCCCAACCTTACTATGTACCATGTTGCCACGATTAATGATGTCATAGCATTCTGGCAAACAAAAACAATGCTGCTATTCAAGTCAGTGAATTTTAAGAGTTTAAGAGAGAGAATGGTTGACAAAAACCAACCCCCTAGGCGCACTTACATACTGCAATATGCTGAATACAGCATATATTTTACTACAGCAAAATATACTTGTACTTTACTTAAGTACTTCCAGCATGTACTTGTACTTTACTTAAGTACTCTCTTGATTGCTGCTGGAGTACTTGTACTTGTACTTGGAAAATTCAAAAGTACTTGTACTTTACTTAAGTACTTTTAAATGTACTTGGCCCCATGTCTGCCCTCAATAATCTGATCTCTCAAGCCCTTCTGTGCGCATGCATCTGAGCAGAACTTGCAGGTCTTAATCAGTTCGCGCAAAGCTATTAAAAAATCGTCAAATGACTCTCCCGCTTCCTGCCGGCGTCTCCTAAAGTTCCTCCGTTTTATGGTCCCATTCATGTGACCGTCTAACGTATGCACGTATGGCTGCTATAATATCCTGCGGTGCCTTCATTTGATCTTCTGTCTGGCTGAGATTTTGTACGATAGCCAGGGTGTCTCTCGAGAAAGAAAGCATTAATGCCCTTCACTTGCGTGCCGGCTTCTTCTTTTGCTAACCCGAATAGACAGCTATATGACTCCCAATGGAGGCACCATGCTGTAAATTCTGTACCTCTGTCTACCTAAAGATCCAACCTCGGCAAATCTCCTTGTCGGAATGTGTAAGTCTTCTCCGCCATTGTCTAGGAGAGAAAAATACAACAGAAAACTGATCAACTATTACGAGCACTCCACCTTATACGGTGCCTCTAACCGGCACCAGGGAATCAGAACTGGAGTTACGATAGTACGTGTAGTGGTTCTAGTTAGCTTGCAGCGCCATGTAGGAGCATACTAACGATGGCGTGTTCATATCTATATTATAAGACTGAAAAGCCGTCCGTCTGTCTGCATTCCATTTGATGTCAGGCATGTACTCTTGAACCGCTGCACGTTTCGAAGCGTCTTTGTGTCTAAATAAGCGCTCATTATCCAGCTCTACAATGACGGTTTCGAAAAGTTCGTGCAAGCTATCGTTTGTCCGTTACCGCTCTTTAAACGCGAAGGTGTAGAAGAAAAATGGCTTAAATTCTTTCTATAAACCGCAAGTAGACATCTATCTCAGTCCATTTGTACAGGTCTTTATAAGACAAAAATAAATGTGTAACTTTGGGTGTAGGACAGGTAGGTGAATGGGTTAGACAGCCGCCTTACGTGTAGAAGTTGTGGGTTCAATTCCAGTTTGTGATAACTTTTTTTTTCGATTTGGGCACCTTTTCAGTACACTTTTTTTTTCGTTCAGGTACCTTTTCAGTAAACCTTTCAGTCACTCTGAGTACTTTTTGAACTATTGGCCATTGGAGTTTATTACGTAATTCTTAAATATAATTTGCACAATGCTATTCACCTGACGTCATCATTCGAATACATTGGAAGTAGTAAGCTTCCACATTCGAAAACATGTATAACCCCGATCGTCAGTACATATATCTTCACGGAGTTTCAACTTGATGCAAGAAAAAACCAGAAACACGCGAATGTCTAAATGCAGTCCCATGCTAAGCTGGCAGCCATAAGGCAAGTAGTAGTATAACCTTAGGTGTCACTAAAGATTCATTCTTATTTACATGTCTATTTCTTTATTAAATTAAGTATATCATTGACAATTATTATTTGCAAATTAAATTACAACAAAGTATGTGATTGTTTTGTTTATGGTGAAGTTTATGGTCTGCTAATGCTCTGGGTGAGTGGCAGTAAAAGGCCTTGCAGTAAGAAGTACAAAGGGCCTGTTTACAGCAGCTTCTGCTATTTCCTCCAAAACAGTAGTGAACGCTTTCAGTGTAACTCTTTTGTCACCACTTTTCACCATCAGCTGAGCAACCACTTCAGACTCACATTCCTCCATGCATTGTGCTGTGCTACATTTCCTACAAGTATTGTAATCATCGCTGCTGTCAATTTTCGCATTGCACTTGATGCATTTCAAATAAGCTTCAAGTGACACCACTCCAATTACTTTAGCATTCTCAATGATACATGGGAAAAGATCTTGAGCTTCTTCACCAACATCCGAGTCAGCATCTACATCCTCAATTTCAGTGATAACAGTATTGCCCTGGACTGACAAGTACTTTTGTCCACGATATTCTTTGACAGACACCTTTTCAAATCGATAGGACTTGATAGCAGCAACTTTTTTCATGTCATCTTCCCAAAAGTTCATTTTGACAACACCACTTTGGTCAGCCACAATGACATTCTGTAGCATTTTACCACTGGATGTACATACAGGCTCATCCACTTGCAGGACTTTGACTTCACAGTTAATTTTATTGTACTCTGGTACATCGTTCAGCTCACTTAGTGGCGTTATTGTAACATCTTTTTTCTTCAGGCCAACATTAAAAGTTTTATCAGTTTTCTCAACAGTTGTTCCTTTGCCAACTAACACCTATCACAGAACAAGGAGTATTATCTGTAATACATACTAACTCTACATATTTACCTCATAATCATTGCTATAGCGTGCCTTCTTTACTTGGCAGTTAGTCAGCACAACTGCATTCCCCATCTCTTCACTAAGTCTCTTTCTAATGGCTCCATCAAAACCATAAAACCGCACTCTTCGATTGTCATCCAGTATCTCTCCATGAAAATATGATGCCCCCTTCCCTTTTTCATAGGAGAGATATCTCCCAAAACTCCAGTTATTTGAGCATCTAATGATTCATTCACAATACTGCTCACATCAATTTCTTTCGATGCCATCTCTGTGTCTTGACCAATAAAAATGCACACTACAACAGCTACGCTGCCTTTTATAGTGCAAAACTAGCTATGCTGGAGAGCTGGTGGAATTTCTACAACATCCTATTGTTGTTGACAAGTGTACTACATGAGAAAGTACCACCCATAGGGATAACTGGAACATCCTATTGTTAAAGTGTGTGTGTATGTGTGTGTGTAAACAACCCATGACCAGTGGCCAGAAGTGTCAGAAAGTAAAGCCTATCATCCATTTAGAGTACTAAGGTATTGCTCCAACTTCCAATCTTACAAATTGTACTGTATGATAGTAAATGTAACATCTCTAACTGCATACGTACTATAAAGGGTTGCATTCATACTCTAGCCTATGTTTTCAAACTCCTTTGCCTATGGTAATGGTATGATCATAACTATCACATAATTACAAAGTCTTTAAGTAACACTATTCATTTGCCAGTTTGTTGACACTAATGCCTACTAAGCAATGCCAAAGATCAGAAGTTCTATATAATGCTATATGATAAGTTGTACATACTAGCTATAAAAGTTCTAATGCAAATGACTTCAGGAATTCAAATCCACTTTCCAATTGTACACTGCATATTACTTATTGCTTTAACCACACAATTTAAAGTTCTTTGATGCCAACAACACAAACCATCTACCACAGCACACCATCTGTTAGTGCTTAATAGCTTAGTCAGCATTGATATAGTATAATACTTAACATTGCAGTGCTGGTGTTAATACTTGATGGCATTGTGCTGGTGTAGCATTGTGGTGCTGGTATTAATTCTTAATGGCATTGTGCTGGTGTTGATTCTTGATGGCATTGTGCTGGTGTTAATACTTGATAGCATTGTAGTGCTGGTATAGCATTGTGGTGCTGGTGCTGGTGTTAATACTTGATAACAATGTAGTGCTGGTGTAGCATTGTAGTACTGGTGTTAACACTTGATAGCATTGTAGTACTGGTATTAATACTTCATAGCTTAGTTAGCATTAATCCACCTATTGTTTCTTTATGTCTGTAGTATACATTCCCCTATAGCCATGTTTTTTCTGTGTCTTTGTCCCTGTGTGTTCAATTAGAGCATAAAGCTCACATGTATTGAATAGTAATGCTTGATTCCCTTTCATCTGTGAATTGTAGTTACTATAGAAATGATCCTGCATGTAGGGCAGGTACCAATGCTAGTTCTTAATGAAGCTCAGTACCAACACTCATGCGTATACAACCACTCATGAATATATTCCTATAAGAACAAAATAATGTTTGTTTGTACTTGCTTATTTTATTAGCACAGTGGATGCCTAAAAGCATCAAGTATAACACTATAGCTAACTACCAGCAAAATTACTGATCTATGTGCTGAAACGTACGTGTGAAAACGCTTTACTGAGAAAAAGATTGATATACTCTAATAGAACTGTCAATAACTCTAATAGAGCAATCAGGTAGTAGTAACTGTTTCAGTATTAGAATAAATTATTTTGTGTTTTGTAAGCACCATTATGATATTATCTACACTTCTCCAGAAGAATACTGGAATATCCACTGGTTTGCATTTCAGTGACTTCCTTCTTTGTGAATCTTGATTGGTTACTTCATTATAAACATGAACCATACTGAAAACGTGTACAAGAATACCATATGAAATGCACTACAGTGGAACCTCCCTTAACAGTTACCTGAGTTGGGCGGTCACCTCAACATAACAGCCATGTGACTACGATCCTGACCAATTCCCAATCAGTTTGTACAGAAATAGTTTGCATTAAACGGTCACCTCTATAACATGTATAACGGCCAGCTTTAGCAGTCCCAAACAGCACCTCGCTATACAAAAGACCTCGCACAAAGCAGCCAGCTATAGCCATTACAGTGAGTATAAACTAGCTGCACTACTTCATACTTCTGTAATACGGAAAAGTTATAAACTCACAGTATAGAAAAGCTTGTGGCCACTCCATGGCTTTGATTCTTTGTGTGATTCTAATTAAAGCTCACCTCACGATATTGATTCCTGGATTTGTAATTGTTTAGTTAACATTAACAGTCCACTGTCTTTAAGGAAGTCCCTGTTTTTACTTCACAGACTTTGTAGCTAGGAATCATAATCAGCTCAATTGTTGTCTCCAAACTCAGAGTAGCTTCAGGTCCTTTTCTGCTAGCTAATTTGTCTGCTGTGTAAGTAGGCGGTGTACTGGAGTGTAGCTAAATGCATTTTTATGTAACTAAACGTGAGTTTATAAGTCCCTGGAATCTTTGTTTAAAGGCCAAAGCTCAGTTTATGGCCTATGGCTGCTTTATGGAGGATATTGAGTTAGGCAGCCACCTCTCTATAAAGGCCAAATATTTCTGGCCCGAAGGTGACCGCTTTAGACAGGTTTCACTGTATATAATAAATGTGTGCACTATGAAGTAGCTACTTTAAGGTACTTGGTATTGGTACTTGTACTTGCAGATACTTCCCAGCTGAGTATTTGGTATTTGAAGTATCGGTAAAAAGTGGAATCAGTGCAGCCCTAAACACAATGTGTGTTACGTGTGTGTTACAGCATGAGCACTATAACATGCAACACAAGTAGAATGTCTGAGATGATGTCATGCACTGACTATCCACCTAATTTCCCTCCAAATTACATGTTTTGTGTCAGTTCAGTATGGTCTGTAAATGTTTGTTGTAACTTTATAGAGTTAGGTGTGGTGGCAAGGGGGTTTCATGAAAGAAGATTGTGCATGGGATGACATTAGGCTAAGTTGTAGGTGAACGTGCTAAGGCAATGACCCTCTCTGGTTAATATATAACAACGCATTATGGCAAACTCACCAATTAAACAGGGTCAGGAAACAGTAACCAGCGTCAGTAAGTTTTGATTGACACAATCTATAGGTTGAAATAAAAACTGTGCAACCTCCTATAGTGCACAACTATTGTAATAGTGTTTACATTTAGTATGGGGCCATTTCACTTGAGAATTATTACAAGTGGTGAAAGTGATTACCCTTATGATTTCACCTTGTGATTTCATTACCCATGAATTATGTTTCTCTAAATGTGATAGGCTGTGTGCTTTCCATCTTGGTCATCAGGTTCCCCTTAACAATACTGGTTCTCTTACATATGATCCGATGATATGTTATGAACCTCTGTTCAACTGGACGTCTCTTTGCATTGTTGAAGCAAAGAGATTAAATGTCCCTGGGGAGTAACCTTTACCCTGACTACTGTGAGAAGGATGCACATGATCTTAAGAAAGTAGGCACTCTCTCCTGGCAATAAAATTCTTCAGGGTTGTAGTTGTCTAACATTTTTAGTTGTGTAGTAGTCTTAGTAGACTATA
This sequence comes from Dysidea avara, assembly GCF_963678975.1. Classification (NCBI taxonomy): domain Eukaryota; kingdom Metazoa; phylum Porifera; class Demospongiae; order Dictyoceratida; family Dysideidae; genus Dysidea; species Dysidea avara. The sequence goes on from NC_089274.1 coordinate 16,599,624, forward strand.
CACCCAAGCATATGAGCATACTCATACATGCACATGCTGTTCAAGTTCACAGTAAGAAATCATAGTAGAAACATTAACAGTCTAATCTACACACAGAAAGAAGCTTCAGTATAAGCCTTTCAAATGTCCCCATCCACTTTAGTGTCAACTCCCTGCATTTGCAGGCTTAGCGTTCCTGTTGGTCCTCAGTGGGATAGTACTGTTAATGAAAATCTTTAACTGATGTAAGAATTTTAACTGAGATAAGAGGTCAATGTGTTTTAAGTTTAAGTTGAATGGAGAAAAATTGTTCCAAATCCTGTTGTGATACCTTTGGCACACAACCACGTGTTGCCGGAGGATCAAGACATCATGGTTTCTTACTCCCTGCATTAAATTTAGCTTTTTCTCTAGTGGGATAGTACTTCATGTGATCTGTTGATACATCACATGTGGAGTAGTTAAGTCAAAGCATGTGGCAATAATTAATTATTAATTACCACAGAAAAGCTGAGCTGAAGCTACTTGTTCTAGGTTATCAAACACACTAGTTGTGTGAAGGATGTTTTTTGGTTAGTTCAAAGTCAGCCAAAGTTGGAGGGTACAAAGCACCCATCTCCACTGAAATCCTAGTTCACCTGAACTCATCAAAAGCTTCCTTTATACAGAAGTGAAAGAGATCAGCGATCATCATACATAGTGAATTATAAATGTAAGGTTGGGTATAGGGGTGTTTTCCATAAGCACATATACACACTTGATATCTTGTTAAATTTATAATAGCATGTAACATTTTTATAAAGTCTCATGTTACTAAACCATTTTAAATTTTGCTTACTTGAAGTAAAGCCTGATGTAGAAAGCCAGTTGTTTAAACAACAGGGCTGGTATATCAGTGTATATAGCACAATAAACTGTTATTTAAAAAGATTCAGCTATTTATTGGTATGTGCATGAAGATCAGTTGTTTCATTCTAAAGGTATGATGTGAGATTTTCCATACACTAGACTTAAACTTTCAATCTCTACATGTGCCTAAAGCTTTTGCCGCATTGTAATGAGTGCATACGTATACTTTTAGTTTAGTACATGTAGTGAATACTTCAAGTGATAAGATGGTTGGTAATGTGTCTATAAAAGACATGACCCGATCAAGTCTGATACTGTAAAAATTATTGCATTTCCCATCCATTATCATATAGTACGATAGTACTATATAGCAGAGGTTGGTAAGAAATCATATGCCAGTGGTTTCTTGGATTTTCGCACCTTAAGAAAAGGCCTTGCAATAAATTTTACTCGAAAAAACCACCTGGAAGGCATTAGTTCTGTTATGATGATGCTGTACCTTGGGTAAACGAAGTGAAAAGTCGAATGTTTTGATGTACAGTGAGTTTTAAAATTTTCGAAATTCACCTACATTTCGTCTGCCTGCCTGCCTGCCTGCCTGCCTGCCTGCCTGCCTGCCTGCCTGCCTGCCTGCCTGCCTGCCTGCCTGCCTGCCTGCCTGCCTGCCTGCCTGCCTGCCTGCCTGCCTGCCTGCCTGCCTGCCTGCCTGCCTGCCTGCCTGCCTGCCTGCCTGCCTGCCTGCCTGCCTGCCTGCCTGCCTGCCTGCCTGCCTGCCTGCCTGCCTGCCTGCCTGCCTGCCTGCTGTAAGACCCGGTAGCGCTAGGTGTATGACTCCAGAAATTTCAGATGGTCAAGGTAATGACGGCAGATTCACGAATCTGTTGTTCCGATTACGTTCTGTCCACTGCGCCACGCTGTTTGCTTTCATCATTGATTCATTTCTTTGTTCTTCTTGAAGGATAATTAATAGTTGCGATGCTTAATAGTTGCGGAGTGTGCCACATTCCAAACATGTGATTTTAACGAAGTGTGAATACGTGTGTGTAAGATGAGGGTGAACGGGTGTAGTACCCAAGGAGTTGTCTCTAGCATTTGTTAACGCTGGGTAGTCATTTTATACAGTCTTAATTACCAGTTTAGCTTTTTTGTGAGGTAGCTAGCTAATAATGTCTTTGAGGGGCGGAACCACTTCGGGATCCAGACTTCTAAAAGTGAGGGCTCCACTCTTATAATGGTGGACTCTCTAGCGATGTTTTACTGTAAAATCATCAACATTTAGACCATTAGAAATGCAGCTGAAGCCTTAAACAGTTGCTGTAATAGCTTTAAAAGAAAAAACGACAATTATTTTTAGAGGCCCTTATTGCATACAAAAGCAATGCTTCGAGTGATATTTATACTACGTGGAAAACAAAAGGAGTATAATATAGCTAGCTAGCTAGCTAGACAAAAAAAAAGTAAACAAACTAGCTATTTAAAAAATTTCAAATTTCAAAAGGAAGTAGGGGTTGATATAATATACACACTACAAAAAGTAAGGAAACAAGCTCAAAAATGTTACAACTGATATGAGAAATGATCCAGCAGTAAAAGTAAGGAAACAAGATTAGACGACTGCTTGCTAAAATGAGACACACTTTAATCCCTACTGTTGATTAATTTGATGGTCTCATTTTAAAATGATATAGCTAGCCAGAAGTAGGGATTAAAAAAGTGTGTCTCATTTTAGCAAGCAGTCGTCTAATCTTGTTTCCTTACTTTTTACTGCTGGATCATTTCTCATATCAGTTGCAACATTTTTGAGCTTGTTTCCTTACTTTTTGTAGCATGTATATTATATCAACCCCTACTTCCTTTTGAAATTTTAAAAATTTTTTAAATAGCCAGTTTATTCTATTATCCATAGATGTAATTACTTGTTAGGTCATGACCCTCACTGCTACTCAACATTGACAACAAATTTTATCTGTCATTCCAACAAAAAGCATCATACAGGGTTACATACTAAGACCTTATTACAATACATGTGTTAATCATCTACCTAAAGTGTGACAGTTACAAAAATATGATAATCTGTAGCTATTACAAAATAATATAATGACCTCTGTTACACTACTTCCCCTCTTAAGAATATGTCCCATATTCATGATCTCACGTAGTCTTGCAATCTTACTGGAGGATGTCGTTGCCATGGAGGATTACGTCTTTGTTGTATTGGTTGGTGTGAAGGAGGGGTGGTGGTAGGATGATCAACAGCCAACTCATCGTCATCATCTATTAACTCCACCACTGACTGAGGAGGTCTCTGGTCCTGTACCTCTGTAGTACGCTTCTCAGGAGACATTGTCTGTCCAGGTTGACCATCACTGTTCAGTCTAATATCTTTTGGACATGGCTTTAAACGATTAAAATGGACCACTTGTCTATGTCTCTTCCCCTCCAGTTTCTGCACTCTGTATGTGCATTCAGACAGTTGTTTCAGTACCTTGAATGGTCCAGTCCAAGGGTGGAAAAGCTTTTTACCGCTGTTCTTTGGTACTTTTGGATTTAACAACCACATGAGATCACCTGGATTATGTGAATTGCCATGAACTTTCTGGTCATAGTGATGTTTCTGACGTTCGCATTGTACCCCAGCAGTTTTATGGGCTAGTTCAAAGGCAGATTTCAACTGTTTGTCCAAATTAGCAGCATACTCATTGGGTGACTGGTGGGCAACAGGTCTGGTAGTACCATACATAGCATCTACTGGTAGTCTAGCCTGGCCACCGTACATTAAATAAAATGGTGAAAAGCCAGTGGATGCATGAACACTTGTATTGTATGCCATACAAACTTTACGTAAATGCTCCTCCCAATAAATAGTGTATCAAACTATTCAAAGCTTGCAAGTGCATTTGGAAACCAAGTATCCTTCCTAGTGGACACTGGGGCTTCAGTATCACTTATTTGTGGGGAGATATGGGACCGTATAAAGCCATCTGACCATCCCAAATTAACGCCAATGAGCACACGTTTGGTGGGTGCCAATGGCTATCCATTACGAACTCAGGGGTCAGCAGTGGTGGAATTAACCATCTCAGGGCAGATGTTTAAGCAAGAATTAATTATAGTCAACTCGTTAACATCTGAGGGAATCCTAGGATTGAACTTCCTAGAGGCCAATGGATGCATTTTAGACTTGGTTCGTGGGGAATTAATTGTTCAGGGTTCAAGAGTAGCTCTATCTTCCAATAATTCTGAACCAACTACTACACGGGTAGAGATTTGTGTCCAAGAATCCTTTACTGTTGCGGGCTTCAGTGAAATGGAGGTCATGGGTGAGATACCTCTAGCCTGTAAGGGAAACTGGTTGGTAGAGAACAAAGAATCTAAGAAACCTCAAGTATTAATAGCAAGGGCAATTGTTGCACCCCAGAATGGTATTGTGCCCCTATGTGTGTTAAATCTTGAGTCACAACCTATCACAGTTTTTAAGGGTACCAGAGTTGCCAAAGCAGAAGCTATTGACCCTATTAGGGAAATATCAACTGTGGGTAGACAGTCCAACACTAGATGCACCGAGAAAGAATGGGAAGAAGTGATACGTAACATCATGCAACAGACACCTGCTAGCCTTAATGATCACCAACTTCAACAATTAAGTGCATTGTTAACACATTATGCTCACATATTTGCTGTACATCCTAATGACCTGGGCCGTACTAATATACTAAGTCATAAGATTGAAACTTGTGGTAGCCCTATTCGACAACCTGTGAGGCAAGTACCATTACCCCAGAAGGATGAGATCAAGAAGCTTTTGACAGAAATGCAGGAAAAAGATATCATCACACCATCAAAAAGTCCATGGGCTTCTCCTATTGTATTAGTACCTAAAAAGGATGGCTCTGTACGGTTTTGTATTGATTACCGAAAAGTTAATGAATTAACCCCTCAAGGATGCTTACCCAATACCAAGGGTAGATGACACTCTAGAAACACTCACAGGGTCAAAGTGTTTTTCAACACTAGACTTAAAAAGTGGGTATTGGCAGGTGGAGGTAGACAAGGACCATAGAGAAAAAAACAGCTTTTTGTACCCATGAGGATTATTTCAATTTAACATGATGCTGTTTGGGTTATGCAATGCCCCGGCAACATTTCAGCATCTGATGGACATGGTGCTAATGGGCTTGCAATGGACCAGCTGTATAGTGTATATTGACAATATTATCATAGTAGGCAAAGATTTTAATGATCATCTAAACAATTTACGTCATGTTTTTGAGCGCTTAGATAAAGCAGGGTTGAAGCTGCAGCCACACAAATGTCAATTTCTGCAGCCAGAAGTCCAAATTTTGGGTCACCTTGTATCAGCAGATGGAATTTTTCCAGACCCTGCAAAGACTTCCCAGGTAAAGCAATGGCCAACACCAACATCTGTTAAAGAGACTCAGCAATTTCTAGGCCTTGCTAGCTATTACCGAAGATTCATTAAGAATTTTGCAATGATTGCCGCACCGTTACACAAGTTGTCAGAGAAGAAAGCACAATTTTGATGGACTAATGAATGCCAAGATGCATTTGATTGTCTGAAGGGTCACCTGGTATCAGCACCTGTTTTAGTCTTGCCGGATTGGTCTAAACCGTTTATTCTAGACTAGCATTGTTACCTGCCCTACGTGTAGGTATGGGTTATGTATGATTTGACTGTAATATTTAAAACCAGCTCAGTTATTTCTATCCCATTGTGCAGACAAAACAAAGAAAAATGGCTGTTTAATGGCTGGGAATGATAGGGCTTGAGCAGCAATATAAATGCAATTTACAGCATATTTCTGAGGTGTGAATAAACACAATGTATTTGCTGACAGCTCAGAAATGTGCAATTATGGGCATTTTGTAGGGTACAAACAACTAAGGTCACATGGCACATAGTTTTTGTGTTAGAAGACCCACCAAGAGTAGTGTTATTGATACCTTGGCCTTGGCTGTACCGTAGCTTATTACAGACAGGGTTATAATGCCAGAAAAATTTTTGAGGTGGGTATCATATTCACGTGACATTCAAATGATCTAATCACGTGCTAGTAATTGTCCTCCAGCAGCAAGTATGACCTCAAATGCGCTTGCATGGGTTCAAACACAGTGTAACCTCAGTCAAAGTTGTCTTCAATCTCCCATCAAAGGTGGTAAATAGCTGATTATCATCACATCCTTTAATAATACTACCAACTCCATTATCCATGTCAAGCAGCAATAAATCATACTATTACCCTTATCACCCACATGCAACATTAACACTGGATTGTGCACCACGAAGTGTGGGCTACTGTCATTGAACTTTAACAACACTTACAACTACATACACCAACTACTACCTAGGTAACTACAAACTGGAGTGGGGGCCTTCAACACTTCTGCTCTTTCCTCCTGAGTGCACCATTCACTATCCGCACTGATCATGGTGCATTGGCATGGATTCATAGATTTAAAGAACCAGAAGGGAAAGTTGCTCGTTGGCTGCAGAAGCTACAGGAGTATCAGTTCTCCATCATTCACCATCCCGGTAGACTCCACAACAATGCAGATGCTATGTCTAGGATACCCTGTAAACAGTGTGGTATAGCCCCAGCAGATGAGAATAGCACTGTGGCAGTAGTAACATCTGACAACTCACTATTTGGCAAGTATACTTCAGAAGAAATACGGACTGCTCAACTAGATGACCCCTGCATCAGGCCCTTGTTGAAGAATAAAGAGACTAGCCAACCTCCTCCTGCCTTACTTAATAGTACATGTGAAGATCGTCGACTGTGATCAATTGACAGTCCTTAATGGACTTCTGTACAGAAAGTTTGCAGAATCTAGCCAGGCTCACAGCTGGCTTCAGTTGGTGGTGCCAAAGAATCATCATCATAAAATATTAGCTGCACTGCATGATGGCATAGCAGGGGGACATTTGGGTGAGGATAAAACATTTAGCAGAGTAAGGGAACGATTTTACTGGCCAGGTTACTGGACTGATACAAACAATTAGTGTCAAACCTGTGCCAGTTGTGCAACAAGAAAGCCACCATCTAGAACTAGACATGCACCCCTTGGTACAATTTTATGCCCCTATGCAAGTTATGGCCACAGACATTGTAGGTCCATTCCCTGAGAGTCCAGCAGGCAACTCATATGTGTTGGTAGTAACTGATTACTTCACGCGTTGGATGGAGGCGTTTGCAATCCCCAATCAAGAGGCTACCACAGTTGCCAACAAGCTTGTTGATGAAGTGTTCATGCGATTCTCCATCCCAGACCAGCTCCATTTAAACCAGGGGCGGCAGTTTGAATCACAATTAATGTATGAAGTCTGTAAACTACTGAGCATCAAGAAAAGCCGAACTACCCCATACCACCCACAGTGCGATGGTATGGTGGAGCCGTTTAATAGAACACTGTTGAGTATGCTAGCCTACACCATTGTTCGACACACTATCACATTGATGTAACTGTGAGGGAGATAGTATATCCTCTGATGCTCGGTGACGATCATGGGATGTTTTAGTATTTTTGTGAGCAAAGTGTTGTTGCTTATAAGCTTAATCCCTTGTATGTCTTCCTCTTTGGTGAGAATCTATTTGACAAGGGTACCAACTTCTCAGCTTTTCCTCAACTTTAACTTCTAGCTATGTTAATTGTGCCTTGAGGTTTTCCAACAATGTAGTAATACTACTGCATGTCTCTATCTTAACTGGAACATCAGCTTCCTAAGAAGATACCTGCCTTGATACAGCCACGTCCTGATTATCTTCGCCGCATTCATTATGCCTTGGTAAAAAGGTTTCTAGCTCTAGTGTTGCCTTAACTGCTTCTGTCAATGTCCTTGGTCGCTCCTGTCTTACTGCAAGGGCTATCTGTGGCTGCTGTAGCTGATCCAGGTAGATATTTAGTGCGATATACTCTCTTGCCTCCTCCTCCAGTTCTGGGTAGGCTTTGTCCGCGAGTACACTAGGTTAGTCTGCATAATCGCCCCAGCTCTCAGACATCTGTTTTACTCGAGACCGTAATTCCACCTTGTACCGTTCTTTCACCACGGGCGGGTCAAAACATTCTTTCAGAGCTTCCTTTGCTTCTTGATAGGACTTATGACTGACACGTGTAAGCGCCACATGGGCTTTTCCTGTCAGGCGCACGTGCATCCACTGTAATTTCTCTACATCATCCCATCCATTGATAATGGCCACGCTTTCGAAATGTTAATTCCAGGAACAAAAGTTTCCTTCTCCAGAAAAAGTGTCAGGTAGAATTAGCGGTTTCCTTGATCGATGGCTAGTTTCAGCTGGTCCCGGATCCGTCGCCATTCATGATCACTGACCAGCTCAACTTCTCTGGCCGTTCTAAAAGAAGATAACAAAGAAACAACCGAGCAGCGGTATACTATTGTCCAACCTTTCCGGGTACCGTTATCACACCACGGTACCACAGCTTCTTTGCCTCAGGTTCAGGATTAGTTGCTCGGCCGGAGAGATCAATCCTGCCGTCTATGCCAGTGTTAGGTCGTGACCCTTGCTGCTACTCAACATTGACAACAACTTTTATCTGTCATTCCAACAAAAAGCCTTATACAGGGTTACATACTAAGATCTTATTCCTATTTACAATACATGTGTTAATCATCTTAAGTGTGACAATTACAAAATAATATAATGACCTCTAGCTGTTACATACCCATTAATGTGTACAATTCACATCACATTTTTTTGATTTGTTTAGTTTGCAGTTTGACATGTGAGCATGAGGGAACACAAGCACCAGATTGTTCCAGATGTCTCTGTGTACCTGGTTATGAGGGGATAATGTGTGAGAATGAGATCAACGAGTGTGATCCTAATCCTTGTGGAAATAATGGAACTTGTACTGATATGGTGAATGACTATTCTTGTCAGTGTGTAGCTGGTTTTACTGATAAAAACTGTACAACTGACATTGATGAATGTGATCCTAATCCTTGTGACAACGATGGAACATGCACTGACTTGGTAAATGGTTACACATGTGCATGTGTGACTGGTTTTACTGATGTTAATTGTACAACTGATATTGATGATTGTGATCCTGATCCTTGTGAGAATAATGGTACTTGTACTGACATGGTTAATGGTTACTCTTGTCAGTGTGTAGCTGGCTTTGCTGATGTAAACTGTACAACTGACATTGATGACTGTGATCCTAACCCTTGTGAAAATGATGGAACCTGTATTGATATGGTGAATGACTATTCTTGTCAGTGTGTAGCCGGTTATACTGATAAAAACTGTACAACTGACATCGATGAATGTGATCCTGATCCTTGTGACAATAATGGAACTTGTACTGATATGGTGAATGACTATTCTTGTCAGTGTGTAGCCGGTTATACTGATAAAAACTGTACAACTGACATTGATGATTGTGATCCTGGTCCCTGTGAGAACAACGGTACTTGTACTGACATGGTTAATGGTTACTCTTGTCAGTGTGTAGCTGGCTTTACTGATGTAAACTGTACAACTGACATCAATGAATGTGATCCTGATCCTTGTGAAAATGATGGAACCTGTATTGATATGATAAATGGTTATTCCTGTCAGTGTGTAGCAGGTCATACTGATACAAACTGTTCAACAAACATCAATGAATGTGATCCCAATCCTTGTGAAAATGATGGAACATGCACTGATTTGGTAAATGATTTTTCCTGTCATTGTATAGCTGGTTTTATTGGCAAAAACTGTTCAACAAACATCAATGAATGTGATCCTGATCCTTGTGACAATAATGGAACTTGTACTGATATGGTGAATGATTATTCTTGTCAGTGTGTAGCCGGTTATAATGATAAAAATTGCACAACTGACATTGATGATTGTGATCCTGATCCCTGTGAGAACAATGGTACTTGTACTGACATGGTTAATGGTTACTCTTGTCAGTGTGTAGCTGGCTTTATTGATGTAAACTGTACAACTGACATTGATGACTGTGATCCTAATCCTTGTGAAAATAATGGAACCTGTACTGATATGGTGAATGACTATTCTTGTCAGTGTGTAGCTGGTTATACTGATAAAAACTGTACAACTGACATTGACGAATGTGATCCTGATCCTTGTGAAAATGATGGAACCTGTATTGATATGATAAATGGTTATTCCTGTCAGTGTGTAGCAGGTCATATTGATACAAACTGTTCAACAAACATCAATGAATGTGATCCCAATCCTTGTGAAAATGATGGAACATGCACTGATTTGGTAAATGATTTTTCCTGTCACTGTGTAGCTGGTTTTATTGGCAAAAACTGTTCAAGAAACATCAATGAATGTGATCCTGATCCTTGTGAAAATAATGGAACATGCACTGATTTGGTAAATGATTTTTCCTGTGACTGCGTAGCTGGCTATACTAGCAAGAACTGTTCGATAAACATTGATGAATGTAGTTCTAATCCTTGCAATAATAATGGTACTTGTGCCGATGGAATTAATGGCTTTACTTGTAGCTGTGAAGCAGGATTTACTGATGCAACTTGCGATGTAAACATTGACGATTGTAGTCCTAATCCTTGTGAAAATGATGGAAAGTGTGCTGATTTGGTAAATGATTATTCTTGCCAATGTTTAGCTGGTTATACTGATAAAAACTGCTCAACAAACAATAATGAATGCAATTCTAATCCTTGTAAGAATGGAGGGATGTGTACTGATGGAGTTAATGGCTTCACTTGTACATGTAATCCAGCATACTCTGGTGTTGACTGTTCTGGTAAGTGTATGTATATAATTTATCATTGTCTGATCGTGTGATGTGCAGAAATTTTAAGACAGACTTTAACTTTTAAGACCAATGAATTAGTAACTTTATTAAATGCAAAGCACTTGTTGAATCACTCTAATAAAGTGCACAGTATATATCGCACTGGTGACAAAATCCTCTATTTAAATGATCACTTTTGCTGATTGCAAAAAAACAAGTGTTCAAATTAGGAGTTGTGGTGATACATTTGTACTACAAGTTAGACTCAGTGCTCTGTATCTGTAATTATCATTAACTCCTCATGTTTCCGTAGACTGCAGCATACCCAACTGTGCTAAATGTGATAAAACTGGAAAATGCTCGAAATGTGAGGATGGATATAAGCTCGATGATAATGATGCTCAGTGTATTGGTGAGTGCCAGTTTAAACCATCTTGCAAGAACCTGCAAGATCCTGCAAGTTCTTACAAGAAAGTATGATTGCAAGAATTTCTCGTCAAATTCTTGCAAGAGTAGTTAAAATCCTGCAAGAAAATATGACTGCAGGAATATCTAGGGCAATAATTATTCTATTCTTGCAAGAACGTAAAAATCTTGCAAGGACTATACAGATTCTTGCAATTAAACTTCTTGCTTGAATTTATATACACTTGAAAGAATTAATATACTATACTTTGGGGAAAATGATATACATACTATGATGACTATCTGCCACATCGAGGAAAGTTCTGGATTAGTAGCTACCCCTGGAGCCAAGCCACTAGTAGTTCATGGAGAGTACAAAGATATCCCAAGTAACAGCATGTTACAGCAATACATTTTACAGGTAGCTTACAGGTAGTTGTCATTCATATTTTTTTTTGTTTTTTTTTTCAGTGTTTATAGCTATACAAGACTGATAACCCCATGCCAAGAGCCTGACAGAAGTTACAGAGTCAGTCACCAGAAGAATAAGCTGTCTTAGAAAAATACCGAAATACATTTTAAATTATTAAATACAATATTCTATAATAAGCGCGTTATTTAGAGTAAAGAATATTACCATAGAAACGACTTCTTTAGGAACTGTGTCGAGTGGAGTAGTGAAGAAAGCATTATTTATTAGGGAAATTCTTGATCTAAAAGATGACATTTAAGTTTTTTATACTTGTATTTTGAATGATTACTGGCTGGTTTCTTCTGGTGGGAGTTATTTCCGAGCTGTGACATTGTGACTTACATCATAAAGTGGCTCTAGCGGAAGTTGCCATTACTTGTAGTATGGCACCTTACTGTACTTGCGGAAATTTTTGCGGTATGAAATTTCCGCTTCATCATAACTAAACAAGATTTTCACGATTTTATTTTCACGGTTAAAGGAGTTTAGGTTTTCGCGATTTTTTGCGGTTGGAAGTGTTGCCACGTGTTGTGAGATGTCTATGAAAGATATAACTTATTATTTTAAGCAAGTTAAACCGAATGCTTTACCAAGCAACGTGTTACAGTCTACTATTGAATGCGTTAAGAGAGAGTTAAAATCAATCTCGAGTCATAGTGCGAGTTGCAGCCATGGCAATGGACAACAAAAAACTCGTGGTGAATACATCAAGTTGAGTGACGAAGAACGAGCTACCATTGGTGAATATGCGGCGAAACATGGCCCTGCTGCTGCTATTCGTCATTTTAAGAAAGAAGGAAGTTTCCCGAATTTAAAAGAAGCCAGTGTTCGGGGATGGAGAGATGCTTACCGTCGGGAAGTGTTTAATCAGTCCAATGATCGAAAATGAGACAGACCAGTGGAAGTAACAGAACTTTTACAAAAGCGGCGTGGAAGGCCACTCTTAATAGGGGAGGAGTTGGAGGAAGAGATGAAATTGTTTATAAAGGCCTCGCATGCAAAGGGAACTGTTGTGAATACTGAGACTGTCATGAACACTGCAAGAGATGTTGTCATTAGCCATGATGCCAACTTGCTTGCTGAAAATGGAGGATACATCAACATAACTAAAGAGTGGGCGCAGCGAGTGCTTCAACGAATGGGTTTGGTGAAGCGGAAAGGAACAACAAAAGCAAAGGTATTGCCATCTGATTTTGAAAAAGTGAAAAGGCAGTTTCTGTTTGATGTGCGCACGATTGTTGCAATGGAAAGCATTCCTAAAGAACTAATAATCAACTAGGACCAATGAAATACGTGCCAGTGTTGGATTGGACTTTTGAAGAGAAGGGAGCCAAGAGAGTAGAAATTGCTGGGCTGGATGACAAACGGCAAATCACCGTTTTAATGTCATGTGCTATGGATGGAAAGCTGCTGCCCACTCAAGTGATATATGCTGGCAAGACCCCTGCTTGCTTGCCCAAGGTCGAATGTCCAAAAGATTGGTATTTGACCTATTCTGTAAACCACTGGTCAAATGAACACACCATGATGGGTTATCTTCATAACATATTACTTCCATATGTCACAGTGACACGCTGTAATCTGAAGCTGAGCCCTGCCTCGTGATATTTGACTCTTTCAAAGGCCAAACTACTCCAGCATTTTTGGACTTTTAGAACAGAACAACATCTTAGTTGTAGAGGTTCCCCCAAACTGCACTGATCGATTGCAGCCATTAGATCTAGCAGTCAACAAACCCTTAAAGGATCAAATTAAAAAGCAATTCCATCTTTGGTATGCTGGAGAGGTCAAGAAGAAGATGGAAGATGGGCAAGGCAAGAAGGTTGTTGACCTGAAACTCACTAGGTTGAAGCCACTTGGGCTACAATGGTTGGTAAATGCATGCAGTTATGTGGAACGTAACAGTTTCATTCAGAATAGTTTTTCAGAAGCTGGGATCACTTCAACTTTGTCTCCATATATTTAACCCAAGCTAAATACTGTTACAGTATAAATACTATTACCACATTATCATGATTCATTATTTGACTGTATTTTCACTGAATAGGAATACAATTATGTTTATGGTTAAATTTTACAATTAACTAATCATATAGTGTTACACTACTATGAAAACAACTCCAAAGTACCATTGGAAAAACACCTGGTAAGGTGCTCACGCATCAGTGATTCTGTATAGTTCATCTTAAGGGGATCTTTCCCATGTGCAACACTTGTAGCATTAGCAATGGCATACAGGCCACATTCTTTTCCTCCCTGTTGCTTCTGCACATTTTTCAAAATAGTAATATTGCTGGGTGAACAGTGAAATTGCTTTTTAAGTAAACACAATGTTGGTTCATCCCATTTTGTATATGCTGAATCATATACTGACACCCTTTTGCCAGCTGTACCAATGGTAGTTGCACATATCCAGTGATCTCCACCAGTATGGAAAACCTGTAGAGCATTGTGTGTCGGATCTTTGTGGGCTTTGTCGTGCAAGAGTGTGAGGCGTAAACCATTAATCTTTGGGAATTTAGCTTTCAAAAGTCTTTGTGCAAAGTTAATGTGCTTGTCAGAGAGTTTCTCACCACTTCTAAGTATTTCTTTGTCAATATTGGTCAAACTTATATCTCTAACTTTTACCCATATTTGTGTTTCCCCACTGACACTGTCATGTGACTCATCCTCATCAATTGGCTCGGTCTTCACTTTTACACCACGAATTGATGCACTGGGCTGTGCACTAACATCTGTATTACTGGGTTTGTTCCGAGGCTCTGTTTTTACCTCCAAAGATGTGCTACCCTGCGGCTGTGGTGTCACCAGACTGGCTTGGTTTACAGTACCAACAGAAATTCCAGCAGCTGTAAGACACAAATGTACTATACTGAAATAATGATATCCTTTACATACCTTGTAGCTCACCAACCCCATCACTTTCTTCACTTAGCAGTTTTATGTGACATCATCGTTACACTATCCTTTCCAGTAAATTTATACGTACATGGCAACTCCATCCTCCCTTGTGGCAAATGATCTGAATACCTTCTTGGCCCAGTCACTGTGCTCGTGATGGTTCCACCATGCGATAAGAATCTTGTACACATACACGAGATGGTACATGGTACATGGCCAACAATGACATCATCCTTTCACAGCGCAACAGCGAATCAGTCTTCTGAATTCCCGCATTCCTGCCCACAATTCAGTCTCTTCAACTGAAGGATCCCATATATCCGTATAGATGTGGTAGCCATGAATACAACTGGTGAGGGTAAAAGTGCTGGTCATCGAGTTTGCTGATCTACAGTACTAACTGCTGCCAAGTGTAGATAACTAACTCCTATAATTTCCTGCAATCTGTGAAATATTCACGGATTAAATTTTCACGGTTACAGTTTCAACCGCGAAATCCGTGAAATATACATACCGCGGAAATTTCCGCACGTATGGTATTGTGACATGGCAAAGGAAGTTTAAAAAGACTGAGAGGAAAAGTACAGTATTAGTGCGAGCTAGTTGTGATGGCTACGTTTAAGTGACAGTCTTTCAGCCTGCTATGGTGCAAGCTACGTTACATGATGGTACCCTACAACACTGCAACCATAGTTTTCTAGCATGAAGGCGAAGAAGCTGGGAATTTATCAACGTGTGAGACCATGCGTCTCTGAAGTTCCGTCACTATGCAGAGCCGTCTAGGCAGTAAAATGATGTCTTGCTATAAATTATCTGGTAAGCTAGTTTGTATCATTGCATATTCCGGTGTGACTAGTATCTATATTATACTGTAGGTTTACCAAGTCACTATAGAACAATAATATTTTTTCATACAGAAGGAAAGCTACAATACAATACACATCATAGTAGGCGGTTACATCTTGCCACTTCCAAGTTGGCTCTTGCCCTGCTTTATCCTATAAGGAGATAATGTTTAGTTGACATGAGTGAGCATTTAAATGTTTATTAGTATGGATGCCTCAATGTCACTGAGAAGATCCATAAAGTTGAGAGCACTATCACTGTACATAAGGTTGTAAACAAGATAATGCAAGCAATCATCCAATCAGTTGACCTCAACAACGAAATGATGAACTCCAGGTAGTCACTGATACTGTTTTATATATGATTGCAACTGCATATTACAGGTTACCTAATACAGCATGCAGTGGGGAATTCAAAACCGAATAGTATAGCATTGACGACAACTGTATGTGACATATTTTCAATGGATAAACATAGGTAACAAACTATATTGTGGTGGAACATTCCTTAAATGTGTTGTTTTCTATGATAGCTGGGAATCAAGTTGTGTACAACAGTCAAGTATTAAATTAAATACAACAGCGTGGAGTAATAGTCATGTCCATTTACAAGATTATGTTCAGCTATACTAATAAATGTTTTCATATTCATTGATTATCAAATATAAGTGGCCAGCTATAGGATGCTAATGATGGTCTTGCAAGACATGCAAGAAACCAAATTGCATTAAACTTTCTTGCAGGAATAGTTTTGTAAAATCTTGCAAGAAAAATATGGCAGAAATTCATGACAGAAAATTTCACAAGATCTTGCAAGAATCTTGCAGGATTTTATGCAGGATTCTTGCAAAAGGTCCTTTATATTGCAAGAATGAGAACCCTGCAGGATTTACAGAAATCTTGCAAGACTTTTGCAAGATTTACATGCACAGATCCTGCAGGATCTTGCAAGATGGTTTCTATTGGGTTATAATTGCTATACTTGGTTATAATTTATGTACTTGTAGCAATGAAACCTGAAGAAGAGGGTGGAGATGATGGACTGAGTGGTGGCGCTATATTTGGAATTGTCCTTGCCTGTATTGCTGGCCTCCTTGTTTTAATATTGATTATCATTGCAATAGTTATTGGGATACGTCGAAATAGGAGAGGTGTGGATAAAACTGATGGGTAAGTAACTTCAAGATATTTATCTGTAAATCAAATGTTTAACCTGAACACTTGCTGTGACCATGTGTTCACCTCTAAGGCTGAAACTTATTGTAGATTTATTTTTACTATTGTTCCCATTTTGTATGAATTAATAAGTGCTGTTCGCATTGTTATTGTATACGGTATGCAGGGGCAGATCTAGGGGGTGGGCTTTGGGGGCTGAAGCCCCCCCTTCACTTTTAGGCTTTACTTGATCAATATGCTGAGGATTATAATAAATTTTTGTCTTAGCATAATTATATGATCACTAATAATACAAATACTCATAAACCCACCTTATAAACATCTTTCCAAGGTATTATCAGTGGATTTATGCTAAAGGTTATGCAACAAGGACCCGGATCAGCATTGGGGGTGTACAAGATTGAGATACTCTAATAGAACAGTCACCTAACTACTCTAATAGAACATTCAGTGTAAGCATAAAAGTTGGTTCTGTTATGATATTTTTCCAAATCTTCCTGCGACTATACATGCAATGAAGTGCATTGGTCTGTTTAAAAGGCTTGTTTATCTATTTGTGTAGTTATTGCCGGTACTGGTATACTTAATTCAGGTACACAATTTCATTGAAAATGCTCTCAGATTCAATCTCAAATTTCAAAATTTTCCAGTTGCAACATTATTATTCTATCATGCATGCAATTGTGAGAGGGTGCATCATGTGCTTGGTTATCTAAACCTACCCAAACCTTTCCATTAGCAAATGCTGCAGAGAGCCATGTATATCTAAAGGCAGTATATAAAATATATACAGGCAGAAGTATGCATTTTATGTGGAAATGTCTCCAAATTGCAGTATTTTAGCATCTATTTTTCAAACATTTCCTGGAGGGGCATGCCCCCAGACCCCCTAGTTCCAGCATGAGACTTCACACACCTCCACCCAAGAGATTAGTACCTTGAGTTAGCCCCCCCCCCTTTATAAATCCTAGATCCGCCCCTGGTGTGTTTTTAATTCACTTGTCCATCAACTCACTGCCGTGAGCCTTGATGATACTACCAATTTCCCCCATGTTATTTTAACAGGTATATGCCAACATACAGCAAGCAGAAAGACGAGGCTGACATAGGAGATACTACAGACACTGATGCCGATGATCCTGCTAGTGGGGAAATGAAGTTATTAACCAGTGAAGGAGAGACTACTGAGCTATAAGCTACTTCACTACACATCATTGCACATAAATAGGACAGATTATTTTTGTATAGCAACAATAGTGCTGCTATCAGCACTGCTGAATCAGTTTGATGTCATTTTCATTTTTCAGCTAAAAAAAGTCTTAGAGATATTGTGAAAAATTGTATAGCCGGTCCTGAGCATATAAATTATGATCACGAGACTAGCGAGGCATTATAGTCCACTAGTAAATTGTAGGCTTCTCCAGATATTGTGCATTACAATGTGGTTAGTACCGCGGGCTATAGCATAAAGACTGAAAGACCAAGTACGGTTTCACCATTGCTTAGAAGCAAGGGAGGAGAACGTATCCGCTTGTAGAAGATTATATATGGTGAGTGAAAGGTTGTGATGGTTGACATATTATATGATCAGATCATGCTGTGAAGTATAGCTAACAAATGAGTAGCAATAGCTCAATAGTGCGTGATATATTCCTCCCGGCTGTCTACATATGAATATACCAGCGCCTGCATGTGTAACTATTGCATAAGTCAGCTTGTAAATGATGGAGTGTACTCAGACTAGGCTTGCGTCGAATATGCCAGCATAATTTTTGGCATAATACAAGGGCGGGTGCTTGGGGTGTGAAGTTCACACCCCCCCGTCCAAAATTTTACCATGTGCAAGCTAGGATGCTTCTAGAAGTTGCAGTATAGATGCAATTGCATCTTATACGTATGCATGGGCAATGAAAAGATGGAAAAAGAAGGGAGAATAGCTAATAATTCTAAGAGGGGTTCAAATTATACTTTTGGTGTGAGACTTAACCTAAAAGCTGCTAAAAATCGAAATACTCTAATAGAACAGCCAACTACTCTAATAGAACATCCATCAATGTTTTTTTCAAGAAGTTGCCAGTGTGTTTTCTTAACCTGTGCAGTGTGCACTGCTATCTTACCATTGCTCCAAAATCCTGCCATATACTAATCACTTTCTGAGAACAAATTCTGTCAAATGGTTTAATATTATAGTAGGTATTTTCAGCTGTCGCTACAAACTTGATGCTTGGGTTGACATGCTTAATTAAAACAGTTAATTTGTTAAAATGTGTACAGTTAACAAGGCTGTAACATCTGAGAACTGTTTGTTTTTGCTTTGTCAGTACCAAAGTTCCATGCTGCGTTTATCTGAATCTAGCATCAATTGAAGTTAATAAAATTTAATGTCATACAGGGTTTGCACTCCCAAACCCCTTGAAGCTCAACTTTATAAGCTTAAATGATACTGCAGCATTTACGCTGTCATGTTATAAGTGGGTTAGTTGTGGCCAAACACTAGTTGTATATGTAAGTGGCTTTGGACTCATGTTGTAAAAGATTAATATGGTGATGCATGGGGCCATAGTTGTAAACAAGTCAGATTGAAATAGCAACAGAACGGTCTGTGGCTATAATTACAAAGTTGAAGTTATTTTTGTGTGCATTTTAAATCTCTACAATGACTTTAAGATCCAATCGACCTGCGTATACTGTCTTTGACAATCTGCTATTATGTATTTCCTTATAATCCAATAGCATTTAGAAGTGTAGCTAGCTTGTTCTGTTTTTCTAAAATTGCTTACAACTGCACTCATCCATCTTGTACCACCACACTCTTTCAGTACAATAGAGTATTTGGTTAAAAATAGCTTCCAGATTCAATCTTGTGATAGCTATGTTCCAAAAATTTGCAGAGGAAGCATCACTCCAGACCCTGGCCCCCTAGCTGGAAAATTCTACATATGTGTACTCTACATGCACACTGATGGTGAGTGTGTACAGTGCTTGCCTTCTCAAGCCCTCTCTTCATTGTTACTGTTTGGACGTTATAGTTTGAGCCATGAGACTGTAAAGCACACTAGCTATACCTTAAGCCAAGCAATACACTAAATTTGGCTATCTTGTATTTTGATGAATTTACTATTATAAATTTTATTAATTCGTGATCAATTAGCAAAAAAAACATTAAATTGCTAAATTTAATGTACCACTAAATTAAGGTATTTCAAACACAAAATTAATGGATCATGTATAGCTGGTCGATATTTGTATCCTTCCCCTTCCTGTTCTTTATGTGAAGAATAGATTTTTAGTTACTAGCTAATGCCTTATATGACAGCTACTATTATGACAACTATTCTGGAATAATGGTGTCATTTCATCATTATTACACTTAGGTGATTCACAATGCTTTGAAAGCATTGTGAATCACTTAAACAAAGTGGCATCATTTTTCAGTCAAAAATATTACCAAATTTAATACTGAATAGGCTAAATTTGCCAAAAAATTTCTGTGGGGGCATCCCCCCAGACCCCCCTAGATAGAACATGCTCCACATGTTGAGTGTGCTTTGCACACTATAGCTAGTTGTATTAACCAGTTGTCACTTTTCTTAGCCAACCAACCATTCATGTTAGCACCTCCCCTTCTGAAATCCTAAATCCACCCCTGTAAATAGGGGATAAAAAGCATAAAGCATAATTCTGGCATAATGGAGCATAATCAGGAGCATAATGGGCACCCGGCACCATAAGTATAACTTCTGCTATAAGTCACAAAGTCAAAGGCTAACCTGTTTTGAGTGGTGAAATTATTCCTGACAACAAGTAGAAAAATGCACTACAACCTTCATGCTACAAGTTTACACCCGACGGAACGAGTCAGTACTTTTCATTGTGGGTTTGAGTTTTATAGGACACATACAATCATGTGCCAAATAGTACCAAGGCATGGCAAAGCAATTTCTAATGTGTCTCATCATCTGATTTTGAATAAAATGTGATATGATGATTATGATTATTGAAAGCTCGATTGGAAGACAATAGCTACAAGAGAAGCTCTGATGGTAATAAGGTTAGTGATGAGTCAGTATAGCTAGTGAATGTCTGGACATTGAAAATAGTGAAGTATCTGCAGATCTGCAATGCAGTGAGGCTGAGGTTAATATCAAACCAGGAAAATATTTCAAAAAGATCGAGATTCTCTAATAGAACAGTCAAACACTCTAATAGAACAGCAACAGAGAGAATGAGAGCTATTAAGTGTTTACCCCAGAAGGCTAATATGTTCTTGGCATGGTGGTGAAAATGAAAGTTGCATAATATTACAGTATATTGAGCAGTTGTTGTCCTTTGAATACCAATTACTAAAATTCAGAACATCTATCATAATAATTATTATTTTTATCAATAGCTAATTATTTTCATACAAAAAAAACAAAATGTCTATAGCTTCTACGGGACTATAGATTTGCCTCCTGATCCCTTGCTCTAAAATTCCTGCAAACTCTGAAGCACATCCCAATTTCAAGCTATTGTTAATTTTTGTATGTTGAAGTTGAAATGACACTTGTCATTCACGTTCTATCACATGAAGAACTTCTCTTATTTAGAAAAACACAAAATAAAAGCATAATGCATTTCTGAAAAGCATAAAGACAAGCATAATAGGCAGAAAATTGGGGAAATGCCAAAAAGCATGATAGGCAAATTTTGGAGCATATAGACTCAAGCCTAACTCAGACTATATTGTGGTGTATAGCTAAGTACTAAACATTGCCAATGCCGGGTATCGTGTTTGGTAATAACATAGAAATGACCATGCTATTAAATTATGCAACTCAATTTAGCTGGTTAGCATCACTCACCATAATTATCAACAGTTTAATTTGCAAATTGGCTTGTAGTCTTGTGGTCACTACATATAACAGCAGTAATGAACCATGGAATGGACAAGTGAAGGTAACATGGGTACATTACATTGCAGGTGGGCTGCTTGTAGTAGCTACTGCCAGTAAAAATTAATTTACAAAACTATGCAGCTAGCTTATCGTATGGTTTTGTTATATGAAGCCATATGAATGTGTTTGTCATGTAGTTGGTATTGCAAAGATGAAGTTGTTACAGTTGCCGCTGTCACAGTTGTTGCTGTTGTGGTTGTCGCTACTAACCACACTGGTTGGAGTCAGTATTCAGCGGTGTGCTGTTGAAGATATCAATGTGATGGACTTGGTACTCAGCACTGAATCAATCGAAGTCACTCATATGCCAAATATAAATATTACAGATATTTATTATAATTGCTTATCTACTAGTAGAACTGTTGGTCTTTACTCATCAGCATCTCTATCAGTAGTGTACAACAGATCAAAGCCTGCTGCCATGCTGGAAGTTCGTTACAATGTGCAGTGCATACGTGGATATTGGCATCGTGTTGGAAGGACCACTACCACACTGAGGAGTAATGACACAAGGACAGATTGTTATAGTTGTACAGACCAAAGTGTTAATGAAACTGGTGAGTGAAATAATTTGGTGCTATTTGTTTTTGATTTGCCTTATTTGATGTGATTCGATTAATGGTATAATCATTTTAGCAATTATAATTTTGTTACATGGAATCTTTAATTAGCTAATTGCTTGTGTGCATTTAGCCTTCTTCATGTATACACAGAGTATATGAGTTATTGTGTAGTTTTCTGCTGCTGTTGTATGTCTTATGATCTTGAAGTGCATGGGAGTGCCAATGAGCTGGGCATTCATCAACTTCCAAAATGGGCTTAAAAATGTTTCAAGTCAACAATCCAAATAATGATATTGCATCCAAATATATGTTGTAAACAGCAACTGCTACTGAAACTTTGTAGTGCCATTCCAAGGCTACAAGTGATGACCATGATTTTTCTACTCAATTTGATTGGTCTGATGTGAAAAAAATGAATCTTATTGTGGACTGACACTCTTTAATTGATTACACAGATTGCAGTATGACATGTGTCAATAAGGGAATACAAGCACCAAACTGTTCTGGGTGTCTGTGTGCACCTGGGTATAGGGGAATGTTGTGTGAGATTAACATTAATGAAAAGTGTGACCCTGAAGATGCTCAGTGTGTTGATCAGTAGTAACTCATCATTATTAAAACATACAATATAATGTACTGTGTATATAATTTAGGGCAAACACCTGAGGAAGATGGAGAAGATGGACTAAGTAAAGTTGCCATTGTGGGAATTGTTATTTTCTGTATTGCTGCTCTTATTGTGCTAACTGTTACGGTAACTGTTGGAGTACGTCATGTTTGGAGGAGTGGGAAAAATAAAGCTGATAGCCAGGTGTGTATATGTGTATCATATAAGGGTTGGAAGACCACTTTCTTTTTTTTCCATTGAGTCAAAAAAATGACAAAAATAGGTGGTCTGGCAAGCAGAAACAAAAAGCTACATTCATCTCAATGAACATAACTCCTGATGATTTACTGGATGGTAGCACATATTCAGTCACAAAGCCCACATGCAGATAACTTTCAATTTAAAAAGATAGCCTACTTTTCCTGTTGTCCAACTAATACAACTGTAGCTTGTAGCTATATAGACCCCCAATTGACCTGGCTAATACAATATTCAGGTATTGTCATAAAATCATCAAACTTCGTTAATTTTCTAGTGAAATACTTTTAGTAATAAGTTGTAAAAGCTTGTAATTCAGCAGTACTTTTCATTTTTCTTGCAGCAAATATACCAACCCAAGGCAGATTGAACAAAGACCATCATACTGATACATATATGTAGCCGTTTGTACAAGAAAGAAGTGTTTACAAGTCCTCTTGACTGCTTACCATGTCTTGTTCTATACATGTGCACGTTCTAATTAGCAACATGGTATTTTGTATAGTTCTAAATGTATATAGCTTTAGACTTTCACAATGTCCATGACTTTTGAAAGATACTGAGCTCTGTAACTTTTGTATTCTTTATAGTTTGGTGGTGAGGACACCACAAATAATTTTTGCAAATTTTTAATGCTAACCCCATTTCACATTCCCTCAATAAAAAGTGTGTACATATTATAGGTACAACAATGCTCATTGCTGAGTTCTCCAATTTCACAGTTAGATAGCAGCTATTATTGAAAGTGATGGTTGTAGGATAGAGGTGTGGATGACAGGTGGGCACATGATAATATGAGGTACAGTGCATGGAACCTCTCTATTACGGACATTTTGGGACCCAGCATTTTTGGCCACTTATTGCTGTAAAATATAGGTTTTCCTCTTTCAGAGGTAAAAATTTAGACCTGTTGGGACCAAAATTTTTGTCCTTATTATAGAGGTCTTTTCTATTGTGTCATTAATTCAGGGAGTTTTGGGGGTTCCACTGTATAGACAGTTGTGTTGTGTATGTGTGTCATAGTACACTGCACTGAATAGTCTGAACATTTAAATGACAGTTATCTGGTGAGTTGCAAAGAAATAGTCTGACAATTTAATGATTTTTTTAACTTTTTGATCTTCTGAAGAGGTCTGCAGAAACTGTCCTTTGTATGAATAGAGAGTACAGTACCCTTTACATGGAGGGTTCTTTTAAAAAGGTTCCACTGTAAATAAAATGGCATCTCCAACAGTGAAGGAAAACACCAGATCACGCATGTTTCTCTCTTTTTTTCAATTTAATTTTTACAGGGATGACAGCATCAGCCAAGGCTGTTCTTCAGCTGTGTCCTGAATTGTACATATACAATATGTTCCCAGTTTAACAGCTGGGTGGCTGGAGCAATAGATAAAGTTTCTTGTGGAAACAACAGTAGTAGTGAGTTCCTGCTTGGGCATCGAACCTGGGACCTCTCAATCACCAAGCCAATGCCCTACCGTAGATACTGCTGCCCCCCCCCCCCCCCCCCCCCCCCAGTATTAAAAAGTTGAAATATTTTGCATGTTCTATTAGAGTAGTTGACTGTTTAAGCCATGCTCATAAAATTATAATATTGACTACTCCCATTGTTACTTTAATATACCCATTCCTCCTCTTCTTGCAGTGCTTGTTCTATTTATTTTTGCTTAAGGTACATGTTAAAATTTTTGGAGGGATTCTCATCATCCTATCTGTCCTCTGGATGTGATGCAGCTAATAGAAGAGCTAGATGCATGCAAAATACTATACAAGTAACAATTACAAGAAAAAAATCATTAGTGTGTGTGTGCGTGTGTTGTGTGTGTATGTGTAGTGAACTGTCCATGTCTTGTATTGTGGGTGAAGGTCCAGGTGGGACTTTGGGTGCCCACACCTTCACCTGTGGGACATGATACAGCCTCCTGTGGGTTACTAGTCTTGCCACAGGGGATTTTCCTGTGCTGACTTGTAGCACCCGAGTAGCACACAGTTCCCAGTACTGGTCCATAACTGTGCTAGCATAAGGTAGCCAAGTGGCTAGAGCATCAGCCTGGTAATCGAAAGGTTTCCAGTTGGAAGCTTGGTTATGCCAAATTGGTGTTGTTGTTTCCTTAAGCAAGAACCTTTACTCACATCACTCCAATCTAACAGCTGTTTAAATGGGGACCTGGTGCCTGATATCAACCGGGTGGGCTGTCACAGCAGCCCACCCAGCTGTAACATCATGGGTACTTGGTATTAACTGGGGAAGAAAATGCCAACTGCCCATGTCTCACACAGCGGATGAAAGGTTGAAAGGTTCGGATGAAAGATTTCAGGTTCTTGATGCGGTAGAAAGCACTGAGGCTTCTCCTGATGCAAGTGCAAGCATCTCCATCAACAGCACATTTTCAACTACTTTTCCACATCTGAGATTATAGGGATATACAGTTCCATGTCTGTATCAGTCCTTTTCGTCCTATCAAATGACCCTAACACCATACAGAAAATCCGTTACAACATGGAGTGCATAAATGATGTTTGGAAACATGTTGGGATGATCAGAGCTGCTTTAAGGAGTAATGAAACACGACATGATTGTGCTCTATGTCTCAATCAGACAGTGAATGAGGATCATTGCACTCATGAGTAACTGTATTATGCAGTAATCTGCAGCTTCATCAATATGTAAAACTATATAGCTGCATCTTTAAATTCTGTACATTTGCTCTACAGCTTGTGACTATTCATATACTGGACCCAACCAGTGTTATGGTCCAATGGCTAATCAGTGTTGTAGTTACAATGATGATGGCAATTATACCACTGATTGTGGGATGAACAGGGAGGGAAACTCAACCTTCCACTGTGTCTGTAGTAACTTCTGGACTGGAACTGATTGTGATGGTATGTCATTTATTTTGTAGCTGCATGGTATACTTCATATATGATTTTAAGGGATATATATTTCTTAAGATTTATTATCATTTCCACAGTGTGGGTAATAGCATTGCTCTATGATAAAGAACATCATGTTTACCATGCTTGCTATTGAGGGCTTATCTTAAGAATTGTATTCACCCCACTGAGCTGGTGTGTGATGGGAAATCTTATGTCCACTGAAAAATTAAATACCTAAATCACTGTGAAACTCATGCGCAGCAAACTTGAAATTTTACAGGTTATTGTTTTATCTTCTAGTGTGTGACATTCCTAATTGTGTTGCATGCAATGATGTGGGCAGTGAATGCATCCGGATTTCGACGGAACACCATTGGAGTTGTATGTACTGGTGAGCCATCAATACTATACACATCACAATTACATGCCAATTATATGCGTATATCATTGTGTATGCAGAAATGTCTGATGATGATGATTTGGAGACTGGAGTCGTCATTGGCATCATAGCAGCAATTTGTGTTATGTTGCTTATTTTAATTATACTCATCATAGCAATTGTTGTCAGTTGTCATAGGAGGAGGAAAAGACGAAACTTTGTTTGAATAAACTTATCTGAATTGAAAATGTTGTTTACTGCAATACAGTATGTAATCATAAATGTACAGAACCACATTATTATATATAAAATTCCGTACTACATCTCTCTCATGTGGTATTCAAATTGTATGGTAGCTCATGGTAGACCAGAATTGAATTGAACCAGTATATCTGGAGAAAATTTTACCCTGAAATGAATGTAGTGCTTTTTTATGGTTATTTGGATATGTTCTCTGCTTTCTGAGATAGATGGCTATGCATGTATGGGTGTTAATTTTAAAAGAGAAATAGCTAAGGCAGTAGAAATTTTTGATCAGGTGAATGTTCTATTAGAGTAGTGATTGCTCTTTTAGAGTATCTTTATGTTGGCACAGATCAAACTCCTTTTAGAACAATCTTCCATCTTCTTAAACCACTTTTATCCACTGCTGTGTGCACTTTGTGATGCTTCATATTTTATATGATGTAGCATTAAGATTTCTTCAATGTTTCAGTTACATGTTTCAGACTCCCTGTATTCACAGGCTTTATATAGCCTTCTCACAGGTCCCTAGTGGGATAGCTATTAATAAGAACAATTGAAGTTTTAAAAAATGCAGGCTCATGCACTAGCAGTTTTATTGATGTCAGATCTAATGTTACCATAATTTGCCTGTGTAATCATGTATTGTAATTTGAGTGTTTGTATTGAAGATTTACATTAAATTTTATACAATACTGTATTATTATATCACGAGTTAGGAGAAAATGAAACAAATTCAAAAGCAAATTGTATGTCTGGCCCTGACCTAACCCACTATTTTGATGAGAATCTGTTCAAAACTGCACTACATATAGTTCTGTAAACTCAGCATGCATGCAGTAAGGTATAAAGTATATGTGGGTATTAAGAGTCACTTATTTATAAGTATTTCAATTTTTCATACTACTTGTAGGCAAAGGACAGGTGTAACCATAAACTAAATTATCCTACCATGTGGTGTGCTGTATGATCTTTTCTCTAAAGTACTGTAAGTATTCCTATTGTGGGTATTATGAGTCACAATATTCATTGCTTCATAAGTTTGTTATTTTATATCCAACTATATATAAATTTGGGGAAATATTACAGGCACTCTAATGGCATTCAAAACACTGTAGTTGACTTGTTGCTTTTTTTTGCAAGGATTTAATCCTCTGAACGTATTTTAAGCTATGCGACCCTTAATCTTTGACCCATAATACCAGCATCTATATACCTTATAATTATGCTCATGAGTAAATAATGGAGAGGCTCCTGTCATGTTAGTTCTCTGTTATATCTTGTAACATACCACTGTTGGAGCATGCAATTTATTCATGATGCTGCATGCATTACACAGGGGTGGAGTCTGAGGATTTTAGAAACTGGTCAAGCATATTCAGACAATTTAAATTATATTTTGTATTGATTTACAAATGTTCAGATTGAAATACTCTAATAGAACAGTAAAATACCCTATTAGAACAGTGTATTTTAGTTTAGCACTGTAAAAATAGTCAAAAGTTGTATTGGAGTGGTTAAGCCTTCCCAGAATGACATCCATGTATATTGCATGCTAGCCTCCAAACTCTACCTCTTAACTCTTACTAAAATTTAAAGAGTTTTTAGCTGAAAATGTTACCTGATTCAATCTCAGAATGCAAAATTTGCTGGGGGAGATACAAGATTGAGATACTCTAGTAGAGTCATCAGTCAAATACTCTAATAGAACAGTCACTACATATAACACTGTTTCCTCCATAGTTGCTGAGTATGAAAAAAATAGTATATCTGCAGCATTATCCCACTAAGGATATTTCGCAAATGAAATGCACATGGTCTTGTGTATGCCATTTTTTTCGGCACATAGCTATACAGTAGCTTACTGAACTAATCATGGCTGTCGCCTATCCCTATACAACTCTTGATCAATGTAGTCCACTTAGAATTTAATTATTTGTGCATAAAAGCACTCTACATTAAAATTTTTAGTCCTGAAACATATAGCTATAGCTTCTGGAGAGCTGTCCTCCCAGACCCCCTACTCCAAACTCCACATACCTGCTACCCTGGTGCATCCCTTGCCAAACCCTGGATCATCCCTTTAATTGTGCATGCAACAGAAAATTTGGAAACATGTCCTGGAGTCATGCACCCTTGTTTCCATGTAGTATCAAGACACACGATAGTGTGTCGTGCGGCCCAAGAAGCCGGCGCGCCACACCGTGAGTATATTAACAGGAAGAAAGAAAACGCAATTTTCACACCTATGTAGCTCTGTGATCCCTTATCCGATTGGAACCAAATTTGCTGGATACGTGCCACCCAGTTAGGGTAGTCTACATACCAAATTTGAAGAAAATCGCTCGAGCCATTTCCGAGATACGAGCGAACAAAATTTCGTTTTAATTTCTTCGTTTTTTTCTTCTTCATCTTCTTCATTTCGCACACTTCGCAAAATTCGCCATAAAACACGAATTCGTGCTCGGATTGGGCTGAAATTTGGCACACTTAAAGGGCTCATTAAGGCGGATCTCCGTACCAACTTTGGTAGGAATCCGATGAACATTCACGGACTTATGACCGATTATTTGCGTAAAATAAGGTCGAAGGTCTGTCACGCCTACAGGGTAAACCCCTTAGAAGAATCAGTTGAAAATTGATATGTAGATGGAGCAACCATCGTAGGAGTGTCTTTTTGTGGTTTGAAAGGAATAGGGATAAAGACCATGGAGATATGACACGAAACCCAACCTGTGTCAAAATTACGCGATCGATTTTAATGAATAAAAAAACTATTAGTTTTCGTATCTACCAGGTAAACCGCTTAGAGCAACGAGCTGAAAATCAGTATGTAGCTGGAATTATCATCGTAGAAAGTCCTTGCAGTAGTACAGAAGAATCAGATTACAAATCACTGAGTTATGATTCGAAAGGCAACTACGTGCAGCAAATGCGAGATCGAGATACTCTAATAGAACAGTCACCCTAATAAAGCATTCAGCTGCATTTATAATTTACTCAGTTATATTACATTGTAAGTTATTCTGTAGGGAATTCAGCTACAAACAAGTCACCCTGTAGTCAGATCAGCTAGAAGAAGGTACCTAATAGAGAGTTCAGCTACAAAGAAGCCATCGTGTAGAGAGTTCAGCTCAAATAAATCACCATGTAGAGAATTCAGCTACAAACAAATTGCCCTGTAGAGAGATCAAATAGAAGAAGTTACATTGTAGAGAGTTCAGTTACAAAGATACAATCATGCAAAGAGTTTAGCTGCAAACAAATCACCCAGTAGAAAGTTCCGCTATGAACAGATCACACTCTAGAGAGTTCAGTTAGAAAAAAGTCATCCTGTAGAGAGATCAGCTAGAAGAAGTTACCTTGTAGAGAGTTCGGTTACAAAGAAACAATCATGCATGTAAAGAGTTTAGCTACAAACAAATCACCCAGTAGAAAGTTCCGCTATGAACAGATCACACTGTAGAGAGTTCAGTTAGAAACAAGTCATCCTGTAGATAGATTAGCTAGAAGAAGTCACTTTGTAGAGAGTTCAGCTACAAAGAAACCACCATGTAAAAGAGTTCAGCTGCAAACAAATCACCTGTAGAGAATTCAGCTACAAACAAATCACCCTGTAGAAAGATCAGCTAGAAGAAGTTACCTTGTAGAGAGTTCAACTACAAACAAATCACCCTGTAGAAAGTTCAGCTACAAACAAGTCACCCTGTAGAGAGATCAGCTAGAAGAAGTTATGTTGTAGAGAGTTCAGCTACAAAGAAACTACCATGTAGAGAGTTCAGCTGCAAACAAATCGCCCTGTAGAGAATTCAGCTACAAACAAATTACCCTGTAAAAAGATCAGCTAGAAGAAGTTACCTTGTAGAGAGTTCAGCTACAAACAAATCACCCTGTAGAGAGTTCAGCTAGAAACAAGTCACCCTGTAGAGAGATCAGCTAGAAACAAGCCACCCGTAGAGAGTTCAGCTAGAAGAAGTTACACTGTAGAGAGTTCGGCTACAAAGAAACTACCATGTAGAGAGTTCAGCTGCAAACAAATCGCCCTGTAGAGAATTCAGCTACAAACAAATCACCCTGTAGAGAGTTCAGCTACAAACAAGTCACCCTGTAGAGAGATCAGCTACAAACAAGTCATCCTGTAGAGAGTTCAGCTAGAAGAAGTTACATTGTAGAGAGTTCAGCTACAAAGAAACTACCATGTAGAGAGTTCAGCTGCAAACACATTGCCCTGTAGAGAATTCAGCTACAAACAAATCACCCTGTAGAAAGTTCAGCTAGAAACAAGTCACCCTGTAGAGAGATCAGCTAGAACAAGTCATCCTGTAGAGAGTTCAGCTAGAAGAAGTTACGTTGTAGAGAGTTCAGCTACAAAGAAACTACCATGTAGAGAGTTCAGCTGCAAATAAATTACCCTGTAGAGAATTCAGCTACAAACAAATTACCCTGTAGAAAGATCAGCTAGAAGAAGTTGCCTTGTAGAGAGTTCAGCTACAAACAAATCACCCTGTAGAGAGTTCAGCTACAAACAAGTCACCCTGTAGAGAGATCAGCTAGAAACAAGTCATCCTGTAGAGAGTTCAGCTAGAAAAAGTTACATTGTAGAGAGTTCAGCTACAAAGAAACTACCATGTAGAGAGTTCAGCTGCAAACACATTGCCCTGTAGAGAATTCAGCTACAAACAAATCACCCTGTAGAAAGTTCAGCTACAAACAAGTCACCCTGTAGAGAGATCAGCTAGAAACAAGCCACCCGTAGAGAGTTTAGCTAGAAGAAGTTACATTGTAGAGAGTTCAGCTACAAAGAAACTACCATATAGAGAGTTCAGCTGCAAACAAATCGCCCTGTAGAGAATTCAGCTACAAACAAATCACCCTTTAGAAAGGTCAGCTAGAAGAAGTTACCTTGTAGAGAGTTCAGCTACAAACAAATCACCCTGTAGATAGTTCAGCTATAAACAAGTCACCCTGTAGAGAGATCAGCTAGAAACAAGCCACCCGTAAAGGGTTCAGCTAGAAGAAGTTACATTGTAGAGAGTTCAGCTACAAAGAAACTACCATGTAGAGAGTTCAGCTGCAAACAAATCGCCCTGTAGAGAATTCAGCTACAAACAAATTACCCTGTAAAAAGATCAGCTAGAAGAAGTTACCTTGTAGAGAGTTCAGCTACAAACAAATCACCCTGTAGAGAGTTCAGCTACAAACAAGTCACCCTGTAGAGAGATCAGCTAGAAACAAGTCACCCTGTAGAGAGTTCAGCTTGAAGAAGTTACATTGTAGAGAGTTCAGCTACAAACAAATCACCATGTAGAAAGGTCAGCTAGAAGAAGTTACCTTGTAGAGAGTTCAGCTACAAACAAATCACCCTGTAGAGAGTTCAGCTACAAACAAGTCACCATGTAGAGAGTTCAGCTAGAAGAAGTTACATTGTAGAGAGTTCAGCTACAAAGAAACTATCATGTAGAGAGTTCAGCTGCAAACAAATTGCCCTGTAGAGAATTCAGCTACAAACAAATTACCCTGTAAAAAGATCAGCTAGAAGAAGTTACCTTGTAGAGAGTTCAGTTACAAACAAATCACCCTGTAGAGAGTTCAGCTATAAACAAGTCACCCTGTAGAGAGATCAGCTAGAAACAAGCCACCCGTAGAGAGTTCAGCTAGAAGAAGTTACACTGTAGAGAGTTCGGCTACAAAGAAACTACCATGTAGAGAGTTCAGCTGCAAACAAATCGCCCTGTAGAGAATTCAGCTACAAACAAATCACCCTGTAGAAAGATCAGCTAGAAGAAGTTACCTTGTAGAGAGTTCAGCTACAAACAAATCACCCTGTAGAGAGTTCAGCTACAAACAAGTCATCCAGTAGAGGGATCAGCTAGAAGGATCACCTTGCAGAGAGGTCAGCTACAAAGAAATCATCCTGCTTCATCTTTTCTTCTTCCTGTAGTAAAGAAAAAAATGACAGGTTAAAAAGCCCTAAAGCCGGCCATAGGCTGGCTTTGGGGTATACAAATACAAAAAGAAGTGAAATCTAATCCAAAACAGTCAAGCTGTAAAAAAAAGAGTGCGGCCCTGAGAAAGGCTATGGTGAAAAAAGATGTGAAATCCAAGGTGGCGGCCAAGAAATGGCTGTGATGGTAGGTTAATGGTAAAAATTTTAATAACAACAATTCAGTGAATTTGGTGCCGCTTGGTCTTGGCACAAAATTCACCTGAATTGTCGTTATTAAATTTTTCACCATTAACCTACCATCACAGCCATTTCTTGGCCGCCACCTTGGATTTCACATCTTTTTTCACCATAGCCTTTCTCAGGGCCGCACTCTTTTTTTACAGCTTGGCTGTTTTGGATTAGATATATTTATTTCACTATTCAACATTATACCAGCAATGTCATTTTGACTGCTAATGGCCAGCTAGCTATATTGTAAAAGTTACTATGTATGCGCTTATAATATTACATACACAGAATGATGAAGTAAAAACGAGCTCATGGTCAATAGTATTATCTACGTCTCATGCTATACAATGTCCTGATGCATCCTCTTCAGCAATGCAACAATATTATAATATTTTACTATCAATTGGTGTGTTCATGTACAGCCCTGTAGCTATATACTAAACACTAGGCTTGCGCTATGAGACTGGTATATTCAGAAATTAATTTAGTAGCATAGAGCACTATAGCTAACACAATGCGTATGTTTGATATACTGTATAGATGTCAAATTGTTCACTGGCACAGAGTCACAGTAATGACAGTGTGCTTGCAATTGCAGATCACAATGGGCCTGTGATTATGTATAATGATGAACATGAGGGGGGTGGATAGACAATGGCATGCCTGCACAATTGATTGGGCCACCATATGGAAGAGTACTTTTAAAGTGTGAAGTCTTTATCATCTTGACTGCATGGTGTAGGAAAAGATGTGGTAGCTATTTGTCTTGTCACAAATTTGTATGCGTGCTGTGCTGATGTGAAATTGGGATAAGAACTTCCACTATTATATTACGAGATTGCGTATATAGTAGTTAAGGATTGACCTTACTTTATTAAAGTTGCTTATCCTACACATAGCTCTAAAGCATATTCATGTTAATCTGCAAGTATGATGAACATATGATTTAGACTTACTGCATGTGAATATCCCAAAATTGTATAACATGTGACATTAAATTGTGCTGTGCATATAGTATGTGCACATGTTCTGTAGTGTCAGATCTAAGAGAGTTCCATGGTTTCACGGAACCTTCTCCTCTGGGAAGATCTTTGACCCCTTTGACTCATTGAATTATTTAAGCCAAAACCAGTTTATTGCTAAAATCTATTTTAGTCTATCTATGATTCCCATTGGTTGCCTGCAACTTGTCAGTTGCCTGATTCAAGTACATTATTGTCACTCTTGAGCAGCACAAGGATTCCACAATTGAGCTGCATACTCAAGCATTGGTCATACAATGGACTTATAAAGCGATAGAGAGGAAAAGAATGATGTACAAAGTTTAGGCATCTTATATAGCTTTGGCATCAGTACTATGGTCATCAAACCGAGTATCAAGCAAGAAGATGTACAGAAACATTGATAAAGCAAGTACTGGCTGAATTGGCTTACACTTTCTGGTTTCACAATCCTTTACTTCCTTATAAATGGCAACATCATTAACAAACTAATGAATCACTGTCTGGGCACCGTAAACAATTAGGAGATTTGTATGCAATTTTGCTTACTCTGGGATACATTGTTCTACTGTTTCCCTGTTTCTAAATAGTGTGTTTGGAATACCGAATTATCATGCACTAATCATATTTTTGGGCTTTTTACTTGTTCAGCTCAGCCATGTTACTCAATTAATTTCCCTAACTAGCTATTGGGTATCATTTGCTGCAAGCCTTACAGTACCTGAATTAGCTATCAGTGTGTGATAAACCTGTTACATCTGGTGTGCCATAAGGATCAGTCCTGCATAGGACCATTGTTCATTTTAAAATTATAATGATAATCTATACCCATAGCTTTGTGGTGCAGCATAGAAAAAACTGTCAACTAACAGCTAGCTGTATAGATAGCACAGCTACACCTCAAAGCTAATCCACTCTTGCTGTGCCCAGACTTAAGTGGTAAAATTGCATCTGCCTTGTTGTTTAGGATAGTAAGGGTGAATGACACTGTGTAAATTTCAGCAAAACACACTTATTAACATTAAATTTCATTTACTGCCCATGTGGAGATTTCATCAACAAGTCCTATTATATTAAGTTGGGTTAGAAATTCAAGTCAGGCCTTCAGTGCCGCCAGTCACTGTAAAGCAGTAACATTTATTATAGTAAGAACATGAGTCTGAGGCCCTAACACAGTAACTTCTGGATATAGCTGGGAGAAAGTCAGATATATTTCTATTCACCACTTAGAGCCAGTGGCGGATCTAGAATCTTTCAGAGAACAGGGTCAGATCTAGAAGTGGAAATCTCTCAACAAATGTGCGAAGCACACTCAGGATGTATGAAAAACATACTCTAACTAGGGAGTCTGGGGGTATGCCCCCACAAAAAATTAGCCCACTGAGATTGAATTTGGTAACACTTTGATCGAATAAGCACTATTTATTTATTTATTAAGCCATGCACTTATTGTTAATTTTATGTTTTAGATCAGGAAGCTAATGTAGGTGGGTGGCCTACCTGCATTGGTTTAGGTTAACTTTCTGATCTACAGCGGGTGGCTCATTGTGTTACATGCACCTGACTGTTTTATTAGAGTTAGCTAAATGCTCTATTAGAATTTCTCAATCTATTAAGTTAGCTTTAAGTGAAATGGATTATTAATCCCTTCTCTCCTGACATTGGGGTTAGTCTTCAGCCCATCCAGCCTTCCTTCCTCTATACCTTTCTAGTTAATTGTTTAGTATACAATCAATAAACATAGAGATGATGCAATAATGGTGAAAACTCATAATAATGACCTAATTTAGACGGTGAGACATAGCAATGTGGGCGGGGGATCTGAAACATAAAATTAACAATATAAGTGGCCTTATCCATCTCTATAGCAGCTAATAGCAATTCTAAAAGCTAACATGCAGAAGGCAAAATAACTTGTCGAATAAACATAGTCATTGTAAGTGGTACACATTGAGAAAGCTCATTATTCAATACCAGTCTCTAGAAGTGGCAATTACGAATCTGCATGATATGTTACAATGTAGTGTGGGGCACAACATAGTTAAAATGAATGTAGTATAGTAAGATTTCACACATCCAGT
This sequence comes from Dysidea avara, assembly GCF_963678975.1. NCBI lineage: Eukaryota > Metazoa > Porifera > Demospongiae > Dictyoceratida > Dysideidae > Dysidea > Dysidea avara. The sequence continues at coordinate 16,635,143 of NC_089274.1, forward strand.
GGCAAACATTTCCTTCCACTCTGGAATGACTGAGTTCACAGCTAGGCATAGGCCTATAGCTACTAATTTTTGGAGATTTTTTTCAGAATAGTTACTAGGGGTGGATGTAGACTTTTAAGACCACTCTGGAACATGGTAATTGTAGCTTCAGTCTAGCTATATAGTAGCAAGAGTATGAAATAATAAAACAGAGAGTGTCTAACTCCAGTATGGGCCATCAAACTACTGACATCCGCAAGTCTTTCTGGATATTACATAAATTCATGCTTATGATATAAGTGCTGATTGAGTGAGTTAACATGTTAGGAGGTGGTGTCTTTGAGCAGCCCCTTGAAAGTCAATATTAACACCCTTCCTGTAAATTCAAGGGAAGCCTGTGGACTTGTGGTTGTCATTTTTAATGGCCCATACTGGAGTTAGACTCTCTCTCTTTTATTTTTGCTATTAGTATTATTTCATAACAAAATAATCACTCCTAAAATCATGCCATCATAAGCCCCGTAAACTGATTCGTGCGCGCGCCTTATTGTAAGGCGGAGGAACCACTCCTTGTGTTTTGTGCGCTCCACTCTTGAGTCATGGTGCGCTGGACTAGCTGATAGGGGTGGTCTATGCTTTTATTGCTTAATTTTGCGGTGATCTCACATTGGAATGCTTGAGATCACGAAATTTCTTTTGCTAGAGACATGACGTAATGTATATTTTACAAAAATAATCGATCGTTTACGGATACCATAGCCATAGGTTTACCTGTTTACTCTACTTATAAACCGAGGTGCTGACTCTGGTGCTGACTTTGCGGGTTTGTTGTTGTAAGAAACATATTGTGGTTAACGTAGTTATACTGTACTGATAGCTTAGTAGCCAGTCGTCTATCGTGTTAGTGATTATTCCTGGACGTACGTACGTACCACGATTCAGTGCCATTTGCCTTAGATCAAAGTGCCGGACTGTTCTTTTAACACGATCAAATATATGGTGGGTATTCATTTATTTTGGAATTGTCTCTAACTAGCTACGTAGTGATGTGGTTGGCAGCTGTTGCTAACTTGCCCGCTACAGTGTAAACTAGTATGGCAGCCACTTGATAAAAGCCATTTGACTACATCTATTAGAATCCAGACCAGATGTGTTGCTTGACACTTCAATGACCCTGGGTTCATGAACTCTTAGTATGCACATAGTAGAGTTCATTTTGTAAGTCAAGGGGTTCTATGCTGTCTGTTAAAACACTTATAACCTGGATTAGTCTCGTGATGCCCGACCCTAAAAAGAGGGTCTGGTGAAATTGTGTACAAAAAGTTTGGCGCTGCTGGAATGTTGGCGGCTCCAATCAGATCGCTCTATTTCGAATTGATTTTGTAATTCATATATTTCAAAAGACTTGCAGCTCATAGTAATTACATCTGGTGACTTTACCGATTAAAATCATAGCGAAAACGGGCATACAAACTCACCATTTCTGTTGAGTTCACTTTAAAGTTGCACAAATAAGTAGTGCTATCAAGTTGGTGTGTCTATAAGCGGATCTGGTTAAATCACTGTTGTCATGACATAAACATAGCACTTATGTAGCACGTGAACGTCATCCAATAAACATTCCAGAGCTCAATTTTTTTGTACACAGTTTCACTAGACCCTCTTTTTAGCGTCGGGCGCCGTGAGACTAAACCTGGATTAAAATTAGATCAAATGACCAAGGGTTTTGTTGCAATCAAGCAATCATGACTTCCACAAAAATAGCGATCAAGCACCTTTGAAAGCTAATAGCAGCAAGAGAATTTAGTAAACTTTTATGGTTTGATGATCAAGAATCAAGGCTCTTTTATGGATGAAATCAAGCAATCAAGGCAATATTTTAATGATTAAAATTCTAAATCCCAGTTGCAAGTATACCAATAGCAGTGTAGAAGTGACTATCCCTTGTAAGTGATGTGGTAGGATATCAAGTCAAGTATATTATACATATACTGTGTTTTGACGTATCACAAAAAATATTGTGGCAGAAAGTATGATTTTACTTTAGTGGCTGAGGTTAAAGCTTTCTTCTCTATCTGTAAAAGAAATAGATGGTGAAAGTCCTAAATATATCCTTAACACTGGCGTCAAGCAATTTATCTAGGGAATTAAGTGTACATATTGTGCATGTAGTTCTTATGATCATTTTTGTGTGTGTCATGTACTCAGTTGTTAGAATGCACAAAACACCAGAGCATGAAATTAGGCACTGCATTACATACATGTAATGTAATACATGTAGCAAAGATGAAGCTGTGGCTACCATTCTGGATACTAGCCGCACTGGTTGGGGTCAGTGTTCAGCAGTGTGCTGTTGAAGATCTTAATCTGCTAGATATAGTACAAGCTGCTGAAGCATCTGAAACCACTGGTGACCTCTCTGTAGAAGCAGTTTATTACAATTGTTTGTCCAGTAGCCAGACTGTTGGTCGTTATGCAACAATGTCTCTGTCAGTGTTGTTCATCTATATAAATGATCCTAATACAACAAGTGAGGCTCGCTATAATCTAGAGTGTACTTCTCCAACAATGTGGTCACGTGTTGGGAGGAACACTACTGCACTACAAGACAACAGTACCAGAATAAACTGTTCCAGTTGTTTAGATCAAAGTGTTAATGATCATCATTGCTCTCGTAAGTATAAATTATTACTTTATTGCAGTGAAATTTAGCATTATTTTAATGTGCTAGACAGCAAGAGGTCATTATGATTAGGCCACACAGAATTATGACAATTTTTACAAATCTCTGTTACAGAGAAACTGCAATGATAATTACACCTTAGCTATGTTTGGAACACACATGCTTAACATGGCCACTATAACAAGGTGGCCTTGTCAAGGAGGTATTGTATGTCAGCAATCTTATGTCATGAACTTCTTGCACTTTGAATGATTTAATAGAGTGACCTTTTGTCTCTGGGTAATGAATTGTACCATTTATTAGCCCAACGCAATGACCAATAATTATCAACAAGTAATTACAGATTTTCTTTTCTCATATATCCCTAGTGTCTGAATGATTGAGATGTTAATGTTTAACAACTCCGTTTACCAGAAATTTAGCTGTATCAGGTCAGCTAGATACAGAGCTTTCTTTGTAGGTAGCACCAATAATTTTACTAAAGGAAGTGCCTACTATACATAGAGATTATAACAGACCATAACTATTATTCAGAGTCTGTAACAGCCTACTGTAATTCAATAACCTTTTATATACTATACAGAGTAAATTCATTTAGAGTTTGCCGATAATCGATAACATTGCTAGTTAGTGTATGCAGGACTTCTAGCTGATTAGGTAATGGATTAAGGAGTCTTAGTCTCTCAAATAATACCTTTTTTTGTTTTTCAGGCATCAAAAATACTGTAGGTACTCATTGGTTCCTTCCTTATACTGTGTGAAGTTTTTTGTTATGCACGTGTATTTCCAGCAGCTTAAACACCATGCTCATGTTTTAGGGCATAAGCCACATTAAAAATATTCATGCACATTATGAATATCAGTATGAAAATGACATGTAGGGGGGTATATTACACGCTTATGTTACTGCTTGGTTATTGACTGTGTTATGCTTTTGTGTTTGTCTTTATGTGTAGCTTGTGACAGTTCATGTACTGGACTCAACCAGTGTTATGGTTCATCAGCTAGTGAGTGTTGTAGTTATAATGATGGTGGTAATTGTGCCGCTGACTGTGGGATGAACAGGGAGGGAAACTCAAACTTCACCTGTGTCTGTAGTAACTTCTGGAATGGAACTGATTGTGATGGTACGTATACAGTGGTACGTATACATGTACATTTACATACATAATGGTGGTAAATTATGAACATTGGTCATCTGCAATATCTTTCAACTTCAGCTACAATGCAAAATTTTAGAAAAAGAACTTTACAAACTGATGAATCACTTGAATACTTTGTAGGCATGTTCATATGCACATACTCACTACACATGTACTCATGTACATCTGTTTACACATAGAAGTCAAAGCAAGGGAAAATCAGCTGCTGTTTTCACAGCTACATCAACCCAGTAAAACTGGGACACCTGTTATGTGAGTAATGGGTTTGTGAACAACGTTTGCAATGTCACAAGCTGGGAAAATTATAAGTCTTTTATAGTGGTTTCATTGAAAGTGAGTGGTTAGGTGAATTTATTAAGAAATGGTTTAAAACACATGGACTGCTTACCAAACAATTCCAGATTTATAGTATGACCAAGTCACTAGTCCAAAAGGAGGTGTTGCTAATTTGAGGGCATCTCTTTTTATGTACGAGCACAGCAGTGTTAGTGTGGTACAGTAACACAAAGCATAAGGATTTAGTCCGGATAATTCTGTAAATTTAATATATAAGTACTCACCAAGTTCAGAGGATGTATATGTAACACTTCATACACTACTAAAAAAATCAGAAGTACGTATATATGATTTGGTTACGTCATTCTGATGTACAACAGGGATGCACAAAATGGGCCATTATGCTTAATGCTGTTGCTCACCTTACTTAGAACATCATAGCTTGAGACATCAGATGAATATCTATTAAACTGCAGATTATATACACTGTGAAAGAAACAGAACCAAGCTTAATTAATGCAGAAGGCATATACTTAATCACACATAATTTCAGACCATAGCTATCAATACACAATACAGGTAAATGCTGAAGCTGCTCAATCCTATGTGTTTTAGACTATAAGCCTTGGCTAAGTTGCATGTGACCACACAAGCAACCACTTTGGTGCTAATAAATTTTCAGTTAAAAGAAATACTCAGGGACAGGTAGGGATTACCTCAAATTGAGAGCTTTAGGGCAAAACGATGTGCTTTGAAAAAAAAAAGTAAGCATTACAAAAAATAAAACAGAAAAATAATAATGACTGTTTCATCTTAAGACAGATGTAACATGTGATTCTTTTAGGGAAAATATCGCATTATGTGAAGGCAATGATCAAAAATTGTTTCAGTAGTACCTGGGAAGGCTGTTTTGTTGAGTCAAAGGATTATTAATCTTTCAGTAGTAGAATTGCATTATTATACATAGAAGTACTGTAGATTAATTTGAATTTCCAACATGATACCATACACGAGTATTTGTTGGCAAACAAACACAATATTGAAGTATTCAGATTTAACAAGGTAAGAATCAACAGTGATGGTGTTTTTATGCGATCAAAGGCCCTTAGCATATCTAACACATTCATGTGTGTGAAAATCCACAAGTATATGGTTTACATACCATGATATGTAGTTGCTGTGTTGATAATGAAACTGAGCAAGACGTTGAATATGTTGGCAATACAACAATGTTGTGTATATTAGGGACATTTTGAATTGTGATATACTTTCAAAATCGCTCAATCACATCACACAGTGATTGCATGCTGTTTGGAATTACATAAAGAAGGTGAAGTCGAGCATATTTATGATGTTAGGCCTAGAGTTACAACTATGGTACATACTGCTCAAATGCAACGTTGCCTTACAAGAGTGCAAGAGATTTTTAAAAAACATTAATTAAAAGGCGTGCATGAGTATTCATCATGTTTCGTTTGGGATGAATACTTGTGAGCGAAATGGGTGCCACACCCTTTAATTAGAGAGTTTTTCAATCACTCACACTCTTGCGAGACAATGCTGCATTTGAGTAATACCATAGTTAGTCATTAATATATTAGTGTACGGAGCACATGTGCATGTGCAAGGCATCCGTATAAAAATTGCCCCACTTTCACACCTTTGGCTTTTTGCTAGCAAGCCAAGTGCATGAGAGGGGTGGGTAAGACAATTGATCAGGACACACGATAGTGTGTCGTGCAGCCAAGTACAGCTAGTGTGGACGCGCGACAAACAAGTGTGTAATTTATGGGGACCAAGAAAATGCTGTTTTCACACATTTGTAGCTCAATAGTTCCTGACCAGAAATTAAACAGCTTGCTGTGGAAACTCCCTCAGGGTAGGACACCTCCTATTCCGAATTTGAGTTAAATCCGCCCAGCCATCACTGAGATATGCACCTTCAAAGTTTGTCTTATTTACTTCGTATTGTCCTTAATTTTCTACCTTAGAAATGAAGATTCTGGTTTAGTACACTAGAACGATAACTTGTAGATCTATCAGTAGAAATTCTGGAACATTCCGTATGCGTTGTATTGAGAAACAATGTGTACTCTATTAGGGTGCTACAAATAGCCTATGTCAAGTGTGCCAGGTGCGGGCAGATGGGCGACATACTTGTTTTACGCAACCAGAAAATGCCATTTTCATATATCCGTAGCTCCATTGTGCTTGAACGGTATAATTAACCATTTCTGCTTGGAAGCTTCCTCAGGGTAGGTCATCTCCCATTCCTAATTTGAGTTGAATCTACCCAGCGATCATTGGGATATATGCACCTTCAAAATTTGTCTTATTTCAGCCGTTCTTTGTAGTCTTTGACGATTCCTGTAGTAAAGGTAAAAAGTTAAAAGGAAGTATCAAGGTTGGAACTTGCAGTTGTAAAAAGAAGTGATATCCGCACAAAAACAGCCAATCTGGTATGGCCTTAAATTTATAACATCATTGCTGCCACCTTTGATTTCACAACTTTTTTTCACCCAGGTATTTTAAGGCCACACCTTTTTTCACAGCTTGGCTGTTTTTGTGCGGATATGCTTGACTTCACCTTCATAAAATAGTATCATGAGCTATTTAGAAATCGTATTTCAGAAGGCTCAGTCTAGCATATCAATAGTGCTTTTCATACCTCACAACCAATTTACTGTTCTAGAAGGTGGAGTTGAGTATAATACTATGCTACTACATTATAGCATATTTGTAATATTCTGATAGGAAAGTCTGTGAACACAGAGAGTCAGGACTTGTAGTGTGAAATGCAGAAATATATTCCAGACCCATACAAAACCACAATGGCAAACAATATTTTACAGACAAACACTATATGACTAAGTCTCACTGCTCCTTCGGGATAACACAACTTGGCCATTTGAAGTACCACAGCTGGAACAGCCAGAATTTTCACTCTGTACTGTTTTCACCAGTCCCAGAGTCAGTAGCGACTGAGGATGAAACACCTTTGTATGGAATGCGCTGTAAACATAGAAACATCAATACTTGACATGTTAAGGGCCCCTTTAACCACACTGGGCAAAATTGTTTCTTGTCTGGGAAACTGGAAAAATAATAATCAGTCAGTGGCTACTAGAGGCTGCATGGCTACTAGAGGCTGCATGGCTACTAGAGGCTGCATGGCTACTAGAGGCTGCTTATCTACCTCCACATCTTCCACTTTATCATGAGATTGCTGACTTGTAATGCCTGTGAGTGGAGTACATCAGGTCCTGAAAAATGGGATCACAGTACTATTCAGTGCATCAGCCCAACCATTTCTTGAAGTGGGAATCTCAGGATTGCAATATTTACTGCAAAAAATAGCTCTTCGTTTGAAAGGTTTGTACTTCCAAACTTCTATAAACAGCTGTGGTAGGGATGGAATTCTGTGGGATGACCACTGAAACATGTTCTGATTGTGTGGAAGTTGCCTTGGGTAGTCAAACAAGAGAACTCTGTCTGCTAAGCACCATGAAGGATTCGCATATCCTTTCAATGAACCCCATTGTTGGCTGAAGGCATATGTTGTTTCCGCCTATGGGTCTGGTCTCCAGCTGAAGAATTGTGGTAGCTGATTGGATGGAGAGGATGCAAATTAATATTGCAAAGTGCTCCAAACTCGAGATTAAAGTCCTCACAATAAAAACCTGCTATCTGGCTTGTATAATTTGCTGAGATGTACGTGTGACACAATATGTGTTATGATGTGTCATGTGTAATTTGTTGACATGTGTGACGTGTTTTCACTACAGTTATGATGTGACTGTGTTGATCATGACACAATGTGTTTGACACAGTGTGTGTGTTATAACACAATGTGTGTTACGTGTGAGTTATGGCATGAGCACTATAACATGCAACACAAGTAGAATGTCTGAGATGATGTCATGCACTGACTATCCACCTAATTTCCCTCTAAATTACATGTTTTGTGTCAGTTCAGTATGGTCTGTAAATGTTTGTTGTAACTTTATAGAGCTAGGTGTGGTGGCAAGGGGGTTTCATGAAAGAAGATTGTGCATGGGATGACATTAGGCTAAGTTGTAGGTGAACGTGCTAAGGCAATGACCCTCTCTGGTTAATATATAACAACGCATTATGGCAAACTCACCAATTAAACAGGGTCAGGAAACAGTAGCCGGCATCAGTAAGTTTTGATTGACACAATCTATAGATTGAAATAAAAACTGTGCAACCTCCTATAGTGCACAACTATTGTAATAGTGTTTACATTTAGTATGGGGGCCATTTCACTTGAGAATTGGTAAAGGTGATTACCCTTATGATTTCACCTTGTGATTTCATTACCCATGAATTATGTTTCTCTAAATGTGATAGGCTGTGTGCTTTCCATCTTGGTCATCAGGTTCCCCTTGACAGTACTGGTTCTCTTACATATGATCCAATGATATGTTATGAACCTCTGTTCAACTGGACGTCTCTTTGCATTGTTGAAGCAAAGAGATTAAATGCCCCTGGGGAGTAACCTTTGCCCTAACTACTGTGAGGAGAGTGCACATGATCTTAAGAAAGTAGTTACTCTCCTTAAATACTCCTGGCAATAAAATTTCTTCAGGGTTGTAGTTGACTAACATTTTTAGTTGTGTAGTAGTCTTAGTAGACTATACACCCAGACGTATGAGCATCTCTACTCATACATGCACATGCTGTTCAAGTTCACAGTAAGATATCATAGTAGAAAACATTAACGGACTAATCTACACATGGAAAGAAGCTTCAGTATAGGGGATCTTTATTTACAAAAGCCTTTCAAATGTCCCCATCCTCTTTAGTGTCAACTCCCTGCATTTGCAGGCTTAGTGTTCCTGTTGGTCCTCAGTGGGATAGTACTGTTAATGAAAATCTTTAACTGATGTAAGAATTTTAACTGAGATAATAGGTCAATGTGTTTTAAGTTTAAGTTGAATGGAGAAGAATTGTTCCAAATCTTGTTGTGATACCTTTGGCACACAACCACGTGTTACCGGAGGATCAAGACATCATGGTTTCTTACTCCCTGCATTAAATTTAGCTTTTTCTCTAGTGGGATAGTACTTCATGTGATCCGTTGATGCATCACATGTGGAGTAGTTAAGTCAAAGCATGTGGCAATAATTAATTATTAATTACCACAGAAAAGCTGAGCTGAAGCTACTTGTTCTAGGTTATCAAACACACTAGTTGTGTGAAGGATGTTCTTTGGTTAGTTCAAGGTGAGCCAAAGTTGGAGGGTACAAAGCACCCATCCCCGCTGAAATCCTAGCTCACCTGAACTCATCAAAAGCTTTCTTTATACAGACAGTGAAGAGATCAGCGATCATCATACATAGTGAATTATAAATGTAAGGTTGGGTATAGGGTGTTTTCCATAAGTACATATACATGCTTACCTAATGGATATCTTGTTAAATTTATAATAGCATGTAATATTTTTATAAAGTCTTACGTTACTTAACCATTTTAAATTTTGCTTACTTGAAGTAAAGCCTGATGTTTAAACAACAGGGCTGGTATATCAGTGGATATAGCACATTAAACTGTTGTATTAAAAATTCAGCTATTTATTGCATGAAGATCAGTTTTTTCATTCTAAAGGTATGAAAACTGATGTGAGATTTTCCGGCAAACTTTCAATCTCTATAAATGTGCCTAATAGTTTTGCCACATTGTAATGATATATTTTTAGCTTAGTACATGCAGTGAATACTTCAAGTGAGCAAAAATGATAAAATGGTTGGTAATGTGTATATAAAAGACATGACCCGATCAAGTCTGATACCGTAAAAATTGTTGCATTTCCCATCCATTATTTATTCTGTTATCCATAGATGTAATTACCCATTTATGTGTACATTTCACTTTTTTTTTGATTTGTTTAGTTTGCAGTTTGACATGTGAGAATGAGGGAACACAAGCACCAGATTGTTCAAGATGTCTCTGTGTACCTGGTTATGAGGGGATAATGTGTGAAAATGAGATTGACGAGTGTGATCCTGATCCTTGTGAGAACAACGGTACTTGTACTGACATGGTTAATGGTTACTCTTGTCAGTGTGTAGCTGGCTTTGCTGATGTAAACTGTACAACTAACATTGATGAATGTGATCCTGATCCTTGTGGAAATAATGGAACCTGTACTGACTTGGTTAATGGTTACACATGTGCATGTGTGACTGGTTTTATTGATGTAAATTGTACAACTAACGTTGATGATTGTGATCCTGATCCTTGTGAGAACAACGGTACTTGTACTGACATGGTTAATGGTTACTCTTGTCAGTGTGTAGCTGGCTTTGCTGATGTAAACTGTACAACTGACATTGATGATTGTGATCCTGATCCTTGTGAGAACAATGGTACTTGTACTGACATGGTTAATGGTTACTCTTGTCAGTGTGTAGCTGGCTTTGCTGATGTAAACTGTATAACTGACATCAATGACTGTGATCCTGATCCTTGTAGAAATAATGGAACCTGTACTGACTTGGTTAATGGTTACACATGTGCATGTGTGACTGGTTTTATTGATGTAAATTGTACAAATAACATTGATGATTGTGATCCTGATCCTTGTGAGAACAATGGAACATGTATTGATTTGGTAAATGATTTTTCCTGTAACTGCGTAGCTGGCTATACCAGCAAAAATTGTTCGATAAACATTGATGAATGTAGTTCTAATCCTTGCAATAATAATGGTACTTGTGCCGATGGAATTAATGGCTTTACTTGTAGCTGTGAAGCAGGATTTACTGATGCAACTTGCGATGTAAACATTGACGATTGTAGTCCTAATCCTTGTGAAAATGATGGAACGTGTGCTGATTTGGTAAATGATTATTCTTGCCAATGTTTAGCTGGTTATACTGATAAAAACTGCTCAACAAACAATAATGAATGCATTCCTAATCCTTGTAAGAATGAAGGGACGTGTACTGATGGAGTTAATGGCTTCACTTGTACATGTAATCCAGCGTACTCTGGTGTTGACTGTTCTGGTAAGTGTATGTATGTAATTTATCATTGTCTGATCATGTGATGTGCAGAAATTTGAAGACAGACTTTAACTTTTAAGATCAATGAATTAGTAGTAACTTTATTAAATGCAAAGCACTTGTTGAATCACTCTAATAAAGTGCACAGTATATATCGCACTGGTGACAAAATGCTCTAATTAAATGGTCACTTTTGCTGATTGCAAAAAAACAAGTGTTCAAATTAAGAGTTGTGGTGATATATTTGTACTACAAGTTAGACTCAGTGCTCTGTATCTGTAATTATCATTAACTCCTCATGTTTCCGTAGACTGCAACATACCCAACTGTGCTAAATGTGATGAAACTGGAAAATGCTCGAAATGTGAGGATGGATATAAGCTCGACGATGGTGATGACGGTGATGGTGATGGTGATGGTGATGGTGATGACGGTGATGGTGATGATGATGATGATGGTGCTCAGTGTATTGGTGAGTGCCAGTACATTGCATTGTTGCTGCACTTGATTATAATTTATGTACTTGTAGCAATGAAACCTGAAGAAGAGGGTGGAGATGATGGACTGAGTGGTGGCGCTATATTTGGAATTGTTCTTGCCTGTATTGCTGGCCTCCTTATTTTAATATTGATTATCATTGCAATAGTTATTGGGATACATCGAAATAGGAGAGGTGTGGATAAAACTGATGGGTAAGTGACTTCAAGATATTTATCTGTAAATCAAATGTTTAACCTGAACACTTGCTGTGACCATGTGTTCACCTCTAAGGCTGAAACTTATTGTAGATTTATTTTTACTATTGTTCCCTTTTTGTATGAATTAATAAGTGCTGTTTGCATTGTTATTGTATATGGTGTGTGTTTTTAATTCACTTGTCCATGCAACTCACTGCCATGAGCCTTGATGATACTACCAATTTCCCCCATGTTATTTTAACAGGTATATGCCAACATACAGCAAGCAGAAAGACGAGGCTGACATAGGAGATACTACAGACACTGATGCTGATGATCCTGCTGGTGGGGAAATGAAGTTATTAACCAGTGAAGGAGAGACTACTGAGCTATAAGCTACTTCACTGCATATCATTGCACATAAATAGGACAGATTATTTTTGTATAGCAACAATAGTGCTGCTATCAGCACTGCTGAATCAGTTTGATGTCATTTTCATTTTTCAGCTAAAAAAGTCTTAGAGATATTATATGTGAAAACTGTATAGCCGGTCCCGAGCATATACGATCACGAGACTAACGAGGCATTGTACTCCACTAGTAAATTATAGGCTTCTCCGGATATTGTGCATTACAATGCGGTTAGTACAGCGGGGGATTTAGCTATAGCATAAAGACTGAAAGACAAAGTACGGTTTCACCATTGCTTAGAAGCAGGGGAGGAGAACGTATCCGCTTGTAGAACTATATATATATGGTGAGTGAAAGGCCGTGATGGTTGACATATTATATGATCAGATCATGCTGTGAAGTATAGCTAGCAACTGAGTAGCAATAGCCAATAGTACGCGATATAGACTATATGCCTCCCGGCTGTCTGCATATGAATATACCAGCGCCTGCATGTATAACTATGCTGCATAAGTTAGCTTGCAAATGATGGAGTGTACTCAGACTAGCTATATTGTGGTATAGCTAAGTATTAAACATTGCTAACTCTTATTCTTATTAGTACTTACAGTGTCCAGCACTGAAGGTCTGACAGCAACATAATGCCGGGTATCCGCCGGGACTGTGTTTGGTAATAACATAGAACTGACCATGCTATTAAATTATGCAACTCAATTTAGCTGGTTAGCATCACTCACCATAATTATCAACAGTCTAATTTACAAATTGGCTTGTAGTCTTGTGGTCACTACATGTAGCAGCAGTAATGAACCATGGAATGGATAAGTGAAGGTAACATGGGTACATTACATTGCAGGTGGGCTGATTGTAGTAACTATTGCCAGTAAAAATTAATTTACAAAACTATGCAGCTAGCTTATCGTATGGTTTTGTTATATGAAGCCATATGAATGTGTTTGTCATGTAGTTGGTATTGCAAAGATGAAGTTGTTACAGTTGCCGCTGTCACAGTTGTTGCTGTTGTGGTTGTTGCTACTAACCACACTGGTTGGAGTCAGTGCTCAGCAGTGTGCTGTTGAAGATATCAATGTGATGGACTTGGTACTCAGCACTGAATCAATCGAAGTCACTCATATGCCAAATATAAATATTACAGATATTTATTACAATTGCTTATCTACTAGTAGAACTGTTGGTCTTTACTCATCAGCATCTCTATCAGTAGTGTACAACAGATCAAAGCCTGCTGCAATGCTGGAAGTTCGTTACAATGTGCAGTGCATACGTGGATATTGGCATCGTGTTGGAAGGACCACCTCCGCACTGAGAAGTAATGACACAAGGACAGATTGTTATAGTTGTACAGACCAAAGTGTTAATGAGAATCATTGCTCTGGTGAGTGAAATAATTTGGTGCTATTTATTTGTTTTTGATTTGCCTTATTTGATGTGATTCGATTAATGGTATAATCATTTTAGCAATTATAATTAGCTAATTGCTTGTGTGCATTTAGCCTTCTTCATGCATACACAGTCACAGTGTATATGAGTTATTGCGTAGTTTTCTGCTGCTGCTGCTGCTTCTGTTGCTATATGTCTTATGATCTTGAAGTGTATGGGAGTGCCAATGGGCTGGGCATTCATCAACTTCCAAATTAGGTTTAAAAACGTTTCAAGTCAACATAATCCGAATAATAATATTACATACAAACAGACAACTAAATGTATGTAAACAGCAACTGCTACTGAAACTCTGTAGTGCCATTCCAAGGCTAAAAGCAAGTGTGCATATAGGTCATGTTGAAGGCAAATTCTCAAAAGCAGGGTGATGTCTTATAGCATGAAAATCAGTAGTTTGTTGCTACCTAGTGAGTAACTGTGTGAATAGCTACTTATTATGGCTCCATATGCGCATTGCAAAACAACCACTATATTACTGCCACACACAGGATTGTGTTTAGTTGTGTATATGTATCTATGCATAATTGTGTGTAATTGTGCATCATCTAAGGTATGTATTTAATAAAAAGTTGCACTATAATTATATATTAGTGTTCATTGTAGTGCCATGTACCAGTATTAATTTAATTATGTACATTTGCTCTACAGCTTGTAACAGTTCATGTACTGGACTCAACCAGTGTTATGGTCCATTGGCTAATCAGTGTTGTAGTTACAATGATGGTGGTGTGTGTACTGATGATTGCGGGATGAACAGGGAGGGAAACTCAAACTTCACCTGTGTCTGTAGTAACTTCTGGACTGGAACTGATTGTGATGGTATGTGTAGTTAACAGTACTGTAATAATATATACAATACATTGTGGTAAGAAATATAGCCAAAAACTTGAAAGGATTGTTTGTGTTGTTCACATTACACACCAAAGGAGATAGGACTTGGTTATGCAGCATTATAAAAGTCAAGGATGCGTTAGGTGTAGGACTGCTGCTGTGAAGTGTGTTGTACCTCTTTTTGTCATTTATTTTGTCATTGGATGATACACTAGGGAATGAGGCTAGTTCGTTTTAGTGCCATTTGACAGGACAAGTGTCAGTTGGTTAGGAGAAAGTTATGGTAAAGATAAGGACTTGGCTGTTGTTCACCATCATTGAGCTATGCACCATGTTTGAAAGGGTCGCGTGTGAGGTGAACATCTGGCACAGGTATATGGAGCTGGTCTCCCAGTTGTTATTCTAAAGCATTTAAGTAACATTTTAATTTGTCAATCAATTATAATTGCTTCACAAGTGATGACCAGTTTTGATGATTTTTCTGCTCAATTTGATTGGTCTGATGTGAAAAAAATGAATCTTATTGTGGACTGACACTCTTTAATTGATTACACAGATTGCAGTATGACATGTGTCAATAAGGGAATACAAGCATCAAACTGTTCTGGGTGTCTGTGTGCACCTGGGTATAGGGGAATGTTGTGTGAGATTAACATTAATGAAAAGTGTGACCCTGAAGATGCTCAGTGTGTTGGTCAGTAGTAACTCATCATTATCAAAACATACGATATAATGTACTGTGTATATAATTTAGGGCAAACACCTGAGGAAGATGGAGAAGATGGACTAAGTAAAGGTGCCATTGTGGGAATTGTTATTTTCTGTATTGCTGCTCTTATTGTGCTAACTGTTACGGTAACTGTTGGAGTACGTCATGTCTGGAGGAGTGGGAAAAATAAAGCTGACAGCCAGGTGTGTATATGTGTATCATATAAGGGTTGGAAGACCACTTTCTTTTTTTTCCATTGAGTCAAGGAATAACAAAAATAGGTGGTCTGGCAAGCAGAAACAAAAAGCTACATTCATCTCAATGAACATAACTCCTGATGATTTACTGGATGGTAGCACATATTCAGTCACAAAGCCCACATGCAGATAACTTTCTTAATTTAAAAAGATAGCCTACTTTTCCTGTTGTCCAGCTAATACAACTATAGCTTGTAGCTATATAGACCCCCAATTGACCTGGCTAATACAATATTCAGGTATTGTCATAAAATCATCAAACCTCGTTAATTTTTTAGTGAAATGCTTTTAGTAATACATTGTAACAGCTTGTAATTCAGCAGTACTTTTCATTTTTCTTGCAGCAAATATACCAACCCGAGGCAGATTGAACAAAGACCATCGACACCAATAATTATATCAATGATCCAGCTGCCTGCCAGTGGAGTAATTGTTAACCAGCAAAGGATAGTCCATGAACTGTAACTCCATATCACTGCACTGAATGTGCATAACAAAAGCAAGAATAATTGTACATTCATTATATTAACTTTTCAGTTCCTGACATCCGTATGTTTTGCAAATTGTAATCATTGCTAAAGTCAAGATGGTAGCTATGCCCTTTGGTGATACCACTTCTCTATACATTGCAAGCTATGTACACACACACACACACACACACACACACACACACACACACACATGCATAGTTTGAAGAGCAGAGCATGTATATGTTAAAAGCAGCACAGCCCTTACATGCAGGTGGTCTTACACTGAGAACAAATTGCAAAACTAATTATCATTAACAACCATTAACCCAACCTTTGTCAGTTTGTGTAGGTGATGAAGGTGATTTCATTGTAGCAGTTTATGAGACTAGCATTGATGATAATGAAACAAAGGATTGTCAGACTGGAAGAACTAGTACCCATAATAACAGTTTTAGTCTGCATGTAATGGATACAGATTGTACTGGTAGGCACAAACATCTTAGAGGTGTTTATCAACACTCCTTGTGTAGCCTATCACCATCTATATCACCTGTAGTTGTAAGTGCATGACACATGCTAATTATGACATTAATAGGAGAGAGTGTACACTAAACAGATTACTACTATGATCTCACTAGGGACCTGCAAAAATCCCTGAAGTAGATACGACAATAAATACTCTGAAAAAATTCCCAGACCAGGTGGTGACTTTGATCCACAGACAGCTTTACTGACTTTAATGTACAAGAGCAACAATAAAGGAATATTTACCAGCTGTTGCTCCACATACTGATACATATATATAGCCCTGGTTGTACATTTGCAATAATGACATGACAAGAAAGAAGTGTTTACAAGTCCTCTTGGCTACTTACCATGTCTTGTTCTATACATGTGCATGTTCTAATTAGCAACATGGTATTTCGTATAGTTCTAAATGTATATGGCTTTAGACTTCACAATATCCATGACTTTTGAAAGATACCGAGCTCTGTAACTTTTGTATTCTTTATAGTTTGATGGTGAGGACACCACAAATAATTTTTGCAAATTTTTAATGTTAAGCTAATCTAACTCAATAAAAAGTGTGTACATGAAGGTACAACAATGCTCATTGCTAAGTTTTCCAATTTCACAGTTAGATAGCAGCTACTATTGAAATGATGGTTGTAGGATAGGTGGGCACATGATAATATGAGGTACAGTGCATGGAACCTCTCTATTACGGACATTTAGGGATCCAGCATTTTTGGCCACTTTTTGCTGTAATATAGAGGTTTTCCTTTTTCAGAGGTAAAAATTGTATTAACCAGACCTGTTGGGACCAAACTTTTTGTCCTTATCATGGAGGTCTTTTCTATTGTGTCTTTAATTCGGGGAGTTTGGGGGGTTCCACTGTATAGACAGTTGTGCTGTGTAGGTGTGTCACAGCACACTGCACTAAATAGTCTGAACATTTAAATGACATTTATCTGGTAAGTTGCAAAGAAATCGTCTGACAAATTTTTAAACTTTTTGATCTTCTGAAGAGGTCTGCAGAAACTGTCTTGTGTAGAGAGTACAGTGCCCTTTACATGGAGGGTTCTTTAAAAAAGGTTCCACTGTAAATAAATGGCATCTCCAACAGTGCCAGTTCATGCGTGTTTTTTTTTTTTTCAATTTAATTTTTACAGGGATGACAGCATCAGCCATGCAAGGCTGTTCTTCAGCTGTGCCCTGAATTGTACATATACAATATGTTCCCAGTTTAACAGCTGGGTGACTGGAGCAATGGGTACAGTGCCTTGCTTAAGGAAACAACAGTAGTAGCGAGTCCCTGCTCGGGCATCAAACTTGGGACCTCTCGATTACCAAGCCAATGCCCTACCACCTGAGATACTACTACCCCCCAAATGTTCAATTTCGCTGAAATGTTTGTATGTTCTATTAGAGTAGTTGCCTGTTCTATTAGAGTACATAGAAAGTTTAAGCCATACTCATAAATTTATAATTTCATTGCTACCCATTCCTTCTCCTCTTGCAGCACTTGTTCTATTCATTTTTGCTTAAAGTACAGAGTACATGCTAAAAATTTTGGAGGGATTCTCAACATTCTATCTGTCCTCTGGATGTGATGCAGAAGCTAGATGCATGCAAAATACTATACGAGTAATGATTACAAGAAAAAATCATTATTGTGTGTGTGTGTGCAGTGTGTGCGTACATGCATGCATGTGTGCATGCATGTGTAGTGTCTCATATTGTGTCCATGTCTCATATTGTGTGGGTGAAGGTCCAGATGGGACTTCAGGTGCCCACACCTTCACCTGTGGGACATGATACAGCCTCTTGTGGGTTACTAGTCTTGCCCCAGGGGATTTCCTGTATTGACTTGTAGCACCTGAGTAGCACACAGTTCCCGGTGCTGGTCCGTGACTGTGCTAGCATAAGGTAGCCAAGTGGCTAGAACATCAGCCTGGTAATCAAAAGGTTCCCAGTTGGAAACTTGGTTATGCCAAATTGGTGTTGTTGTTGTTTCCTTAAGCAAGAAACTTTACTTACATCACTCCAGTCTAACATGGGGACCTGGTGCTTGATATCAACTGTGGAAGCAGCCCACCCAACTGTAACATCAATGGGTACTTGGTATTAACTGGGGAAGAAAATGCCAACTGCCCTTGTCTCACAGGTCCAGGTGGGACTTTGGGTGCCCACACTGGGACATTGTACAGCCTTTTGCGGGTTACTAGTTCTTCCCCAGGCAGCTGAAGGCCTTGAAGGCCATTTGTATGTGTGTGTATGTGTGTGTGTGTGTGTGTGTGTGTGTGTGTGTGTGTGTGTGTGTGTGTGTGTGTGTGTGTGTGTGTGTGTGTGTGTGTGTGTGTGTGTGTGTGTGTGTGTGTGTGTGGTGCATGTTCATCTCATGATCATGAGTACACACAATATCATGCATGCATCATATACCCCTCACTGAGGGCTTAACTTGAAATTTAGAATGTTTTAATAGAACAGTTTATTAGTATTCTAATAGAACAGTCATCATTGCAACAGTGAGACTGGGTAAAATATGAGTAAGCTAGAGTAAAGCTATACATATACATATACATAGATTCATTTCTGTAAATTGAAATTTAATGTATTTTCAAAATATGGGGAAGACTATACAACATTTATAACCAATCACCATGCATACTTCTAAGTTGCAGAGATGTTGTTAAAATTGTTTGACTGGACATTCCTGGAATGTCCAGCCATCAGATATGTTATACTGCGTATAGTTTCAGTAGCTATACCTACAAGCTTCTTGTAACCAGTGCAGACACACAGGAATTTTATTTTGTTCATCATGCATACTTTAAAATGTGGTAGATGCTGGCAATTAAGGCTTCCATACAGTTTGTCATTGAAGCAAGCAATGCTGAATGCAGATAAACTAAAGAAAGAATCATTAATTATTAGCTATTATTGTGTTTAATTAAGCCTATATAATGTAACGTTGTGACCTTTGGATAATTATGTCTGCATAGCTCAGGGGTGGATCTAGGATTTCAGAAGGGGGGTGCTAACATAATGGTTGGTTGGCTAAGAAAAGTGACAACTGGTTAATACAACTAGCTATATAGTGTGCAAAGCACACTCAGCATGTGGAGCATGCTCTATCTAGGGCGGTCTGGGGGCATGCCCCCACAGAAAAATTTTGCAAATTTAGCCTATTCAGTATTAAAATTTGGTAATATTTTAAACTAAAAAATGATGCCATTTTGTTTAAAATATTGCCACATGATGCCGCATGCATTGCTGTTTAAAATATTGCCAAATGATGCCACATGCAATGCTTGTAAAGCATTGTGAGTCACCTAAGTGTAATAATGATGAAATGACACCATTATTCCAGAACATTTGTAATACTAGCTGTCATATAAGGACACAGCCAGTAACTAAAAATATATTCTTTACATAAAGAACAGGAAGGAGAAGGATGCAGCTACATATGATCAATACTTACCATAAATTTTGTGTTTGAAATACCTTAATTTAGTGGTACATTAAATTTAGCAATTTTAGAGTTTGGTTTTTTGCTAATTGATTACATCAATTCACGAATTAATAAAATTTATATGGTAAATTCATCAATATACAAGATGGCTAAATTTAGTGTATTGCTTGGCTTAAGGTATAGCTAGTGTGCTTTACAGTCTCATGGCTCAAACTATAACGTCCAAACAGTGACAATGAAGAGAGGGCTTGAGAGGGAAAGTTTACACTCACCATGCAGTGTGTAGAGTACGCATACATAGAATTTTCCAGCTAGGGGGGGTCTGGGGTGATGCTTTCTCTGGAAATTTTTGGAATATAGTTATCACAAGATTGAATATGGAAGCTATTTTTAACCAAATACTCTATTGTACTGAAAGATTGTGGGGGTACAAGATGGATGAGTTCAGTTGTAAAGAATTTTAAAACAGAACTACACTATTGGATTATATATAAGGCAATGCATAATAGTGGATTGTCAAAGACATACACAGGATTGGATCTTGAGATCACTGTAGAGATTTACAATGCACACAAAAATAACTTCAACTTTGTAGTAGGTATATATAGCCACAGACTGTTCTGTTACTACTTCAATCTGACTTTTTACAACTATATGGCCCCATCACCATATTAATTTTTTGCAATCAGAGTCCAAAATCACTTACATATACAACTATTTTTTTGGCCACAACTAACCCCCTTATAACATGACAGCATAAATGCTGTGGTATCATTTGAGCTTATAAAGTTGAGCTTCAATGAGTTTGGGAGTACAAACCCTGTATGATATTAAATTTTGCTAGCTTCAATTGATGCTAGATTCAGATAAATGCAGCATGGAACTTTGGTACTGACAAAGCAAAAACAAACAGTTCTCAGATACTACAGCCTTGTTAACTGTATACATGCTAAGAAATTAATTGTTTTACTTAAGTATGTCAACCCAAGCATCAACGTAGCAACAACTGAAAATGCCCACTATAATATTAAATTATTTCACAGAAGTTGTTCTCAGAAAGTGATTAGTATATGGTAGGATGTTTGGAGCAATGGTAAGATAGCAGTGCACAGGTCAAGAAAACACACTGGCAACTTCTTGAGAAAAAAACATTATGATGCTTTAAAAAAAAAATTATGATGGATGTTCTATTAGAGTAGTTGACTGTTCTATTAGAGTATTTCGATTTTTAGCAGCTTTTA
This sequence comes from Dysidea avara, assembly GCF_963678975.1. Lineage (NCBI taxonomy): Eukaryota > Metazoa > Porifera > Demospongiae > Dictyoceratida > Dysideidae > Dysidea > Dysidea avara. The sequence continues at coordinate 16,656,305 of NC_089274.1, forward strand.
GGTTAAGTCTTACACCAAAAGTATAATTTGAACCCCTCTTAGTAATTCTAAGTAAAGATTAACCATTCTCCCTTCTCTTTCCATCTTCTCATTGCCCATGCATACGTATAAGATGCAATTGCATCTATACTGCAACTTCTAGAAGCTTCCCAGCTTACACATGCATGATAAAATTTTGGAGGGGGGTGCTTCAGCACCCAAAGTACCCCCCCTAAATCCGCCCTTGTAGCTATATAGAAGGCCTGCGGTAGCTGTTGCCTTTTATACAGACTCTAGCATGTTCTTAAATATATACACCATGCATAGCTTCCATATCATGCATCTACATACACTATATCTGAGAAGCTAAAGACATGCATAATAATGGTTCATGCAGACATACCGTGGCAAGCAATTCCGGCATGTAGCTGTTCTGGATCCTTGCAACTTGCTGGCATTTCTACCTAGCTAGGTGTGAACTGTGTGGATCTGTTCTGCTTGGACCATAACATTACTATGTATGCATGACAGCTTAATGGTATAAGGTAAGTATGGATGCATACCATGCAATACTAACTAATTAATGTATGCATGCAAGGTGTAGCTATAATTGATAAAAAAAACTTTGACAATAAAACCTAAGCGAAAAAAAGAAACCTTAGCTGGGGCTCAAACCTGGTTTCCGTATGGATCAATCTGTCCGATGATGACATATTGAAGATTCTTATATTCTGTTGTCACACTGACATGGCTGAACAACCATGCACATTTATGCTCATGTGGCCAGACCACTTGTCATTGGGTACGGCGTTACCCTATGATAGGGTCCGCAATCCGAAAAATCAACTTTTACAAATCTATCCCCCTACCATTGTGGGATGTTCATTGTAGTACCTCATTGCTAGATCCACCATGAAACCGGAGGCACGATTGTTGTCATCACAGAAATATTGATTTTAGAATTTCGTGAGATGCAAAAAATATTTTTAAAATTTCGTACTCCACACAAAGAACAGGATAAAACTTGCTACTTAGCTAGATATTATCTAGAGTTAATGTAGTTGAAAAGTACGCACAGTAATAAGCAAATGATTCACTGGGTTCCCGGCACAGGGTTGCTTTCTCTCAAAAAGCAGAAAATGAAACACAAATTTTCGAATTCAAACTGCCCTACCAGCCAAGACAAGAAAAGCCAACTCTTCCTCATAGTGATGTGATAAGGTTGGATGCATAGTCTGTCTATGCTGTTAATCTGGAAAGGATCTGAGACTTCTCACCATCTGGGTGAAGAACGTCAAAATTTTCGTGCGTCATTTCAAGGGATTCTCTCAATGGTACCAAAGTGCTTTCCAGTACTTCTGATGCCACACTGGTCACTTAATTTTGTTTACAATGATGATAAATGATGGTTCAAAACGTTTGGTAGTAGTAGTAGTTGGTGTTTCTGTGATTTAGTTCATATGATGCAGTATACCAGCAGCTCACCAGGAGCTCCACCCAGCTCGAATCAAAAATGAAAGATTTTGTGCTTTTTTCGGTTTGTTTTGGGATGTTTTGCAGCATAATAGTGATGTATAGGGTGATTTAGTGAAGATTTGAAGCTGCTGTGGAGTGTGAGAGGTGAAGTCAAATTTGAACGATTTTGCTGCCTCCCTTGATACATAGCTTATGCACTTGTCAATTTCAAGCCCCACCCCCCCACCCCCGGGCGTCCCCACACCCCAAGTGGGGATTTGACATTGCTTCTTGTCCCCACCCCTGGGGCAATTGACAGTTCTCCAATTCACTGACCGATTTTCGGTAGTTGCATTTCTAAACAATTAAATCGTATATACTCACTATAATTTTACTAGCTAGCTACAGGTGTATACCAAGTTAATTTTTAGTCGCATGCATGAAATATGCGTTTATCCTTAAGGTGTTGTCAAATCCCCTACTAGGGGGTGGGGCATGAAATTGACAAGTGCATTAGAGCGAGGCTTGGAAGCTGTGGATGAAATAATAATGGACAACCGCTGCTACCAAACGTTCAGTGACATCTTTTGCCATAGTTGTAGTCAATAATTGATGATTGTTGTGGCTGCAGAGGCGCTGTAAATGGCTAGAAAGCGCGACACAATTCTTTGATGCTGCAGAAAAATTTGACGCTCGTCACCCAGATGGTGAGAAGTCTCAAATCTTTTCCAAAACTAACAGCATAGACAGACTATGCACCCAACCGTATCGAAACACTATGAGGAAGAGTTGGCTTCTCTTGCCCTGGGTGGTAGGGCAGTTTGAATTCGAAACTTTGTATTTCTTTGTCTGATTTTTCAAAGAAAGCAACCCTGTGCCGGGAACCCAGCAAATCAATCACTTAGTTCTGTGCGTACTTTTCAACTACGACAACTCTGGATATGATCTGGCTAAATAGCAAGTTTCATCCGGTCCTTTTTGTGGAGCACGAAATTTTAAAAATAAATTTTGCATCTTGCGAGATACTGAAAACAATATTTCTGTGAAGACAACAATCGTGTCTCCGGTTTCCTGGTGGATCTAGCAATGGGATACTACAATGAACTTCCCACAATGGTAGAGGGATTAATTTGTAGAAGTTGATTTTTCGGATTGCGGACCCTACCTATGACAAACAAAGAGCCGGTGCATGGGGGGGAGCAGTCTGATCATACAAGGCTACTCAGCTGGTCAGTATAAGCAGCTAGGACAAACACATATCTGTACTCCTTCTTTCCATCTGTCATCAGACTTTGGAACTCCAAAATTGTTAATTCAGCCGACTTTATCAATTTCAAAACACTTAGAAATTCACTTGTATAATTAGCTTTAATATTTACATGTACGTTATACTCATTTCTGAGGTTTGTACATTATAAATAGTGCATGGATTCACCAGCACTTCTACGTAACTGATGACAAGGGCGCCGCTACCCATACGAGTCAAAAGAGGCGGGCGCGTTAGTAATAGGCCGTTTTTCTACGTGTTATGTATTTATTTGGGGCCGGTTCTGAGTTCAGTTGTAGCTAAAGCAAGACGACGAACTACAGATTTAACCAGTCGTCATAATCCAGCCATAATCGAAAACAGCACATGTACCGAGACGATTTGTATGTGGTGAGTGGCTGGTATTTTATGTTTGATATATAGACTTATATCAGTGCCGCCAGCTCGGCCAGGCTTCAGGCTAGAGCTTGCGGGCGTGCCAGCTGTTGCCGTGGTTGCTGTCGAACTAATTGTATCAGTATGCCATATTAACTTGATTGTAGCTAATCAGTCAGCTATAATGTCACATCTTTATTGTATACTGACCCACAAACATGTGCTGGTCCAAAGGTGCTTCAGTCCTGCCATTATGATGGCTATAATTGTATGCTGGGACACACCTGTACAATGTATGCATAACATGCATGCTTCTGCTGAATTGTATCTACAATTGGCCCCTAGCTATTACACCTGGTGGAAATTGTGTGAGATTTGTAAGGCTTTGTCTTGGAGGTTTTGTTGGATTATTGAGGCAGTATTATAGCTACATACTAACAAGTCTTATTGGTGCAGTAAACAACAGTGTCACATTATAGAGGTATTCTGGATTACATGCAGGTGTTGGATTAGAGAGGTTTCGCTGGATAGCTGTTCATAACACCTGTTAATTGAAGATACGTATATATTGCTGCATAGCTGTTGCATTACAGAATAGATAGATCACAGACCACCCCCATTGTATGATAGTAGATAATCAACTTAGGAGGGTAAATACAGGAGGCAGACAGGGCTGATGGGGAGGACAACTGGGGCAATTTTTCCTATAGGTCTCAGGGGCCCTCATGCAACCAGGGTGTTGACTGTCCTTGTCCCATTCTGTACTGAAGATTTTCAAATATTTGCGATACAACTGTGAAGTGCAAAACAAAAATTTTCCCTTGTTACCAGCCCAACAGTTTAACCAATGTGAGTGGCTTGTTGACATGTTTCGTTGTGTTTATGTACCATATTATTCAGACATGTATGTTAAAAGGATTTGAAATTTCACATGATGGTTACGCATAGAAATACATTGCACATGCATATGTGATGCAAAGATTTGAATAGATCCTTTCATGTTTTGCTTCACCTAAAGTTTCAGAGTGGCCTATACAAGGCGTTACCGGGAACCTATATAGGAGCTTAAGAAATGAGTCATTTAATGAGTGTATAACTGTAATGATATAAAATGAGATGATTACTTATCAATGCAACTCGACATGATTTATTTGTAGGCCACCTCAAGCACCAAACTTGTATGGTGATCAAATGTGGAGAAGTAGACCAAAGCTATATAATAGTATATGCATGGATACACTGAGACATGTAAACAACTTATAGCTATATAGCTAGGTGGCTGATTATAGCTATATTCTACAAGACAAATATAACCATATACATGTGTGGATATGTAGCCTGAGGTTCATTCATCTTTATTATATATTCCATAACATTGTTTGCACCATTTTCCTCTGAGGTACATTTTATGGATCATTTTTATCCCTTTTAAAATAAAAGAGAAATGTTGTAGCATGTTGATCAGTTGGTAAACAATCAGATATTGAGGTCAGCTACCATCGACTATTCTGTAGCATCACATAATTATATATATATAGTATACAAGTTAATTAACAAATTTGTGCCTATTTACTTACAAATTTATGCTACACTCAGACCACTATATTTCAGTTATTTTGCCCACCTGGTGTAGCATTAATGTACAGTGGAAAGAAAAGACAAAGTAAGAGACTGGCTAGCTACAAGACTACATCCTATAGGGTGGGTTATTTGTACAGCATGTGGGTATAAACATTTTGTAACTACATGAAGTCATAAAATTGTTTTCTTTGTAGCCACATAGCTGCAACAAAGATGAAGTTGTTATTGCCGTCATTGTGGTCACTACTGCTAGCCAATCTGGTTGGAGTCAGTGTTCAGCAATGTGTACTTGAAGACCTTAATGTGATAGACTTAGTACTAAACACTGAAGCAACTGAATTCACTGATTCCTCAACTATGTACATTAATGCTATTTATTATAACTGTTTGTCAGCCAGCCAGGCTATTGGTCTGTATTCGTCATTATCACTGTCAGTATTGTTTAATATGTCTAGTAGTTCAAAGGAAGTTCGTTACAATCTGCGGTGTATGAGTGGACATTGGGAACGTGTTGGAAAAACCACTACCGCACTGAGGAGTAATGACACAAGGACAGATTGTTATAGTTGTACAGACCGAAGTGTTAATGAGAATCATTGCTCTGGTAAGGAAGATATATATAGTTTTATTGTATAGCCTCTAGCTACATTTGGAATTTGTTTTTCATTTGTCACATTTATGTAATACAACAGATAAATGATGTGATGATTAAGGGGTTTGTCAGGCCACACAAAAGTGCTACAGAAAGTTGGTAAACAAGCAGTAGCTATGTATAAGATGTTTTGCAAAACCAACTATTAAGAAATTTGTTTGAACAGTGATTAGTACTACACATACCAGTCTTATTGCCGCTTGTATCTAAATGAATTGTCTGAGCCTTACAACTGATGTTAACCCACCCAGGCTTGGCTATGTTCATTACATAATAATTCCTTACTATTAAGTAATGATTGTCAGAAAATTTTCATGAATTTGCAGCTGCTGTTCATGTGCAGTAAAGCTACCAGATAATGTTCATGGACAAGCCTTCTAGTTGATACATAAAGAACTGCATTAGTGCCATGCAGAAACTGTATGTGTCATAGCACCTGAACACGGAGTTGTGATCATGTGGCCAATTGCTGTCTTAAAACATTGTTACCACGTAACTAGTTGTCATACGCATTGAAACTTTCTTGTTGACAGGGGAGCATCAAACCCATCTTTGTATATAAACATACATGCAATAGTCTCCACTCTCCCCTTGAAAATAGCTAAGTGAGAGTGTTTTATGAAAAATTTAGATGTTGGTAATCAGCTTTACCAGAGCTGGTTACAATTTAGGTATGGAGTATAGGATATAGCTCATGCAGGTTAGCCTCAACAGTGAGTGCTATACTACAGTACTAATCATGCACCTTTGATGAGAAAGTTGCTTTTAAACTTCTACTCAGCTTTACAGTAATTAGATCAGTAGTCAGTATCCTGAATTACAAGAAATTCTGTGAAATATTTTAAGGTGCACAAGTGCTTTAGTGGTGACACATATAAGTGTGGATTTCTATGTATTACAAATATGACATTTCCAAAAATTGGGTCACATAGCCATGGTAGTGCATGCATGAATATATTCATGATGCATACATTTATTAATGCCACCTATACTTTTACAGGACATGCACGAATATACTCTATAATCATGATAGTAATAACGTCCATGCCCTTATTAATGAGGTCATGTAGTACAACTTGCTGGTGGCTAACTATAGAGGTGCACGGTCACTAAGAGTTGGCCCTTCAGCCATATTTCAGTACCATAAATAAATACCTTAATATGAAAAACCCCAACATGCATCCAAGAACACTTAATGGTGCAATGTATTTCTTATATATAGTTTGTAACAGTTCATGTACTGGACTCAACCAGTGTTATGGTCCAATGGCTAATCAGTGTTGTAGTTACAATGCGGATGGTGGTGTGTGTACTGATGATTGTGGGATGAACAGGGAGGGAAACTCAAACTTCACCTGTGTCTGTAGTAACTCCTGGACTGGAACTGATTGTGATGGTATGTTACAATTGTTACTATATGAAAAGAAAAATTAATGTCTAACGTTTAATGTTCTTTTAGAACATATTTGTGAGCTCACTGTCTTCCTTTAAGTTATACTGAAAAACTAATTTAAATGATGTACCTTTAGCCTTCTCATGCTGGTGCAGTGTCATTCACCACAATCTACCAGGGGGTTTCTGAGGTTGCACAAACTGGTCAAGTATATTCAGGCGTTTTGTATTGATTAGCAAAGGTGCCAAAAGCTCAGATCAAATACTCTAATAAAGCAGTCATTTTGTATTTTTATGTAATTTTTTTATTACCAACACAGTGAAATTAGCCTACAATCATATCTCAGACCTGAAATTTTTCGGGGGTATGCAGACCTCAGAATGGCATCCATGTTTGTTGTACGTATGCTTCAAACTTCACAAAACTCCACCTCTTAACTCTTTGCTCCTGATACAGTACCAGCAGAAGCAAGCAAACTCAATTCCTAACATATATTTAAACTGTCACCAGATTCCAGAGCCATAGCAAGTGGTCCGGCTGGTCCAGTTTTGGCTGGACTACTTTTCAGCCACTTGGAATTTTGTTAAAGATCGAGAAACTCTAATAGAGCAGTCAATGTGGGATAGAACACTCAACACAATAACTCTAATAGAGTAGCAGCTATAGATTTCAGTTATCAATCTTACAATTTACATTGATAATTCCAGTCAGAGTTGCTTCCAAATTCAATCTCAGAGGGCTAAAATTTCAAAAAAGTTCCCATGGGGCACAGTTCCCCTAGTTTGGCATGACCACTTTTTTGGGCCTTGCTATGGCTCTGGATTCAATCACAGAATACAAAATTTCCTGGGGGACTATGCCCCCAGATCCAAACCTGTCACCAAAATTCCTGGAACTGCCCTTTCTCTGCTAATGACATGAGTTTTTATAGCTACAAGCTGCACAGCAAATTCAGCTATGTTTCATGACCATAGATAGCATGCATGTAGTTTTCCCGAGGACATTGGCTAGTTTGTTACACATACTACTAATGTGCACAGATCTCTCTACAGCAGTATAGCTAATCCCAAAACCAACATATATAGCAGACCAAGTTGTTTATTTATATACCAATAATATTTAATGGAGTGAACTTGGTGAATTAGCTATGAGAAAGCTTAGTAAGATAATTATCTTTGTATTGGATGAGGATAATAGCTTGGTGGGAACACTCCAGATTTATTAGACTTTTACCATTCTTTTCCTGCTATACATGTGATTCTACACCGTAATGTTGGTTGTATTTAATTATAGTTTGCAGTTTGGCATGTGAGAATGAGGGAACACAAGCACCAGATTGTTCCAAATGTCTCTGTGTACCTGGTTATGAGGGGATAATGTGTGAAAATGAGATCAACGAGTGTGATCTTAATCCTTGTGAAAATAATGGAACTTGTATTGATTTAGTAAATGATTATTCTTGTCAGTGTGTAGCTGGTTATGCTGATAAAAATTGTACAACTGACATTGATGACTGTGATCCTAATCCTTGTGACAATGATGGAACTTGTACTGATTTAATTAATGATTATTTGTGTCAATGTGTGATTGGTTTTACTGATGAAAATTGCACAACAAACATCGATGATTGTGATTCAAGCCCTTGTGAAAACAACGCTACTTGCAATGATCTGGTAAATGATTATTCTTGTACCTGCACACCTGGTTATACTGGCAAGGACTGTATGATGGATGTTGATAACTGTGGCTTTGACCCTTGTGAAAATAATGGTACTTGCACTGATATGGTGAACGACTATTCGTGTGAATGTGCATATGGCTTTACCGGCAAAGACTGTACGGTTGATAGCATTGATAACTGCAGTCCTGACTCCTGTCAGAATGATGGGATATGTATAGATGGAATCAACTCTTTTACTTGCAATTGTACAGCAGGTTTTACTGGAGATATTTGTGAGACTAACATTAATGAATGTGATCCCAACCCTTGCCAGAATAATGGGATATGTACTGATGGAATAAACTCTTACACTTGTACCTGTACGGGATTTACTGGTACAGATTGTGAGACTAACATTGATGATTGTGTTTCTAATCCTTGTAAATATGGAGGGACATGTACTGATGGAGTTAATGGCTTCACTTGTACATGTAATCCAGTGTACTCTGGTGTTGATTGTTCTGGTAAGTATGTACAAGTTTTTTAAACTTATATGACAACAATTTAGGTTGTGTCATGCTGAACTGTGAGCAGTGCAAGGAAAGTGACAAGAATGAGATGGGAGAGTGCACAGAGTGTGCTGGAGTGTTTGTACTACATCAAGGAACATGCATCAATAGTGAGTATACGTAGCTCAGTGTAAATTTTGTGTAAGTATTATTTTGATTCGGCACCATGACTATAACATCTATCACCATAGGCAATACACTTGCACACATGCATAATAAATGTTGTATATAACCAGTAGCCACCTAATAATTTCATATAGGACCATAGTATAGATATATAGCTAGTTTTGGATGAAGAAAAGGTGTTGGGAAGGTCCATGAATCTCTATGAATCTAAACTCCATGACTCCAATCTGAAACTCCTGAAACACCAAACCAAATATAACCAATACCTAAATCTCTAAATACTTAGGTTTAAAAGAAGAAAATCCATCCACCTGGAGGAGGCTGAGTGTGGCGACTGACTAGACACTGGGTGGCTTGCAGTTTGAATCCTGGGGTAAAAGGGATTTTTTCCTTTCTTTGTCCCATTTTCTGTTTCACCTTATTGTTAGCTACTGTTAGTTAAGTAACGTGTAAGTCTGCAGTTCCTGTTTGTTAGGTTAGGGTAATCCAAAGGCTGCTGCAGCACATGTTGCTGTCAGACCTTCACTCTAAAGCTCTAATGACAAACCCTATGAAGTCTCAAAACTCCATAAATGTAGCTAATTGTCAATTTATAGCTAGCTACATGGTGCATGTATAATTGGTGTTATAATTTTGTAACATGGTGTACGGGTGGATCAAACAATGGTGACTGGATTACAAACCATTTGTAGATTAGTTTATACAAACGGTTGTAACACAGTTATGCAATAATTAAACTGCTGCCTAGCCAAGCTTACTATAGCTTGAGTTTGTGCTCACAAAGCTATTTAGCCATTATAAGCTATAGTCATGTAAGGAACGTGTAATATCTCAATGCAGTGTTGACTGAATTTTGCAGCAGTAAACACTTTGCTTGTACAAATTGGGGGGGTATAATAATACACTTTGTGTCTGATTGGAGAACACTCCACCTATAGGCTACACCCTCAGGTGTCATGCTTAATAATCAGATAGTGTGTAGCTAGTGAACATCACTACTAGTGATGGTCACTACAGAATTAGTAGTGAACATCACTACACAAAAATAGTGAGCATTGTGGCAGACAATAGTAGTGACCTTCACTAGTTTGTTTTTACTATGCACTGATGTTACAGCTGCTATCATAATGTGCTGCCGAAAAGTTTGCATGGTGTGTGAGACAAATAAACGTACAATATTTTCACTAAACTAACATCCTGTTTACATTACTTTCTAACTTGGCTACAGTGTGGCACAATTTGATTGAGTTGTGTTGAACTCAGGCCAGAATGAAGTCTGTGAAGCATATTGTAATATCAAGTTTGCCAAGCTTTTTTTACCAAAACCCTATTGGAGTACATTTCACCCACCCAATATTTGTTGCTATATAGCACCTGAATGCTCATAATACAGAGGTGATTCATATGCAGTTATCCTGCAGATTGTGGAATTCCTAACTGCATTAAGTGTGATGTGAAGACTAGGAAGTGTTTAAAGTGTCAGGAAGGATACAAAATCAACGACAATTATGATATTGATGATGATGACAATGACAGTAGTGATGATGATGGTACTCAGTGTGTTGGTTAGTTCATGATGTCATTGCTGGAGGTATGACATAATCTGTCTTGCATTATTATAGGGAAAACACCTGAAGAAGGCAGTGACTTTAAATTTAGTAGTCGTACCATGTTTGGAGTTATTCTTGCATGCATTGCTGGTCTTATTGCACTGATATTACTAATCATCGCAATAATCATTAAAACTGGAGTACACCGAAGCAAGAAAGATAGGTAAGTAAGCAGTTCTTGCCAAGGACATTTGGGTAGTATATTTCTTGAGTAGTAAAATACATACTTGTGAGATTGACCACATTATTATAAATTGTGTTTGACTGCCGTATTAGAGTAATTATGACGTCTACAACCTCATTTATCTGTAACATCTTGTGATAAGACTGATACTATAGACTATCATGTTAGCATAATGCTTGATGCTTTTGCTAGCCTATTATATGCTGGCATAATTGTCACAAGCCTAATTGTTTGTGTAGTCAATTCTTTATTTATAGGACAATTTTAAAGATTTTTACTGAATTAAAATGTGTAATCTGCACACCAAAAATGTAGCAAAACATGAACACACTACACTTTATTACTGCATCTCGTATCAAGAAAATGTGTAATGTTATTCACACTTTTAGTCACTTTATATGGAATAAGATCAAGATACTCTAATAGAGCAGTCACTTACTCTAATACAGCAGTCAGGAAAGGCTGATATACTCTAATAAAACAGTCATTTCTAAAGCATAATCTTGATTTTTGAAAGCATAATAGGCTGGATTTTTGAGCACTGCTCAAAAGACTATTTTCAAAACACAAGCCTACAAACAATGGTATAATATAATTATATAGTTCATACATTTGATTCTAAGATTTGTATGTAGTGCTCTTCTCTTATACTATTGTAGTCCCAAAACATATACCAGACAGCTAGACGAGGCTGATATTGGCCATGTTGCAGCCACCAATAATCCTGCCAGTGGAGAAAATGTCACCCAGTGAAGCAGAAATTTATATATTCCATTTCATTAACTTTGTCTTTTTGCACTTCTCAGACATTAATCAATGGTGTAATTACTTATTTCCTGGTGTTTGTAATTTTTGTTGTATTGCTCCCTCCTGTAACTATGTACTTTGCATATTTAAACTCAAAGTGATTCACTTTAAGTAGTAAGCAGCTAGTAGGAAATTACTATAAGTAATGTTGTTGACATTTCTAGTTTAGTGGCTGACATTTCACCGTGTTGTATACATGTATTTCCTGTAGTATGCCAAAATTGAAAATTGCAAGTAGTGAGGCCCAATGTCTTCCACAATCTCATCATTTTAGCTGTTCTACCAAGAGATTCATTGTACTACAGGACAGCAAACTGAGTATCATCTTTGACTTGCTACAAGTGCATGCATCAATTCTACTAACTGCATCATTATTACAATCAGACATACTGAACCAAGTGGTTATAATAAAATTGTATAAAATTATTTAAAGATATTTAGAACATCTGTAATATATATATGCATACAATATAGTAAGTGAGCCCATGCCCTGATAGCCTCAGGTATTAACTGTATTGAAGCCATCATCATATCACAGTGTTGTATTTTCTGTGTAACATTATCTCATAGTACCGAGGATGTCATCTTTAGCTTTTGTCAATTTCTTGAAAGCTTCATCACTTCCAGGTGCCAAATTTTTATCAGGATGCACCAAAATGGCATACTGCTTGTAAGCCTTGATCACATCATCTCTGCATAAGTGAATTACATTATGCCACGTAATTAAAGGGTCTTACTTGCTGCTTCCCCTTTTGATGCCCAGCATTTCATAGTTGTCCATAGTGTTTTTAATTACACGTACTGCTTCAATCTGTTCGTATGTGTATCCCAATTGTGATGGGTCATTTTGTGCCTTGCCATTTCTGGCCACTATGTCAACAGCTTGTGTAACTAAAGCTCTAAACATTTCATTGACGTTTTGTCCTGAACAGCATGATGTCTCAAAATAGGAGAACCCTCTCGTTTCTGCCCATTTCTTCCCCTCCTGATAAATCACTCTTTGTTTATCCAGATCGACCTAAAGAAAAGGTTATTACATAGTTTCCATGCTGTGGTTCTACCACCTTATTGGCACACACTACACAAGGTATTGTGCCAATGTCTTGTGGGTTTGGCATGTGTTTTCTGAATTCGGTAATCCAGTCATCCAAGGCATTAAAACTGGTTTGGTTGGTGACGTCGTACACTACTATAGCACCATTCACATCCTTGTAGAACTCATTACGTACCTGCACAAACAGCACCATTGATACTCACATACTATACATAGTACATGTACAGCTCACATCATAAAAGAAGGGCTGTCCCGCCATGTCAAACACGTCAACTCGTACTTCATAATCATCCAACATCACTCTAACAACATTATGACGTCATAGTGACAAAATGTTAAACTCGCCCACTTGGCAACGCCATAGTCGATGCCGATTGTTGCCATGTACTTGGAAATGAAACGTTTTTCACAATATCTCTTTATCAGACAGCTCTAATGGCGAACGATACTTCGCAATACAAAATTTAATAAACACTAAACCTTGCCGCATTCTGCTGCGCCTAGTGTAATCACCTTTATACGGATGACTGTCGATAGTTTGTTCTCCGTCATCACTTCGGTATGAAACGGTTGTGGGTTTGAATTTTTTGCCGCGCTTTGTTCGCGCGCTCAAGGTCGCAGTTCGGATCATAATCATTGATATACAACATTGAGAAATGGTGAGATGATAACTATTGGCATGTGTGACTGAGCACAAACTAGTCACAATTTTGTTTTCCCTGTAAATTGTGCTCACTGATCACGTGATGTGTTATGTTACAGGATATACGAGATTTGTTAAGGGCACAGAAGGAGAGAGCTAATAAAAAGAAGCAACAGGTAAAATATATGGGGTAAGGTGGTTGTTATTCCATTTGTTAGCAAGAGAAACAAGTTCCAGTAATTATTGATGATGATGATGACAATGATTTTCAACAGCCGAAGAAGCAAGTAGCTGCAAAAAGAAAGAATAAATCACGCATACAATATGACTCAGGTGTGTGTGTGTGTGTGTGCGCGCGTGCGCACGCGTGCATGCATGTGTATAGTGTACTTGACTGGCATGACAATGTAAATGGTAGTTTGCTTGCTGTTTACCAGGCGCGTGCCTTTGGCCGGCTGTGGGTGCGCGCCTGGTTTACTGAAATTGTTTTCATAAAAGTGTGTGTGTGTGTACCTATCTACCTACCTATCTATGTTTGTCCGTACGCACCCACGTGAGCAAAATAGTTAAATAATGGTAAAAGCAGCTTTTACGTAAGAAGTAAAAGCGAAATGAAGTCTGTACTAAACTTCTGCACAAGTGAACTTTGCTCTGAGGTGGTTTCTTTTGAAATACGGATGTGGCAACTATTCTCAGGCTTTGTAAACTACCTTCCCTTTGAGGTTTTCAGGCGTTTAACAACTGAAAAACAATGGTGCAGGCCTCGTACACTACCAGGAATAGCCTATCGCTTTGAGTTGAAAGGGGGCGTATCCCTTACGTACACGAACAAAAATGAAGAGCAGCTATGAGGCTTTGTCGAGAGAATTTGTGGGAAAAAACACGATAGTCAAACTATAAAACAGTTTAGAAGATACTTCTGTGCATAATATGTTGGTTAAAGCGGTTTGTTTAACAAGCACTTCCTTAGCAGTGCATAGCAACGTAATTGAACGAATTACGAAAATTTCATGAATTATGAAATACAAGAATTAGCTAATAATATTATTGTACAACCAAAACTCAAAATAGTAATACATAGTTGGTTAATTCATAGTAGCATATACTATCTATGGTTAATTCCAGATGAATTAGATACTGTAGCTGCATGGCGCCTGGTTTTTAGAGGTAGCACAACATCAACTTGTATATGTTCTGAAGTTGTGTTGTATAAGCTTGATGGAGGTGTATCTATGTACTCTACTGTAATTACAGATTCAGATGAGGACCCAATAGGAAAGAAACACAAGTAAGGAAATGCTTTACTATGTACACATCAGAATAGTACTCTGTTACCAGACCTGGTCCCAGCAGCACCAAGGGAGATGGTAGTACTCATGGCAAGTCGAGCTCACCAAAGAAAAGAGCAGTAACCTCCTTGTCTGAATATTTTGGGTCAGCTCCGGTGAAAAGGAGTGAAGTAGCTGTTAAGCGAAGTCACAAAGTGTGTCATCACTATAGTCATGGTGTGTAAATTGTCATGGGTACTGTTGTCAGGGAGATGGAGGGGGTCATAAGAGCACAAACAATGACACTAATGTCATACCTGATTCACCTCCACACTCTGGATCACATGATGTAAGTAATTTCTATCAGTGCATATGAGTATAATGCTGTTCCCCTGGTGTGTCCACTTTGTGTGTATGTGTCTCTGTCATGCTCATCTGTCACAGGTACAGCAGTCCAGCAAAACTGCAGCTGCTGGTGTCCAAAAGACATCAACTACTGTTGAGAAAAAACCATCCCCAGTTAAGGTAGAAATACAGTGTATGTTTATGATGAAGAAATACCAGCTAAAATGGGGACTTTCAATGCACTAGAATTTGAAGATTTTGCCAAATATATATATTGTTGGGCCTACTATTTGCAGGGTTACAGCATTTATGGATTTAGTGAAAGCAGTGATTGTTTTAAATTCTAACTATACAATGGATTTGATATTTAAATTAACACCACACCTGTTTCACTGCCCATACAAAAATCTCAATAGTAGCAGTGAAATTTATCCTGTATTTCACTGGTAGCAGTGAAAAAGTTGTAATTGCAATTTCATTGGCTAGAATTTATGTTAGCAATGTAGCGCCAATTAGTGTTGACGCTTGTTTAGTACATAGTGTCAAATTGCGTACATACATAGCAACGCTAATGCACAACATACGTATATGCAGTGTATATGCAGCGAGTATGGTATTAACTGGGAATAGCATGAGTATAGCAGTGAAATTTGGGATAAATACCACGAGTGTTGTATTGGAAATGATAAATTTCACAAGGCGAAATGGGGATAAATTTCACGAGGCGAAGCCAAGTGAAATTTACCATTTCCAATACAACAAGAGTGGTATTTATCCCAAATTTCACTGCTACCCATGCTATTACTAGTACAAATAGATAAATAATACCGTATACCTCATGGGTATATTTCAGGGTTTTGTCCTCAGTCAGGATTTTCACATTTTAAATTTCATGGATGCCTCTTAGCCCAGAATTTTTTGCATTTTAAATTTAATGGATTGCTATTGCTCGATTCGAAATTTTGTTCTCAACCAGCTATGAAGGGTCTGCATTGATATTTACTTCAATCATCGTACAGATTGCTAAAGCACGTCTGAACCATGTAGCACAGTAGCAGCAATCTCTGTACGAGGCATACCGGTAGTCTTGCAGTAGGCCAGCTTCGTTCGTGAGCCACGCCCACTTGGGAAAGTGATATGGTTTGTAAGCATATGTAGAGTTCACATATGCCTACAACACTATCACACACCAGGAGCCACACTGATATTAGTTTATTAGCAAGGTGAGTTGAAGTTTGTAGGACTACATAAATTTTCACGTGATAAAATTTCACAGTAGTTTTACTGACCGTGAAAACCGTAAAAATTATGTACTGCAAAAATTTCCAGGTATAGGGTAGTTGTATGGATAAAACTCTTGTTTTACTAAAAAAAAAAAAACTAAGCATAATGATACAAACCTATATATGACTGTAAATTTGTTCATTTCTCTAATTCTAATAGAGGCAGACATCTCCCTCCAAATCAGAAACTCCTCCTGCCAAGAAATTGAAAACACTAGCAGACAAGAGAAAGTTGTCAAAGCCAACAGTACCTGATGCACCAGAGAGCGAAGGAGTGAAGAAGACAACCACTAAACTACCCACTGGTGATAAACTACCAACTACTTCTACAGAATCAACATCATTGTCTACAACATCAAGTAAACCAACAGAACAGACACCTACAAAGCCACCAGCTCTTCAGAAAGCATCCAGCAGTAGTGCTTCTAGGGGACAGCAGTACAGAGCTTACCTCAACCGAGCTGGGCCTTCTGCCCCTGGCTCTAAGACAATACCCAAAGGTGCACCTGGCTGTATGACTGGATTAACATTTGTCATAACAGGAGTGCTTGAGTCGCTAGAGCGAGATGAGGCGAAGGAGCTGATAGAGAAATATGGGGGGAAAGTCACACTGTCAGTTAGCAAGAAAACAAGTTATGTTGTGGTTGGAAGTGAACCAGGACAGGGCAAGTTGACCAAGGCAGCAACTTTTAACACTAAACAAGTTACTGAGGATGAACTTCTTGATTTGATAGGTACCCTACCAGCAAAGAAGAACAGTTCCACAACACCAAAATCTTCTGCAAAAGGGAAAGGAAGCAAAACTAGTGTCACACCTAAAACACAGCCAGTCGGTGTCAAGAAACTACCTGTCACTTTTGTTGACTTGGATACTGAAACTTCCAAAGAAGAAGCACTTCCTGTGTCTAAGGACACGCTGTCTGACTCTAAGAGACCACCTGAGCAGTTGATGTGGGTGGACAAGTATCGCCCTGAGGCAACCAAGCATGTCATCGGACAACAAGGAAACAAGAGTTGTGTCAAGAAGTTGCTTAACTGGTTGCAGAATTGGGAGAAGAACTATCAGAAAGGTATCAAGAAAGGCACTGCTAACAGTGGAGGTGTGTTATTAACTTTTAGATCTTCAGTGCTAGAAAAGAAATGAGAATAAAAAAAAGTTGGTTTTCCCTAACAATTGTGGAAACCAGAATTCATTCATGTACAGTCTGACCAAAACAATTTTTAGTCAGCTGGATATTAAAAATTCATCAGAAAATCACCACTGTTTATACTGTCCTTATTGTAAAATTTTCTCTCTTACTGTTTTAGAATACAATAAGGAAAATGTCAGTGTGTAGTGCCATTTGCAATATTCAGTCAACACTGATATATTACTTTCTCTGTCAGTATAAAATGTGTGTGATAAGTGCAATTACAATTTCACTAAGATTTTAAAATCTAATGAATTGTGTGATGTACAAGTTCAGCATATAGTCCTTAATCATTTTTTTAGCTCAGTATGGAAGAGATGATGGCAGCACGTTTAAAGTTGCTCTGCTATCTGGTCCACCTGGAATAGGCAAGACCACGACTGCTACTCTTGCTTGTAAGGTAAAGGAACAGTGACGCTAGTTGTGTGTACTGTTGATGAGTCGTCTGTTATTGTAGGAGTCTGGGTACTCTTTTGTGGAGATGAATGCCAGCTCTACTCGTAGTAAAAAGAGTATGCAGGAGCAAGTTGCCGATCAACTAGGGACCTGTTCTATCTTAGCATATGATAAAAGTATAGTGCTATGTGTGTAGCCAAGTGGTTGGAAGCCTGGTGGTTCCAGGTTTGATGTTCATGATTCTTGAAGATGCCCAGTTGCTGTTGTTTTCTTGAGTAAAATACTTGACTCAATGCTCCAGTCTATGTATGGGACTATGTATTAACTGTAGTTCAGCTGTCTATGTCTCACATAATGGGTGAGAGCCACATCTTCACCTGTGAGACATGGTATAGCCTCTTGTGGGGGATACTGCCCTTAGAGGTTGCCTGCACAACTGTTAGAACCTGTGCGTGTGTTTTCGCTTGGTAGGCATGAGTAGTACAAAGCAGCTAAATAGTCTTCACTGTAGGGAGTGATTCAATAGATGGTGGTAAAAAACATGTCCTCATAATGGATGAGGTTGATGGGATGGCGGGAAATGAAGATCGTGGAGGAATCCCTGTTAGTGCACTGATGACTCTGCACAGTAACATACATGTGTGTTTCAGGAATTGATCAAGTTAATCAAGACCTCTCGGATTCCCATCATTTGTATCTGCAATGATAGACAACACACGAAGATTCGTTCTCTCGCTAATTATTGTTATGATCTTCGGTTCCAGAAACCCAAAGTTGATCAAATCAAGGTATTGTATCGTGTGTTGTATACAGTGTGTGTGTGCACGCGATTTGTGTGCATGTGCATGAGCACATAATATGGGTTATTTCTGTTGCTATTACTTTTTGCACATGTGATCATTACCTCCTGGTGTGTTAGGGAGCAATGATGAGGGTGGTATTCCGAGAGCAGATCAAGATCACAGGTAGTGCACTGGAGGAATTGATTGTGGCATCTGGCCAAGATTTGAGACAGGCAAGCAACAGTGCATACACCGTACTGCTATTTTATGACGTAGTATACAATTGCTTACTGATCTGTCATCCTTAATTTCAATGAAAGAAAAGTGTTTGATTGGTGGAGTATGTAGTAGCTATTTTGTTGTGCTATGACACATTTTAGGTGTTGCACAACTTGTCCTTGTGGAGTGCCGGCAGCAAAGCTGTATCCAGTGAGCAAGGAGCAAATCGTATCAAGAAAGAGCTGAAACTAGTCAGTTTAACAAGATTAGATGTAGCTGTGTTCTACTGTGCTGTTGTCATCTTGCAGGGTCCATTTGATGCTGTTAAAGAAGTATTTGCAGCTCATCCTTCTGGTGGCTCAAATGTCATAGCTGCCAAGTCTGATCTATTCTTCACCGATTATTCCATTATGCCACTGTTTGTTCAGGAGAACTACCTCTCAATTCGTCCAACCAATGTCAAGTATGAGTGGCAACAATCTTAAGTTCTCGTTGCTAAAAGAATCTGGTTCATCTTTTTGTAGAGGGAGTATGGCTGTGATGGACCAGATTAGCAAAGCAGCTGATGCCATTTGTGATGGGAATTTGGTGGAGAAGCATGTGAGAAGCCTCAATGACTGGAGTCTGCTACCCACCCAGGTAAGGGGCTAATTATCATACAGGAAGAAATTTATGAAAATTTACTGCGTGTTATCATAAACATGGGTTGGCAGACTTAATGGCTTAATGTTCATTGACCAGTAAATCTGTAGCACTGCATATTTCAAGTTGCAACAACAGTTACATTTTATATTTTGATCCATGACTTTATATTACATTTGGTGGGCAAGTGGCAACCAAAAACTGCATAGTGGAACCTGTGACCTGTCTTAAAGGCCACCTGTACAAGAAGTCCACCACTCTATAAATAGTTTTCTAATTAAGAAATTATACAGTAACCCAGCTACCTGATTTTAAGGCCTGAAATTTGGTCCATAAGTGACTGGCCTAGACAGGTTCCACTGAACATGCAGAATAGTTCACAAGAACTATGGCAAGGCATCCCCTTCACAATACCCTGGGGTACTTTGGTTAACAATCCTGGATGCCTTGACTGTTTCTCAGTGTGATAGACGTGTTTGTTGTTTCTAGGCTGTCTTCTCAACAGTGTTGCCTGGTGAACTATTACAAGGTCATATGTCAGCAAAGATAGCATTCCCTCAGTGGCTAGGTAACTTTTCCAAGAGGAACAAACATCAGCGACTACTACAGGAGCTACATTCTCATTCGGGCTTGAAGTAAGCATCTTACAGAATGTTATGTGACCAGCCACACCCATTTTCATGCAGGACATCTTGCAACCGGTCCGAGCTGGGAATGGAATATCTACAACATTTCCACTACCATACCACAAGGCCTTTGCTAGATGATGTAAGTAGCACGATACGATGTTCATACAGAATTGATTAAATTTGAGGAATGTAAATTCTTGTGCTACCCTTGTTAATTTTTTACCAGTGTGGTGCCATTAGTGTTTAAAATACTTTTCATCTTTTGCAAAATGTTTTACATTCTCATAAAATTCTGCATGTACAGTGTATGGCCTGGGATTACATGTGAATGATGGTAGGCAGACAATGGTGCTAAGACAACTGTGTCATTTCTGGAACAATACGACCTCACGAAAGAAGACTGGGACAACATCATGGAACTATGCAAGCTGCCTGGCAAACCAGATCTTTTGGCGATTATTCCACCAAAGGTTTGTGTTACAGTTAGTGTACCTGGGAAGGGACTTGTCCATTATGTGACTGGATTTTGGAAAAACAATCTAAATCACACATGAGAAGTTTTTGAGATAAACAGTTTTAAATAGCAGGCTTCAGTGTATAAAATTTACATGAGATGCATGAATTTATTGCCTTTCAGACCACTTCCAGTACTTGCAGCTGCTTGTAGCATTTCCCACCAAGTAAAATAGAAATTCTGAGCAGTTAGGTATGCGAAGTAGCATCACAAGTGCTCACAAAGGGGCAAAGTATGGGGTGTGGTGTGGTGGCCTAGAGATAGATTTTAACATGGAGGCAGACCACAATTGAAGTCAGACACAAGATTACAGGGCTGTGCTGACTTCGTAGTGGCTGATATGCAGTAAAATCATCACAGAAATACTATATCAGGGCATCCACCAGTTCATCACTGTTTCTTGTCAAGCCAGGACCTTTGCAAGACCAGAAACCGCCATTTGATCTCACCACACCACCCAAAAAATATGTCTCTCAAAATCAGCTTTGAGTAATGCTCTGGGTCTAAACCAATAGTGTGGTAGCATAGCTATCCACTAGTGGTGTTAGTGATGTGCAATTTGGATCGGTTTTTGTAAGATCTGGTCACATGTTATGATGGTTATCTTTACTAGCCTCAAACAGCAACAAACATTCTGAGTGAAAATATTCACTTTTTCATGTTTTCTAAATTCAGTTGTGATTGAGCCCCGAATTAAGCAAATCATCATTATTTTTATGTACTTAACAAATTATTACCTCATTTCACAAACACAATATTTTTGAACATGCAAACTGTTTGATGTTACTACATGCACTCTTTCCATTGGTAGGTCAAAGCAGCATTCACTAGAGCATACAAGGCAGCTCATATAGTAACCCCATACAGCTTAGAGACAGCAACTAAGAAGATATCAGTTGGTAGACTACTGAGTGAAACAGATGAGACTTATGGCGAAGAAGCCATTGAAGATGAGGAAGAATTGTTGCAATCAGCAGATATCAGTCATGATGCCATGATCAAAGTGAACCAAGGAAAAGGGGCTGGCAACAAGCCGGGCCCATCAGGCTCCAGTAAACAGAGGAAAAAAACTGCCGACACTCAAACTAAGAAACATAAAACTACCACTAAAAGGAAACAATGACATATAGTTTTTGCTCTAAAATTAAACAACAATTCAATCAGTCAAAAATCAATTAGCAACAGTTGCTACTGCTTTCTTGTCAAATAAAGTAACAAAGTTTTTAATGTGTGTGGGTAGGTTATTATAGTCAATGCCATGTTGCACTAATGTTCTACAGCATTGTGATGCAAGTGACATGGGTCCATCCATATACAACAGAGCTTTCACCTGATCCCATTTAGCCAGTAATACAGCATCCTCTCCGGCTGCATTAACAACATACGGATTGCAGCCATGTTGTAAAAATGGTGGGAGCAATTGTGGATGACTGTTGAGGTGGCAGGTAGCAACAGCAATATGGATAGGTCTGTTTCCATCTTTATCAACATCATAGAGTGCTTTATCAGCTCCCCATTGAAGCAACGCTGTGACTAATAGTGACAATTGTTCTCCAGTGTCTTCAGCCACAGCTGTGTAGAAAGTGCTCTTCCCTCCAATGGAGAAATCACTCACAGCCATGTGAAGTAAGGTGGACCCTTTTGGAGAATGTAAGTGACTGGATACTAATCTTTGTCCAAGTTGGCTGCATTTCTCTGACCACATTCTAATATCCTTCAACATGTATGTGTCATAACGCAACCAGATATACACCAGGTAGAGAATGAGTTGTAGTGTAGTGTTAAAATCATTGTTGTCCTTAGTAGAGTAACCTTGTACATGGTCTAAATGGTGTAATATAAACTCCATGAATTTGGCAAATGCTGGTTCATACTGATAGTCTTGTGTCATGGCATATAACCCATCCACCATGAACATCAGGTCCCTGTTAACATCTTTCTGAATGCCACACACCAAACTGGGCCCCAGTACATCAATCTTGTTGCTGTATCGATACATAGAAGTAATTGCCTTGTGCCAGAGTAGTTCAGAAAGCCTAAAATCTTGCAGACGACAGTGGATAATGCCCCTCCGGACTAAATAATAAATCACACTTGTGTCAGAATAACCCATTATTCTTTCTCGGATGATCAAACTCTGAAAGCTATACCAATTATCCATCTCAAGAGGATAAGGGAACTCTATTTCTAGGTCTTCCATGCATTGTATCTCTGTTAAATTGTAGAGTGCCTCTGTAGGGGGCAGAAATTTTGGTTTGTAGCCACAACTCTCTCTGACCTGCAGTGCTCTCACCCAGTATTGCTTTGCATCTCCTGAAAATACATTTCTACTTGTTTCAGCAAGTGTTGCTCCAAGCAAAAGGTAAGCTTCTGAACGGCATTCTGGAGGGCACTGTTCAAGGTCACACAAATGTTCCACTGCTTCTATTCTGCCAGATGAAGCTGCCAAGATTGCAGGGCAAGGACTCTCCCTAAAATGTTCAAAATCATGTTCCAAATAGAACTCCGCTGTGATGCCACGGTCAAGCAACATTTTCAGGATGTCTGTGTGTCCTTTTGCAGCTGCTATATGCATTATGGAGTGGTTGTAGATGTTTTTCATGTCTTGTTGAGCACCTTTATCAAGTAGTAGTTTTGTTGCCTCTATATGTCCTTTCATGACAGATATTAACAATGGACTCTGAGCCAGAACACTGGCATAATTCAAGTCAGCTCCATGCTCTATTAGAACATTCATTGTGTCACAGTGACCATTAAAGGCCGCCCCTCTCAGAGGCGTTGAACCAATAGCAGTGGGTTTGTTAACATCTGCTCCAGCGCCTAGTAACATCTTAACTACCTCGACATGGTTTCTTGTGGAAGCACCCCATAAAGCAGTAGCGCCTTCCACTTGATTTTGAGTGGTCAGGGATATGATAGTCCCTGTATGATTGATGTCAAATGAACCAGCAAATCTTTGTAGAAAGTACTTGACGACTGGGACATTTCCGTAATGTGCTGCTGTCACAAACGGAGCGCAGTTTAGGGCGTCGCTAGCCAGAACAATCTGTCCAGTGAGCGGAAAAGTAACCACTTTATCAACCCACTGCTTCGCGTACTCGTAGCCTTCATATTCTGTGGGGTTTGTTCTCAAATAGCTGGTCAAATCTCGCAAATCATCTGCAGGAACGACAAAACTCTGCTTATCCATCTGATTATTTCCATTTATTAAAAACGTAATGAATACAACACAACATAAATTACAAGTAAAATGGTAACTAAATACAAAATTAACTCTACTACTACAAATACAGTACCACTATAACTACTACTATTAACTAAGGGTAAAGGGGATTGTCATCATCAGACCCCTGTAGAGTCCAATATCTAATGATCATCCTTGCATTGTAAGTCCATAAGGCAACAGACAGTAGCTGTTGGAGGAGATTCTTTTGTGCCAACTTGGGAGGAACGCCACTACGGGGGGTGGTTCGGTCAGCAATGGTGTTTAAGGATCTCAAAGCAAATGGGGTCCATGCAGACTCCAAAAGTTTCCACTACTAAGGGAATAAAATCAGCTCCTACCTTCATTACAGCTGCCAGATGTTTCTCATCCTTGGCCAACTCTTCAGCTGCAGCAGCCATCCCAGCACAGGAAGTAGAAGAGGAAATATAAGCAGGCTGAGTAGTACTGTGTATGGAGACATCAAAATAGGCAGGGCGACCATTCTGGAAGTCAGGGTGGAAGATATCACCAGGGCGTAAGCCATCATTATAAGAAGCACGCTGCTCTTTGAGAACCCCAGGGTGATATGCCATACACCTGACTTGTAATACAATTAATGTCACAATGTTTTACGGATTTGGTAAGGAACGTAGCCTTTCATGCCTTTTGGTTTGCCCATAAATATGGTTTGCCTATTGCTGGGACTAACATTGAAACCCCTATGCAATGTTAACAGCTGACAACTAAACGTATCTGTCTTTCTTCATCAGCTTTTGTAACATTGTGAAGTTCACACTTCAGTATACTGATAAGGAATAATTTAGCTACGTCCTCTTGCCTAACTGTTGATCATATTGTCACGAAATCTGCAGGAGCAAGACGATTAAGATTATCCTGAGCATGCATGTGTAGAAGTATAATGCTCATAATATGCTTTTGGCACTGAATTGAAATGAAGTGCCACCCCTTGCTCTAGCTAAAGGGTCCTGCAACTTAACCTGTGAAGCAGAAAGTCTATAATTTATGTGAGTCCAGTAGTCAGTCCTATTATCTAGTCCAGTGAATATCATCCCAATCAGTTAACCAAGGAAAAGAGATAGGCAAGCCGGGCCCCATCAGAATCTAAGATAAATCCACCACTCAAACTAAGAAACATAAAATTAAAATCGAAAGGAAACAATGATTGTTTTGTCTAAAATTTGAAAGCAGTAAAAATATGCATAGCTACTTAAAACCAGAAATAAAGTCAGTTAACAGTTGCTATAGTATTCTTGTCAAATAAACTAACATAGTTTTTAATGTGTGTGGGTAGACTATTACAGTCAATGCCATGTTGCACTAATGTTCTACAGCATTGTGATGCAAGTGATATGGGTCCATCCATGAACAAGGAGGTTTTCACTCGATCTACTTTAGCCAGTAGTACAGCATCCTCCCCGGCTGCATTGACAACATACGGACTGCAGCCATGTTGTAAAAATGGCAGAATCAATTCAGGATGGCTATCGAGGTGGCAGGTTGTAGTAGCTATGTGTATCGGTCTATTTCCATCGCTGTCGACATCATAGAGTGCTTTATCAGCTCCCCACTGAAGTAATGCTGTGACTAACAGTGACAATTGTTCTCCAGTGTCTTCGTCCACAGCTGTGTAAAACGTGTTATTCCCTCCGACAGAGAAATCACTCACAGCCATGTGAAGTAAGGTAGACCCTTTTGGAGAGTATAAGTGACTGGATACTAATCTTTGTCCAAGTTGGCTGCATTTCTCTGACCACTTTCTATTATCCTTTAACATGTATGTGTCATAACGCAACCAGATATACACCAGGTAGAGAACAAGTTGTAATGTAGTGTTAAAATCATTGTCATCCTTAGTAGAGTAACCTTGTACATGGTCTAAATGGTGTAATATAAACTCCATGAATTCGGCAAATGCTGGTTCATACTGATAGTCTTGTGTCATGACATACAACCCATCCACCATGAACTTCATGTTCCTGTTAACGTCTTCCTGAATTTCATCCACCAAACTGGGCCCCAGTACATCAATCTTGTTGCTGTGTTGATACATAGAAGTAATTGCCTTGCGCCAGAGTAGTTCAGAAAGCTTAAAATCTTGTAGACGGCAGTAGATAATGCCCCTCTGGACTAAATAATAAATCAAACTTGCATCAGAATAACCCAATATTCTTTCTCGGATGATCAAGCCCTGAAAGCTATACCATTTATCCATCTCAAGAGGATATGGGAACTCTATTTCTAGGTCTTCCATGCATTGTATCTCCGTCAAGTTGTAGAGTGCCTCTGTAGGAGGCAGAAATTTTGGTTTGTAGCCACAACTCTCTCTGACTTGCAGTGCTTTCACCCAGTATTGTTTTGCATCTCCTGAAAATACAGCTTCACTTGCTTCAACCAGTGTTGCTCCAAGCAAAAGGTAAGCTTCTGAGCAGCATTCTGGAGGGCACTGTTCAAGGCCACACAAATATTCTACTGCTTCTATTCTGCCAACTAAAGCTGCAAAGATTGCAGGGCAAGGACTCTTAAAATGCTCAAAATCATGTTCCAAATAGAATTCTGCTTTGATGCCACAATCAAGTAACATTTTCAAGATGTCCATGTGCCCTTTTCCAGCTGCTAGATGCATAATGGAGTGGTTGTAGATGTTTTTCATGTCACGTTGGGCACCTTTATCGAGCAGTAGCTTTGTTGCCTCTAAATGTCCTCTCACGACAGATGTCAACAATGGACTGTGACCCAGAACACTGGCATAATTCAAGTCAGCTCCATGCTCTATTAGAACATTCATTGTGTCACAGTGACCATTAAAGGCCGCCCCTCTCAGAGGCGTTGAACCAGTAGCAATGGGTTTGTTAACATCTACTCCAGCGCCTAGTAACATCTTAACTACCTCGACATGGTTTCTTGTGGAAGCACCCCATAAAGCAGTAGCGCCTTCCACTTCATTTTGAGTGTTCAGGGATACGATAGTCCCTGTATGATTGATGTCGAATGAACCAGCAAATCTTTGTAGAAAGTACTTGACGACTGGGACATTTCCGTAATGTGCTGCTGTCACAAACGGAGCGCAGTTTAGGGCGTCGCTAGCCAGAACAATCTGTCCAGTGAGCGGAAAAGTAACCACTTTATCAACCCACTGCTTCGCGTACTCGTAGCCTTCATATTCTGTGGGGTTTGTTCTCAAAAAGTTGGTCAAATCTCGCAAATCATCTGCAGGAACGACAAAACTTAGTTTATCCATAGATACTACCTGTACTAGACTTATAATAGGGATTGGCAACGCACTATAAAATTATTATTTTCGTATATTAATGCGCGTTTCGCTGTTTCGCTGGTGAAGTAAAAAAATGGAGGAGCCTTTGAGTGACTGGCACTCGAGCAGGCGTGCAGTGTACGTATTCTTCGTGCGTTAAAGCTGAAACTATACATTGGATGGGTAAGTTTCTTATTTGTGTGTTTTAGCGCGCTGTCATTTTGTTGTTTACTGTGGAGTTCAACGCTATTTACCGTTGGGAAATTACAAGAAATTCACAGTTGGAAGACCACCTAAAAGCCAGAGGGAAGAATATGACAGATAATGATCTAGTGTGTGCTCTTTAGCAAAGGTCTCAAACTGGGTTTTTGGAATTACGTTGATGCTATTGCTGAAAGCTTTGCTTTAATGTGTGTGTGCGTAGCGTACTATTACCGAAAGCTTTGCTTTAGTGTGCGTGCATGCATGTGTGTGACTTTGTAGTACAAAAGTGTGTGTGTGTGTGTGTGTGTGTGTGTGTGTGTGTGTGTGTGTGTGCGTGCGTGCGTGCGTGCGTGCGTGCGTGCGTGCGTGCGTGCGTGCGTGCGTGCGTGCGTGCGTGCGTGCGTGCGTGCGTGCGTGCGTGCGTGCGTGCGTGCGTGCGTGCGTGCGTGCGTGCGTGCGTGCGTGCGTGCGTGCGTGCGTGCGTGCGTGCGTGCGTGCGTGCGTGCGTGCGTGCGTGCGTGCGTGCGTGCTGCATTACCAACACACAGGTGTGGTAATGAGAAAACAATGAGTGACATGTTTTTTGAATTTGTTTCAAACAAATTACCCTCTTCCTGAATATAATTATGCATATAATAATGCAACTTGACTTAATATGACTTTTACCAACTACCTCAGTAAACAATCTAATGAAATTGCATATTGCACAAAGGTATCTAATCTCCTTTGGTATTAGTCTTACGTGCCAGACATTTTGTTTGGGGACTGCAAGTAAATTACCTGGTCACTGTTCTCCATATTCCATGATCACAGCTGGAGTGTTGACAGGGCTAACTCTACACATTGTATAGTTCACATTCTTTGCACAGCAAATGGTTGAATGTGGATTACAGCCTTTTTTTGCTGAACTTTGAAAGTACCGTGGGCTTAGGTTCTTGACTTCCCCAATACAGGGTTGAATCTGGTTCACTACGCATATGTAGATTTATCACTTTTAGTGCAAAAATATGATGACATAATTTATTGTATTTTGGGGAAAACTGTGCAACAGAGACCAGGAGTCTTTCCTGCTGCCCACAAACATGTCTGGCAGGAGAAATTACTCTTGTGTAATGATTTATTTGTGGTGTGTTTATGTAGTAGTCTTATTTTGATTTACTGTAATGCTAGGTAAGCTGTTAACAACTGAGTGAACAGTTGCAGAACCAACAGACCTGCTGGCAGACTAGATTTAGTCAGAAGTATAACACAAAACCAGCTGCAACAGGCCCATGCAAGAGTAGAGCAAGCAGCAACCTCCTAACCTCCTAGTCACATTTGCAATGTTTACTGACATCATGTAGTTTCATATGACATGTAAATAATAGCCTGGCAAGGTATTGTTATTTGTAACTTTGAATTGTATGGCACATGAATCAAAGTTGTGTAGGGTGTAGAAATTGTGCTATGTTTGATCCTGTGTGATAGTACTGCCTCATGGATACGGGATCTCCCTCATTGTTGAGACCAAGGATGATGCTTCACTGACTTCAAATTCATGGTCTGGTGTACATAATAGGTCTTACTCCTACTAGAGTCCAGGAGCTGTAAAAGGAGGGGCGCACCCAGTCCGCTACAGTATCTCATTTGAACTTGAGTGGTCTAAACTGATGGAGTGTAATCATCAATGCTGACTTCAAAGGTTCAGATATACTCTACAGTCAATAACTGTAATAGAACAGTCAGTGCTTGAAGTGTGAATAATTTGTGGTTCTGTACAGGTAAGCCAGAGAGATGTGAGGATGTCCTATAGTTAAATTCATGCTTTAGCAGATTAGCTACAGCTTCTCGGCATACTTTTGTCCAGATACAATTTGGAAGAGGGAAAATTGTTCCGTCCCAGATCCGCCATTAGAAAGATAGCAAGAGAAAGTTATTAATCTCAGCTGCTTAACTCTCATCTAGTCTTCTCACTGTCGCAATACGAGAGATAAATACGCAAGGCACCTTCACTGCACCATAGATACACTACCTGGCATGCCCCTGCGGTTAGTATATCTATGACTGCACTGCATAAAGACGTAAAGGCAGGTTTCACTTTCGTACTAAAATTCCATCACGCATGCTAGCAAGAATCCCTAACGGAGCTACGCACCTTTAAAGACTAACGCTTCGTGGAAACACACGAAACATTCTCAGTAGCATAGCGGTGACTTGAAATTTCCTAACAGCATTACGGGAAAGCGAAACGCGGATTATTTCCGTTTACGCCTCCGTTGCCAATCCCTATTGTAAGTGTCTAGTATCTATGGTTTATCCATCCTTTTTCCCTTCGGCAATCAAAATCTGGAATGATCTACCCCAAAATGTGATTGACTCCAATGATATTGATCAGTTCAAACAAAAACTAGCAATTAAATTTGTCAACTTGATTATTTCGAATGTAATCACACGCCCCTTGCGGTCTGAGGAATGACCCGGAATGACAGTTCTTGTAATACAATATCACAATGATTTACGGACTTACAATTGTTCATCCCTAGTGTACAAGAAATTACGCTATTGTTTATTCTAGGATTTCCGCTCCTTTGGGGTGGAATCAATGCCGGAAAGCTGTTTATGTTGTAGCTATCATGAATAAACAATTTCTGTGTGACATTCTGTGCATTTGCCATAATTGTACAATACTATGAAGACTCGGGTTCAGACATTAATAATTAAATCATTGAATCATTGACAAACACGTGTTACTAGACATAAGCAGGCCTGTCAACCCTCACGGATTTACCGTGAGACTCACGATTTCACTACCAAGCTCAAGGTCTCACAAGCAGTAGCCCTAAACTCACGGATTTTTAGTTCAGCCTACCAATTCTCACGGATCATCACCGTAAAACTTATGATTTCTTTCACTTTCAAGCTTAGGCCAGAGTCAAAGCTCTTAGAATGCCCTTTCAAGTTCTCAGGGGATTTCCCCAGGTATGTAATTGTGGTACAACTAAGCAAGATCACGTGGTTATAAAGGCAGGCATTGTGGCGTGGATTCGCCTTCGGCCTTCTATTATATTTAATACCAATACATTGGAGAGTATTTGGAGCAAGATCTGGAGTTGATTTTAAGCAGTCAGAACTCTGATCAGAATACCAACTCTGAAGTGCTTGGTTTGCACGTCACACAAGAGACCCCACACGAGAGCACCTGCTTTCCTGGATTTGTAGCCGGTATGTTTTATGTGTTTGGAGTATTTTATTTACTTTCAGCCCCTAGGATGAAATTGACACATCTGTAATTCATCACATGATATTATAAGCACCTAGTGGCTTACAGTCTATTTCAGGCTGGTTGTCCATGTAAGCCAAATGCAAAAAAATATCACGTGAATAGAAATAACCAATGAAATTTCACACCAGGTGGACGGCGCTAGTTTAAACTGAAGGCTGCTGATCTCATTGGCTACTTTCAAGCACGTGACTTTTAATACTTTGTTTCTCTAGTCAACCAACCGGAAATAGACTGTACTGGTATATCAAGAACGTTCCATAGTCCGGTCACATGTTACAACTTCACAGCAATAAAAGAGTAACTGTTTCAACACAGTGACTTCCGAGTAAGTACATTTAGCTGGTGAAATAAGACTCGTGCACACATTTACTGCAGGTCTAGCTATTCCATGCATAGATTAGTGATGCACAACATGTTTTAAATCCTATATTGATGCCCATATGAAGATGGGCATGTGTATATGTGTTGCATGGTAAAGGTGGCCTACCTGCCCATTGTATGGGTATGGGGGCTGTTGTGATTTGCTGTTTCTGCCTATAATAATGTGCAGATACAGCAGTCTATTCTGGATGTCAAGACTGAGTCTCAAGGTTTTTCTGTTTCCTAGGTTGGTAGGCTTGCATAAGTAATATCCATTCGGTTCCACATGGGGTACTAGCGTACTTTCATAAGTCACTCTGATATAGAGTTCAGTCCTGATAGCTATACATGAAATTGACAATTTTCTGGGATTAAATCTGGGGCTATTTTTGCTGACCACCACTTTGAGAGCAAACTAGATTGAATTTGAGGACAATTTTGAGAGTTAATTACTTTGAATCCATTTAGATAACAACTAAGAAACTAGGTAGTAGATATACTTAAGCTCTCAGACCATCACATAGGAACTTTTGGCAGTCGTATGTGTATACCTATAGGAGATTTTGAACAATCTGATACTGAATCTGTAAGGTTGTCAATGTGTTTGCAATTATTTTTTAACCCAGGAAATTTTTACATCTTAAACATTCTGAGGTTGAAATCTGAAGGCACTTTTGTTAATTTTGTGTCCTATGTTTAATCTAAGTACAGTGTAGTACTCACTCACAATTTTAGGGGGTGAGTCTGAGATTTTAGGGGGAAGTTCTGCCCTAACAGCCCTAGAATAAACACTGCATTGCGTAGCCCAGAAGAGACCTGTACATTCCTTCGGATGAACTCTCTACAGGATGACTTGCTACTTAGCTACGGATCATGAATGTTCTAATAGCAGTATCTCAGTCGATTCTCAATCAATCAGTATTAACTGCCTGCATTAGACAGGGTTTAAGTTTGCCGGCTGGCTTATGATCATTTATTCACAAATCTGAAATCTCATTGCCATATATAGTTCAGTGAAGATGGTTTGCCTATTGCCAGGACTATTAATGCTGAAACCACTAGCTATGCAATCAGTGTTAACACAGTGACAACTAAACATACCTGCCTATCATCATCAGTTTTCAGCCTTAACATTGTAGTGAAGTTCAGTCAGTTTACAAGGCTGGGAATATAACTTGTTAACTGGTCACAAAATTTGTAGGTACAAGACGTAGATTATCCTGAGCATGCATGTGTAAACAAACGTGATGCTCATGATATGCTTTTGGCACTGAATTGAAATGGAGTGCTACCCCAGGCTTTGCTCTAGCTCAGTAGAGGGTCCTGCTAGATTTATGATACAAGGAGGTTTATAATACAAAACCTGTGAAGCAGAAAGTTAGAAAGGTCTGAAATTTATGTGAGTCCAGTGAATAGATATGAAGCCACTGATGAGAAATTATCACCCCAATCAGTTAACCAAGGAAAAGAGATAGACAAGCCAGGTCAGAATACAAAATAAGAAATATAACATTACAACTGAACGGAAACAATTTTTTTTGTCTAAAATTTAAAAGCAACAAAAAATACTTCAAACCAGAAATAAAGTCAATTAACAGCTGCTATAGTATTCTTGTCAAATAAACTAACATAGTTTTTAATGTGTGTGGGTAGACTATTACAGTCAATGCCATATTGCACTAATGTTCTACAGCATTGTGATGCAAGTGACATGGGTCCATCCCCAAACAAAGAGGCTTTCACTCGATCTACTTTAGCCAGTAGTAC
This sequence comes from Dysidea avara, assembly GCF_963678975.1. Lineage (NCBI taxonomy): Eukaryota > Metazoa > Porifera > Demospongiae > Dictyoceratida > Dysideidae > Dysidea > Dysidea avara. The sequence goes on from NC_089274.1 coordinate 16,688,997, forward strand.
AGCATCCTCCCCGGCTGCATTGACAACATACGGACTGCAGCCATGTTGTAAAAATGGCGGAATCAATTCAGGATGGCTATTGAGGTGGCAGGTTGTAGTAGCTATGTGTATCGGTCTATTTCCATCGCTGTCAACATCATACAGTGCTTTATCAGCTCCCCATTGAAGCAATGCTGTGACTAACAGTGACAATTGTTCTCCAGTGTCTTCGGCCACAGCTGTGTAAAAAGTGCTCTTCCCTCCGACAGAGAAATCACTCACAGCCATGTGAAGTAAGGTAGACCCTTTTGGAGAGTATAAGTGACTGGATACTAATCTTTGTCCAAGTTGGCTGCATTTCTCTGACCACTTTCTATTATCCTTTAACATGTATGTGTCATAACGCAACCAGATATACACCAGGTAGAGAGCAAGTTGTAGTGTAGTGTTAAAATCATTGTCGTCCTTAGTAGGGTAATCTTGTACATGGTCTAAATGGTGTAATATAAACTCCATGAATTCGGCAAAAGCTGGTTCATACTGATAGTCTTGTGTCATGGCATACAATCCATCCACCATGAACATCAGGTGTCTGTTAACTTCTTTCTGAATACCATCCACCAAACTGGGCCCCAGTACATCAATCTTGTTGCTGTATCGATACATAGAAGTAATTGCCTTGCGCCAGAGTAGTTCAGAAAGCTTAATATCTTGTAGACGGCAGTAGATAATGCCCCTCCGGACTAAATAATTAATCAAAATTGTGTCAGAATAACCCATTATTCTTTCTCGGATGATCAAGCTCTGAATGCCATACCATTTATCCATCTCAAGAGGATACGGGAACTCTATTTCTAGGTCTTCCATGCATTGTATCTCCGTCAAGTTGTAGAGTGCCTCTGTAGGGGGCAGAAATTTTGGTTTGTAGCCACAACTCTCTCTGACCTGCAGTGCTTTCACCCAGTATTGCTTTGCATCTCCTGAAAATACATTTCTACTTGTTTCAGCCAGTGTTGCTCCAAGCAAAAGGTAAGCTTCTGAACGGCATTCTGGAGGGCACTGTTCAAGGCCACACAAATATTCTACTGCTTCTATTCTGCCAGATGAAGCTGCCAAGATTGCAGGGCAAGCGCTCTCCTTAAAATGCTCAAAATCATGTTCCAAATAGAACTCTGCCTTGATGCCACAGTCAAGTAACATTTTCAGGATGTCTGTGTCCCCTCCTGCAGCTGCAGCATGCATAACGGAGTGATTGTGGATGGTTTTTGTGTCTTGTTGAGCACCTTTATCAAGCAGTAACTTTGCTGCTTCCAAATGTCCTCTCATGATAGATGTCAATAATGGACTCTGACCTAAAACATTGGCATAATTCAAGTCAGCTCCATGTTCTATCAGAACATTCATTGTGTCACAGTGACCATTAAAGGCCGCCCCTCTCAGAGGCGTTGAACCAATAGCAGTGGGTTTGTTAACATCTGCTCCAGCGTCTAGTAACATCTTAACTACCTCGACATGGTTTCTTGTGGAAGCACCCCATAAAGCAGTAGCGCCTTCCACTTGATTTAGAGTGGTCAGGGATACGATAGTCCCTGTATGATTGATGTCAAATAAACCAGCAAATCTTTGTAGAAAGTACTTGACGACTGGGACATTTCCGTATTGTGCTGCTGTCACAAACGGAGCGCAGTTCAGGGCGTCGTTAGCCAGAACAATCTGTCCAGTGAACGGGAAAGTAACCACTTTATCAACCCACTGCTTCGTGTACTCGTAACCTTCATGTTCTGTCGGGACTGTTCTCAAATAGTTGGTCAAATCTCGCAAATCATCTGCAGGAATGACAAGGTTTTCCTTATCCGCCATATTTATTTGCTAAAACAGAAATATGATAGGGGGGCGTGGTTACATCGAAACGACGCTAGCATCCATGGTTAGTGCTTTTGACGATGTATTAGAAAGAATACTGAATTTTATTGTGATTTCTCCGGGCTGGATGGACTGCCCTTGCCTACCACCCCCAGCACAAAGAAAGCACGTGCTGACAACTGAATAAAAAGGACCAGATTGCTAAAAGTTTAAAAGTCCCTGTGCTCATCAATGTGGCCCATCTCAGGAGAGGCATCGTGATGGTTTAACTTTCAACGATCGTTTTTCATTAAGGGTTTCGTTACTTTCACATCGTTTGATGCCCCCTACGTAAAATTACGCAACAACATTGCGTTAGAGGCGCTTTAATAAAATAATTATTAAGCACTGACTGAGACACGCGAGGACACACTTTATCAAACCAGATCAAACTCGATACATAGAATCTAATGGGGAGAGGTGACAGCAGCCAGTGTTCTGTGACTAAGGGGTCTGCCAGAATAACATAGGTAAGTAATGTATGCAGTAGTATGTATCACATCACCACCAAGATCACCACTGTTACTTTATGCCTGGTTGTAATGCTACAATACCGGTATTAATGCTATGAACAGAACTCTTAACACAGACATGGTAACAATTTCCTTCAGTCCAGATATATTTCAACCTGCCTTGGTAAATTATAGTAGGGGCAGAGGCTTAGATTGTCCCATGCAGTTGCAGTGGTGTTGATGCTTTGTTCGTAGTTGAAGTATTCTCAACCAGAAGAATAGCATTACTATGTAGCTAATGGATAATACTGTAGCCTCCTTCCCAAGGGTCTGAAACTCACATAATATCTTACAATTTCCGAAACAGTTTTTGTTACTTTCACATCGTTTGATGCACCCCTACATACAATTATGTAACAACACTACATTATAGGCGCATCGATAAAGCACTGACACATCAAACTCAATACTGGGGATAGGTGACAGCAGCCAGTCTTGTGATGACTGAAGATGATGTACCACTAATTGGTTTGCCAGGATAATAGAGGTATGTATGCATTATGTGTCACTTCACCACTGTTACCTTCCATTATCCTTGAGTCTACTGTTTTAAAAATGCTATGAACAGAATTCTTAGCACAAGCATGGTGATAATTTACTTCAGGGATATTTCAACCTACTGGTGACCATCTTTTAATAGGGACCTAGTGTACGTTTGTTTCACTGGGGTGTCACACAAGCACTCACTATTGGATGATCTGCGTCAAAGACAAAATTTACCTTAGCCTTTGGCTTACAGCTTTTGACCTGACTTGAATGCATCTTCCTGAAATTTTGTCTACTGTTTTAGGCTTAATTGTTAGGTTTTCATCCCTGGCCACACCCAATGTGGCCATTTAGCAATTTTAAAAGTTTGTATAACTAGCTGTAGTAAACCAAGAAAGCTGCTGTCTGGGCCATGTGAGCCAGCTAGATATAAATCCGTACACCTTCATTGTTACTTTAAGTGTTGAAACTATTTAGGTTTATTATATCCATTTACCAATACACACCAGTCCTGTGCTTCCAACAGTGTATAGAAATTTCTTAATACATGCTACCTATATAATAACCAGGGGAGTAGGACAAGACCACGTGAATGCGTAATAATGTTGCACAAGTACTTAAAGTGAACTGAATAGACCCTGTACAAAAAGTAGAGGAAGGGAGGGCTTGATACATATTTTGCTCTATTTAGTTTGTTGCTTGCAATGGTGTGATTCATGATTGGAAAGATGCTGCTGTTATGGCAAAGGCTAAAAGGGGCGGCAAGTTGTGGCCAAAAAGCTAGTTGTAAATGACTCTTGGCTAGTTGCAAATGGTGATTGGGCTAGTTCTAAAATTTAGACAAAATAGCCAGGTTTACCACAGGAAAGTATACTTACGTATTGTACCTCTTAACTCTTTTACAATTTACCACAGGGATTGGACTAAAAGTCTAAAGATGCATCTTGAGATAGCCATTTTCTATTTCATGGTCTACTACTCTGATTAAAAATTACCTTACTAGTTTTATTCTTACAAAATAAAATAACCTGAAAATCAATGCATTCATGTACATACTTACATACGTAGTTATTTTGTCCCTTCAGCTTGCTAATTATTTTCAGATCTCAATCATTCTCTAAAATCATTTCCAGGTTCAATCTTGGCACACTTATGTTTCAAAAAGTTTCCTTGGGGAGTATGCCCAGACCCCTAGAAATCCCTCTTTACTGCCACTTTATCTCATGACTTTCATGTCAACAGTAACAGTAGGCATCAATGATTACAATACAATCGTTGTTGTATGATCTATTCTTTCAACTGGTAGTATGACTACGGTTTAATAAAATATTTTTGTTAGTGTTTTGTAGTGCACGTGGTCTTGTCCTACCCCCTGACCTACAGCTGTGAAAGATACATCATTGAAATCAGTGAAATTGTTACAGAGCTTTGAAACATTTTAAGTTTTTCTATCTCGTAAGTTTTAATATTTATTTATAGGTAACTGTGAGTTTTAACACTTCTTCCCATCTCCCACTGTAATGATATTTTGTAGTCTTGACTGTTGACTGTGAGTTTGACCACAATCACAGATTGAGATTGACTTAGTAAGTGATATGTGATACCCCTAGTGTTTTGGTTTATAAGCCTAGCACTACAATTAAACAGGTGATTCTGAACTCACAGTCTAACCCCTCTCTACCATACTCCAAATATCCCACATCCTGTTTGCCCATTGTAATCTATAACATCTGGGTTTTGCACCACTAGCAACTGTAGCAGGCTATCTGTCATTGTTACCAAACAACCAACAACATACTTAGTAACCATAGATACAAGACAATAACCATACGTAAGTCCAGGAGCACTACCACCTGAAAACCATTCATAAGTGAATAGAATATAATGAAAGACTATGGAGAGTGAGGGCTAGCAACAAAAAATCAAAACGTAAAAATTTTGAACCATCCAACACCAAGATGATTCAGGGAAAAACCCACTGGGTTTTACCCACATACGCATGTTATGCACATCAGTAATGTCATCAGTAATGACCGAGTTTCTTTCTGTAGCTATGTATGTGTTCACTTCTTCATTTTGATGACAGTAGTGACTTTCCATGTAGAATTCTGCCGTTCTCCTAATACAAATGTCATTTTGCAAAAAGTTTAAGACATACTCTGTAAAATGAAATACAATAGTGAGTATTTTGTTTGTTCTTGCTAATGCAGGTAGCAATGATGTCATCGTCTAATTGTGGGTCGATCGTGACTACTCGCACAGCAGGTGAAATTGGCCAGTATCTCCTCATATTGTACATAGAACCAAGAGTTAATAATAGTCCTCCACTATTATTAACTCTTGATAGAACCCTATCATCAAGAGTGACTTTTTTTTGCTGAAGAGCTGCAGCATTTGCAATAATGTGATGCTAGACTGTGGTACATCGCTCAATAACTTTTTGTTCCAAGTTTTATGTACATGCTGTAACTGATCATATTATTGTTGTTTAAATATCACATCTTATTTACAAATAACTAACCCTTTGTTATCACATCTTTATAGTAGATCCGATATTACCGTAACTTCTTTCTGTAACAGAACATGTATGTTACCTCTATTACATTCAGATGGTAGCCCTAATAATTTATGAATGGAATGTGGCTTATTCGTAGTAATGCTTGACCTGCTAAAACACTCTGAAGCTTTTATTTCAAATATCCTATGTGGTCTGACAATTTCACTGTTTTATATGTACTAGGAAACACACCATTTGGTCTCCTTTTCTGAATTTGGAACCAAGCCATTATGTCTTTATTTATTATACTGGACAGTCAGTAATTATTGATGCATCCAGTGGGGGGAGGGGGAATGCATAATCAATACAGACACTAACAATAATGTTCCTGTAAGTTTAGACAGTTCAAGAGTGTCATTATCTACAACTTCATAATTATCATTTGTACACTCAGTCAGATTGTTATCACCAGGAACTTGTCGCTTCTCTAACAGAGGGGACATTACTTGTTCTAAGTACGATTTCACAATTGAGTATTATTCACAACCTTTCCATAGTTGACTCTCCAACAAACCCCTTACATATTCACTGTACACAGAATCACAACTGCACTTTACCTTTGATTTAAACCCCTGGGTTACCAAGCCTTTAGGGAAGGGGGAAATGGTCCTGATGTAGGGAAAGAGAATAGTGCACGTGCTGAATTGTCGCTGTTCAATATAGTGCAGACCAGCTAAACAAATTACTTCACACTTGGACATGCTGACATGGTCCACATTCTGTAGGTATGCCTTGCAATGATAGCATACAGGACAAAGTTCTTGTAAACAATTTCAATTTACTACATACTGTAACAGTATAGCTGGTATTTTGAAGGCACACACATGCATGTTGCTGTACCTTGATTTGTTTGCTACTGATTATGGAGGATGATTTGATGCCTACCAACTGAGACGATTCACTTGGTTTGTCTTTTAACTCAGACTCTACTGATTGTGTGCAGTGTAACACCATTTTGCAGTAAATGTACTTGAAATTTAACTGTTAGACTGGAGTGATTTAATTATATCTAATCACGAGCAAGAGTTGAACTTGCACACCCTGGATAACAAATGGCAGAAATGATAACCCTCTTGGGTTTACTTAATCTCATTGAATATTGGGACAGTCTGTACTAATATATTGCAGGTCCCTATGGTGAATGGGTGAATCCCCCAATTCCCTGTATCCCACCAGTCCCAACATAAGCAGCCCATTGTGTTTATGTTATGAAGTAACAGCTGCTCGTGCCTAATTGTATAAAATAACAAAGGTTATCTGCACGCACAACATGGGGCAGGGTACAAAACCTTGCACGAGACTGTACTATCAGCAAAGATTGCAAATGTAATTCAATGCCAATATTTCTGTATTAACTAATTCAATGAAATATTAAAAATTAATTTAAGGTGTTTAATCATGCAATACAGCTACTCAACCTATACAGCACTGTGCATGACAATAAATTGATTTCAGTGGCTGCTTTGAGCTTCAGTAATGGTGGAGTAATATATAACGTACACCTGTAGAATGGCATGACCCACACACTATAGCTAACTGTCACAAATGAAAGGCAGACAGTGCTGCACAGATGATTAGGTACCCAGATATTTAACAAAGTTTACATATACAACAGGAAGTAGACGAAAGAAAAATTTGAAGAATTCGCAATATTATTAATCAGCTTTGACGAATTAAAATTTGACGAAAAGCAAAAAATAAACACTGACTTTTGAGGTGCTTATTGGACAAATTAAAATTTAACTGATTCGTCAAATTTTACTTTTGTCAAAATTTTCCTGTTGTAAATTTACAGTTAATATTGTTTCAGAAATTGTACTACAGTATTATCCATTAGCTACGTAGTTATGCTCACAGGCAATTCTAAGGGGAAGGGGGGGATTCTGTAGGTCTAGTTCAACTACCAACACCACTGCAAAACCAGTACCATCAACACCACTGCAACTGCATGGGACAATCTAAGCTTCTGCCCCTCTACTATAATTGACCAAGGCAAGTTGAAATATATCTGGACTGAAGGAAATTATCACCATGTCTATGTTAAGAATTCTGTTAATAGCATTGTAGCATAAAACATTACAACCAGGCAAACAGTTGTGATCTTGGTGGTGATGTGATACATACTGATGCATACATAACTCACCTCTGTTATCCTGGCAGACCCCTTAGTAGCACGTCATCACAGGCCACTGGCTGCTGTCACCTCTCCCCAGAATCGAGGTTTGATAAAGCTTAATAATTATTTTATAAAAGCGCCTATAGCGCAACGTAATTATACGTAGGGGGCATCAAACGATGTGAAAGTAACAAAACCCTTTTCGTTAATCTATGAAAGCGATTTCACGTGATGCGCTAGTCTCGCTCCCAGACCACAATGGTCTGGGGGCGAGACTGGTGATGCGTATTATGTGCGCATACTGAGGATCAATCAGTTTCAATGAATCCATGATCATTATTTAGTTAGGTCATCAATTCAAGCTTTCACTGAACATCACACAAGATTCAGTACCATGTTTTTCAGGTTTCTGGCAAAAATCAAAGCATAAACATCTCATAAGGATCTTGGTATTGTATCCGATAACCACCTAAAGTTCCATGATCATACCATTGAGGTAGTTACTGCTAAGGCTAGCTAATTGTCTCTTGGAGATTATTAGGAAGTCCTTTGAATATTTGGAGCCAGATATGTTGGTGAAACTGTTTGTGTCAATAGTACGGCCCACACTGGAATATAGCTAGTAACTCTGTATGGGGGCCACCTTTTATTTTGGATCAGAGAAAGTTTGAAATAGTCCAACGAAGAGCTACCCGTTTGTTACCAACACTGGTTGATAAATCCTACTCTGAAAGATTATCCTTACTACAATTGTCATCCTTAGCTCATCGACGGCTAAGAGGTGATCTTATTTGTTATACAAAATTCTAAACAATTATTTTAGTTCAGACTTTCATAACTTCTTCACTTACCTAATACCATCACTAGGGGACATCAATTTAAGTTATTTAAATCATTTTCAAGATTAAAATGTAGACTCTGATCTGATTATTTTTTTAATAGGATTCTCAATGACTGGAACGGCTTACCTGACTATGTTGTAAATGCTAGTTTTTAAATCATTGTTAGATTCTCACTTAGCTAATTCTAGATTTATTTTTGTATAGCCATCTTATGATTGTACAAATTTTGTCAGTGTGTTGACCCGGTATACAGGCAGTGCCTTTACCGGTAATTAATTAATAATACTAATAATAATACTAATAAACGTGATCAAACACGTGATCCGTGCTTCGAACTAGCAAGGCTTACATAACTTGCAGTATACTAGCAATACTTGAACGTGTATCCATGAGGGATGACTCCTGTCGACTTGAGTATGATGGTCATACTCTGTTGCCAGAAGTCTGATCCTTTCAGTATGAAATTTGATATGAAATAATGTCCTTATGTACACCAGTGTTGGGAGTAATGCGTTACTTATGTAACGCGTTACATAATATTATTACTTTTGTGGTAACAAAGTAATATAACGAAATATGCTATAAAAACAGGTAATATAACGCAAGCTACTTACTTACAAATGTAACGCGTTAGTAATATAGTTACTGTAACGAGTCTAACATTACGCAATATTATTACTACAGTAACGAAGTTACTAATCCCATTAGTTATCCCCTGAGTAACGCCTAGCCACAATGTAACGAGGCCTACTGAATGAAGCTTATTCACCAACTTCTTATTTATAACCAAAATTTGCATATTGTCCAACAACGCAATCATATCACGTGATAAGGTGGTAGTTTCACACGTGACAGCTTAAGGCTGTGGACACAAAGTAATATATAATATGTAATATTATTACAGTTACTTTATTTTATGGGTAATACGTAACTGTAACTAAATAGTTCAGTTGCAAGTAATATGTAATATTAGCTAACTAGTTACTTTTACAAAGTAACTTGCCCAACACTGTGTACACAGTGACTCATAATACCCCACATGATCATACAGCCCACCACATGGTCATAGAAAAGGTTTTGAAATTTAGGATGTTGTAATTTATGGTTACACCTTTCCCTATACACTTGTGACTCGGAAATATACTAGACAGGTCTTTACTGAGCATATATGGTGAACATCCAGCCACATTCCATGCAACAGCAACAAGACTTGGCTAGATTAATCATTGCTAACAGTTTACAGCAGCCAGGCGGATGGTTCCTTGTCAAGGCTTCTGTGCAAGTGCATGATAACTACGTAGTTGCTGAGTCTAGACTCTAGTTCAGTAGATTATATATTTAATCAATTATATGTCCCAGCTGGGCACTGGCATGAATCCTTATCCATTGTGTACTATGTACATAGCCTTGTCTGCCCCCCCCCCCCCCCCACACACACACACACACACACACTCCTTCCAAGGCGACTGTATGTAGTTATTCACTAAACTTAATATAGAACTTGCTGTGTCATCTATGAGCAGTACTGATTTGCTAGAAGTGGTTGTGAGTGTTGCTATTACTTAAAGCTACAGATATTGAGTGTTCTGAGAAATTAGAATCAATATTGGAGCCATGCAGAAATCATTTTGCAGATCCTCAGTCACTTTTCCTGCACAGTCTGCTCATTTACAGTAGTAAGAACTGAATACATGAAGACTGGTAATAGCTATGTACATTATGAAAAAGTGAGCATGCAATAAATAGCTACATAGCTATACAGAATATGTTTGCTGCAGCACTGTTAGTGTTTGTATTAGGAAATGCAATTTAAAATTCCTCAACGTATACAGTGTAGATTAGTGGCTACCAGTGTTGGGCAAGTTACTTTGTAAAAGTAAGTAGTTACATATTACATGTTACTTGCAACTAAACTATTTAGTTACAGTTACATATTACCCATAAAATAAAGTAACTGTAATAATATTACATATTATATTACTTTGTGTCCACAGCCTTAAGCTGTCACATGTGAAACTACCACCTTATCACGTGACATGATTGCGTTGTTGGATGATATGTAAATTTTGGTTATAAGTAAGAAGCTGGTGAATAAGCTTCATTCAGTAGGCTTCGTTACTTCGTTGTGGCTAGGCGTTACTCAGAGGATAACTAACAAGATTTGTAACTTCGTTACTTGTAGTAATAATATTATGTAATATTAGACTCGTTACAGTAACTATATTACTTAGGTAACGTGTTACATTTGTAAGTAAAGTAGCTTGTGTTATATTACCTGTTTTTATAGCGTATTTCGTTATATTACTTTGTTACCACAAAAGTAATAATATTACATAAGGCCACTCCAAATAAGACTGTAGTTTCCCGTCCTGAGGTTTTCGTTTGTCGGTGCGGGCGGGAGGCTTATTATCATTATTCATTATCTAGGACCGCGTCACATACAACCAAGTACATACACCAACGTTGCAACCTACCCATTGGGCAAGTATAAACAGTGCCATAGGAAACACTCAGAGCAGTGTGCGTGTACCTGTGGAAATGATACATATGCATACGTACACAGGCAAGGGAGTTTAACTGGCATCAGAAAACCACAATACTAAAACACAACCTACACAAAAAACCAAGTTACGTTAGCTATATTGAAAGTAACTATATATTGTAGGTGTGACGTGTCTCTGAAGATGACTCAGCAGTGAAGTGAGGCTATGCAGAATAAGGGATATGGTGAAGGCACAATTAGCAATTGATCCCAATCAAGCCAATATGGCACAACAGACTCTGTTGTAACTAGAGGCCACTGGTGATGTACCTGTATATCAGCGGTGTGGCATTGGCACAGTGATCACAATCTATAATATTATCAAGAGTTAATAATAGTCCACTATTATTAACTCTTGATATTATGCATACAGCCATGCACAACATACAGGAGATAGTTACACATTGTTGTATATGCAGCACTGCATCGGCTTCTTGTTTAGCTATTACAGACTCACAGTAGACTAGTAGTTAAGCCGCGAGTGGAAAATAATTCCAGCCGCTAGCAAGCCAGATGAAGGATGAAGATGTAGACCTATAATACAACTACCGGTACAAGTATTACATTACTCATTACCTTGCTGTTCCAGCTGGTTGTTTATGAGCGCATCAGCTGGTATCCCAATTGGTCATCAGCTGGTCCTTCACTGCATGACGCCTGGAGCGCATATCCTGCACACAAAATACACAGTTACAAATATTTAAACATACTTGTAATGTTGTTGCTTACCAGTAAAGTGGCGCCTGGCCTCTCCGGGGACGTTTACTAATCTTCTCGTTCGAGCAATCTGCGAGGCAATCTGTAATTAAACAAGGGCGTGGTGCCGGGCGTTATATAGAATTACACGTACGGTAAAGTCATCAGCATGAACAGGCGTACTTATTATACGGTTGTGCCTTCATTCACAGGCGAATCTATCCCCGCTTAGTTCATGTCTCTAGGCCTCGTAGTTTTCTCAAACATTATTTATTGTTTATTTATTTATTTATTCATTCATTATTAATGACGTAATTTTAACCGCATTTCATAATTATTCTTACTACTTGGTTGTATAATTATTCATTATTAAAGATTCAACTGCTCTATTAGAGTATCTCGATTTTGAGAGGATTTCAAGGTCATAAAAGTGACTTTTTTTGCAAGCTAGCAACCATTAGAACCGTTCATTTTAGGTTTCATTGTGCTCAGTTTTTAGCAATGCAAAATAAAAGGCTTTATGAGAAGTTTCCAGAAAGCAGCACAGGAAGTGGTTTTGGAAAAATAATGACAATAATGACCATTTAATGCGGGTGCCCAGACGTGATGCGGGCGGAGGACGGGAAACTACACTCTCATTTGGAGTGGCTTATGTAACGCGTTACTCCCAACACTGGTGGCTACCCAGCATTAATTAATTATATTTGGACTGCCAGCATGGATTACTGGGCTCAAAGTTTTAATTTATCTTTATGGCCGCCAGACCATACCCACAAAAACATAAAAAAATATGATCAACACAATTCACCATAATAAGTGACTCAAAATTTGCACATTATTCACAAATCTCACTGCCATAATATTTCCTGTGAATAAATAAGGTGCATGGTAGCTATCAGGTATATGACAGTGTCTGAGCTTAAAGGGACAATGTGCTGTTTACAACATCTGACTATTTTGGGGCCCAACAAAATCATGTGATGCTTGTACTTTACCACCTGCAACATGAACTTGACAAGATACACAATGCAATCAGCTGGCCTTGGACAAGCGTTGAGTGGCTTCCATACATCAAAACATAATACAGCATGTAAACAGCACATTGTCCCTTTAAGCTCTAAAAGTTTTGAGGGTCTACTTTGTGTGCATTAAAATTTCAAGAATTTTGCTAATTAACAAATCGACATCATGCACATTCTATTAATCTTGAATGTCTTAATTGGGATGGTTTTCTTGCCTTACATGAGACACACATCATGTTAGTGATAGTGCATGTCAACATGCAAAGGTGAATCAATATAATCCTCCAACATTATTAACTCTTGATAATTATAATTCTACAGGCCAGCAAACCGTTTGATGTTAGTACTACATGCACTCTTTCCTTTGCAATAAATTGATAGGTCAATTAAGGAAGCATTCACTAGAACATACAAGGCAGTAATCCCATACAACTTAGACAACTATAAGAAGACAACAGCTGACAGACTGCATAATTTAGTGAAGAAAAATCGTCACAATCACCATGCAGACATCGGTCATAATTCAAGCAAGGCAGGCAAGCTAGGCTCTAACAGGCTCCAATATAAACAGAGGAATAAACTGTCAGCACTCAAACCAAGAGTTCATAATATCCCTCCCTCTTTATATTATAAACTCTTGCTCAAACTATGAAACATAAAACTACCACTAAACGGAACAATGATAAATTTTGTTTAAATTTAAAAGAATAATTCAATCACAAAAAATAAAAATAAAATCCAAAATCAATTAGCAGTTGCTATAGTATTCTTGTCAAATAAACTAATGTAGTCTTTAATGTGCGTAGGTAGACTATTATAGTTGATGCAATGTTGCACTAATGTTCTACAGCATTGTGATGCAAGTGACATGGGCCCATCCAAGAACAAGGGGGCCTTAACTCGATCTACTTTAGCCAGTACCACAGCATTCTCCCCGGCTGCATTGACAACATACGGATTGCAGCCATGTTGTAAAAGTGGCGGAATCAATTCAGGATGGCTATTGAGGTGGCAGGTTGTAGTAGCTATGTGTATCGGTCTATTCCCATCGCTGTCAACATCATACAGTGCTTTATCAGCTCCCCATTGAAGTAATGCTGTGACTAATAGTGACAATTGTTCTCCAGTGTCTTCGGCCACAGCTGTGTAAAAAGTGCTCTTCCCTCCGATAGAGAAATCACTCACAGCCATGTGAAGTAAGGTGGAACATTTTGGAGAGTGTAAATGACTGGATACTAATCTTTGTCCAAGTTGGCTGCATTTCTCTGACCACATTGTACCGTCCTTTAACATGTATGTGTCGTAACGCAACCAGATATACACCAGGTAGAGAATGAGTTGTAGTGTAGTGTTAAAATCATTGTCGTCCTTAGTAGAGTAACCTTGTACATGGTCTAAATGGTGTAATATAAACTCCATGAATTCGGCAAATGCTGGTTCATGCTGATAGTGTTGCGTCATGGCATACAATCCATCCACCATGAACATCAGGTCCCTGTTAACATCTTTCTGAATACCATCCACCAAACTGGGCCCCAGTACATCAATCTTGTTGCTGTATCGATACATAGAAGAAATTGCTTTGCACCAGAGTAGTTCAGAAAGCTTATAATCTTGCAAACGGCAGTAGATAATGCCCCTCCGGACTAAATAATAAATCAAACTTGTGTCAGAATAACCCATTATTCTTTCTCGGATGATCAAGCTCTGAAAGCTATACCACTTCTCTATCTCAAGAGGATACGGAAACTCTATTTCTAGGTCTTCCATGCATTGTATCTCCGTCAAGTTGTAGAGTGCCTCTGTAGGGGGCAGAAATTTTGGTTTGTAGTCACAACTCTCTCTGACTTGCATTGCCCTCACCCAATATTCCTTTACATCTCCCTTAAATACATTTCTGTTTGTTTCAGCCAATGTTGCTCCAAGCAAGAGGTAAGCTTCTGAGCGGCATTCCGGTGGGCACTCTTCAAGGTCACACAGATGTTCCACTGTTTCTATTTTGCCAGTTGAAGCTGCCAAAATTGCAGGGCAAGCACTCTCCTTAAAATGCTCAAAATCATGTTCCAAATAGAATTCTGTTTTGATGCCATGGCCAAGTAACATTTTCAAGATGTCCATGTGTCCTTTTCCAGCTGCTAGATGCATAATGGAGTGGTTGTAGATGGTTTTCATGTCATGTTGGGCACCTTTATCAAGCAGTAACCTTGTTGCTTCCAAATGTCCTCTCATCACAGATATCAACAATGGACTCTGACCCACAACATTGGCATAATTCAAGTCAGCTCCATGCTCTATTAGAACATTCATTGTGTCACAGTGACCATTAAAGGCCGCCCCCCTCAATGGTGTTGAACCAGTAGCAGTGGGCTTGTTAACATCTGCTCCAGCGCCTAGTAACATCTTAACTACCTCGACATGGTTTCTTGTGGAAGCACCCCATAAAGCAGTAGCGCCTTCCACTTCATTTTGAGTGTTCAGGGATACGATAGTCCCTGTATGATTGATGTCGAATGAACCAGCAAATCTTTGTAGAAAGTACTTGACGACTGGGACATTTCCGTATTGTGCTGCTGTCACGAACGGAGCGCAGTTTAGGGCGTCGTTAGCCAGAACAATCTGTCCAGTGAGCGGAAAAGTAACCACTTTATTAACCCACTGCTTCGTGTACTCGTAGCCTTCATGTTCTGTCAGGTTTGTTCTCAAATAGTTAGTCAAATCTCGCAAATCATCTGCAGGAACGACAAAACTTCCCTCATCCATCTTCAAAAGGGCGTTCACTAAATAAACTTTACATGCGCTTAAACAAATAATTCTACGTGATGCGATGACGTATTACAACAAGATTAACAAAATTCTTGTCAAATAATCTAATGGTCTTTTTAACAGCACTGGGTAGGTCCTGTAGTTCATAGGAGATGCCATACTTTACAATGGCTACGCAACAAAGACAGAACAGTGATGAAGGGAGTGCACTTCGCAATGTTCGTGACACCACATTCGACTTGGCCCACTGAAGACAAGTCTTTCCCATAGAATCAACTATCAATGGTGAACATCCACATTCCAGCAGCGGCAAGACTAGATTAACATGATATTCATTGCTAACGTTTACAGCCAAGTGGATGGGATAATGTCCATTCTTATCCAGTATGTACAAAGCCTTGTCTGCCCCCCAGCGGAGCAAGGCAGCTATCAATGATTGGTAGTAATTTCCAAACAAAAAACTTGCCATATCATCCTTTATGAGGAAATTTGAAACTGCCAGATGAAGGAGTGTTGATTTGTTAGGAGTGTTGAGATGAGTGGTCACAAATTGTGTACCTAATTCTTCGCATTCATTTGAACAAAGTTCCTTATTTCCAGCATGTCGCTGGTGGATGAAATCGCTCTGTATCCAACTAGCAAATAGCCATAGTATCAATTGTATTATTCTAATCGGTGGTTCAGTAAGTTTTAACAATTCAGCAAAATGTCCCAATCCATACTTGACAAATTTGGAAAATTCTGGTTGATATTTTTGTTCTACCATGTCACACACACCTCTTGCATAAACATACAAGTCTTCTTCTACATTGTGCTTGATAGTAAGCTCAGCTCCCACTGCTAGAGCAGTTGGTGGATCAGATTCGATGGCACGTAGCCACAACAACTCAGCATGTCTGAACATGTTCTGCTTACGCAACCAGCTACCCAGTTCAACCAAGTTAAGGATAATAGATGACGGTCCCACGATACGTTCTCTCATCATTAATGCCTGATATCTTATCCACAGTGAAGCATCTAGCTCACAGTCTTCTGGTGGACCAGGCAAATCTTCTAATAATGCAACTTCACTAAGCCCTGCATACACTTCTGATGAAGGTAAATATTTTGGTACATAGCCACATTTGTTCCGCAATTTTAAGGCCTTTCTCCACATCTGCATAATGTCTTCTATTGGCGGCTGTTGGTCCATTCTTCCTACCAACCCAGCACCTAGCAATAAATAAACTTCAGACTTGCAAGGTGCTGTACAAGCTGGTACATTAAATAGCTGTTCTATAACTTGTCGGTGGCCAGACTCAGCAGCCAAAAATAGTGGACACGGCGTTGTGTTTGGCTGTGTTAATTCAAAATTTGGGGACAGTCCCTGTTCTTGCAAGGTACGTATTATGTCTGTATGACCCTTTGCAGCTGCAACATGAAACACCGTATAACCATTTATTGTTTTCTGGGACACATTAGCTCCACGCTCCAGTAAAAACATTATTGCTTTATCGCGATTACATATTGCTGCTGCAAGCAGAGGACTCTGACCTAACGTACTAGGAATGTTAATATCTGCTCCATTGGAGTACAACAACTCCATGATCTGGTAGTGTCCATTAAAGGCAGCAACTCTCATTGGAGTTGAGTTAGTAGTTGTTGAAGTATTCACATTTGCTCCTGAAATCAATAATAATTGAGCAATTTCCCGTCTGTTCTCACAACTAGCAGCCCATAACGCAGTGGCACCTTCCACAGTTCTTCCGGTTCTCATACTGACCAGACTTCCTTTCTCGTTAACATCTACAACGTCTGAAAACTCTGTGAGTAGATACTTCACGATGTGAGCATTACCATACTGAGCTGCTAGGACCAGTGGAATCGGCTTGGACCCGTCTGAGCCAGCAGGGCAAAATGTTTGCTTACACACCTGTCTCGAGTTCCTTGTTGAGGTTATCCATTCTTTGAATTGCTCGAATGACTCACTCCGGCAAAGTGAACACATTTTATCAAACTGCCTATCACTTGGTATCCACATGCTTGACATTGTAAACGTCTTGTACGGAAGTAGCTTACACAAGCAGCAATTTTTACCTAACTGCACTAAATTATAAGAATACATAGGCAACACGTGAGCTTCACTTCGCCATCACTAATCACATAGAGGGCTGGTGAACTGACAGCTACGCATTTGCACTGGGTCCAAGGTTAGTAAAGTATTTGGTGCACGCAACTTGTCAACTAACACGTTCTAATGAAGCAGTGTTACGTTTTGTCTGAAGTTTAAGCCGCACCGCTACCATAATGACGTCCCCCTACCATATATCCACCTTGCTGGACAAAGTAAGTTGTGTTGGGATAATCACTGTACACATGAGCTGTAGTTAGCCGTGTCATGTCGATTTTTAGATGATGTCCATTGACAAGGACTTTCGTTTCATGGCCACGAACGATTTGATGGTGGAGCTGCAGAAAGATTCCATCAAACTTGATGATGACAGTGAACGAAAGGTATACTGACTCTTCTGCAGATACTAGTAATGTGCCATGTGTCTCATAGGTTGTACAGAGCATACTAAAATTAGTGGAAGACAAGAATGGCGAAGTGCAGAATTTAGCTGTTAAATGGTGTGCATCCATGTTGTGTACAACCGTGTGGTATGTGCTGTTGTGTTGATAGCCTGGCTCCTTTAGTGAGGAAGATACGTGACCCTCACATAGAGACAATTGTCAACACCTTAGCAACTAACATGTTCTCTGATTCAGAAAGATTAAGAGACATCTCCAGTGTGGGTTAGTATATTTGATTGTGGGTTTTAGTTTTTAATACTTTTAACAGGACTGAAAACTGTTATAGGAGAACTGTCACACTTATCAACACAAGTGACAGCCTCTGTTAGCCGCACCATAACTCGCAAGCTTCTAACAGCTTTCAAAAACCCTGTAAGTATACAGCAGTAATTCCATGTACTTTTGTTCCACTCTGTTTACCCATAATACTATAGAGTGTTAGCCCTTATGTAATGCTGGAAACACTTGACATTCTTGTGGACCTGATTCACAATTATGGAAGTGAGTTGGGTGTGTGTTGCTTTTTCTGTTTTCATTTGTTTGTTATTCCTTACAGCCATTTTATCAGAATTCCACGAATCCCTACTGTCAACTCTGTGCTCACTCTTAGTTGATCCTAATCCCTTGTCAGTACGGAAGAGAGCATACATTGCCTTGTGTGAGTTTTCCGTATACCTGAATAAGTGTAATAAAATTTCTCCTATGTAGTTTAGTAAATTTGTGAATGGGGAGTTTTTACCCGCAGAGTTTTAGTTTGCTGATATATTGATAAATTGCATGCTTAAATGGAGATAGTCACTGTAGATATCATTTGTTTACTGACTGAATTCAAATTGGTATGCTTGGTATTTAACTTTATACCCCCTTGTTTGATTACACAAACAGTGTCCTGTTGTGTTACATGCTTCATTGCTCTGGTATCATAGGTTACTTGGCTGTCTGTTGTCAGCCAAAGTTGTTTGAAGAACTCATCACAAGATTATTGGAGGGGTTAGCTCAAGGCCAGAATGCTCAGCAAAATTTCTCTGTCAATAATACAAAGACCTACATTCAAGCCATTGGGGCTGTAAGGTGGGCTAAGGTGCTTTATGGATGATGGGCATTAAATGGACATGTCTATGTAGTCGTCAGGCAGGCCAAAGAGTCAGTAGTCATTTGGATACCATCATTCCTTTGATCATGTATTATGCTCGCTCACAAGTTGATGATGAGCTGAGAGAGTCGTGTCAGCAGGTTTGTGTGTCTGCTTCTGTATATGTGTGTGTGTTGTGTTGTGTTGTGTGTGTTGTGTTGTGTGTGTGTTGTGTGTTGTGTTGTGTGTGTGTTGTGTTGTGTGTTGTGTTGTGTGTGTGTGTGTGTGCGTGTGCGTGTGTAGCTTACCAACTATTGTACAAGGAGTCCATAAGCAACACTTATGGGCTCCTGATTATTTAGTCATGCATGCATACAGATGTTTATGTAATCATTGTAACCATCCTGATGTCAGTGTTGAATAAGTTGATGTTGGAATGCCCTCATCACAGTCATGATAAGTGTGAGATAATGTACAAGGTGTAATTGTTATATAATTAGCTAGCCAGCATAATGTATTGTTAGATAGCTTGTGAAGGTTTAAAATACACACAACATGGATCTATGATTTACAATGCTTAGTATTGTTGCTGAAGTGTTACAACAATATAATGAATTAAATGGTTTCACAAAGCATTGTACACAAAGTGGCTGAATGTTTAGTGTCAATTATATTGTGTACAATTTTAGGTGTTTGAGATTTTGGCAATCTGCTGCTTCAGAGAGGTGACACCATACATTCCAGAGGTCAGTGAAGGGGTGGGGCTGGAGATCACATGTGACACGATGATATGTGTGCATAGATTGTAAAGCTCAGCCTGGAGCTATTATCATATGATCCTAACTACAACTATGAGAGTGATGATGATGATGAGGGTATGGATACCGATGAGCTGGAACAGGATGAATTGTATGGCTTTGTTATTAATGTATATTGTATAGTGTGTGTGTGTATGGGAGGGGGTAATGTAAGGGGGGGGGGGGGGATATTGAAGTGCTCACAGATTATCATATTTTGGATGTTGCTAGATACCTTGTGAGTATGGGCCCAAAAGTTTCTTCAGTGCGACATGAAATGCTTCCAATAGGTTGCTACAATAAGAAAAAAATCTGTGGAATTTTCTACTGACTGACTGACTGACATACTAACTGATGCCTTCAGACAAGCGTAGCTCAATAATGGCCAAGGCTATGGGCTTGGTTTTAGACTTTGTTTACCTTTTGACATACCACAATACGTACAATGCATGTACTGACCTTTGTCCTCCTTTGTATCCCATTTCTTAGTGCAAGGTGTCAATTCACGGCAACACATATGGCTTCCATTCCCTGTGCTGACTTATCACTTCCAAAACGGGAGTCATCCATATTTCTGTAGTGACTGGATTGATTGTTGAGATGCTTGTTGTACCGTTTGTTAGCAATGCTGTGTAACAAGCTGAAAATGAAGTGTAATGGCCACTTCACTTTTCAGTAATTGATATTGGGGTTCATGCTCATGCACAAATTTTAATTTTATGATGTGAACATCCACTGGTATGTCTGCTGATGTGCCTCTTGATCTCTTGTTTCGGTACTTTTTTTATTTCTACAATTACGAGGATATATACAGTGTAAGGAGCATTAGGGATTGTAGAAATAAAAAAAAAGTGGTGAAACAAGGGACACTAATGAACATGTAATCCCTACACCCATGACTGAATTAGGGATTAGTATACCTATCTTAGGTATAGGCGACCTCCCTTGTTTCACTACTTTTTATTTTTATGATCCCTAATTAAATCCTAATTTGTGATGTGTCTGGGAAAACCAGTCTTATTTAAAGTGTCAAGAAATAAGTAGTTAGTGTGTTGTAGCTTGTCAATAGTTGAAGCTATGTTTACCAAATTTTCACACGTTTTATACCAATTCCTTGCCCCAGACCCAGTTACATTTTTTCTTGTAATCTTGTATTTGTTTGTTTACCTTTCTGTAAATTTCCCCTCTGTTTCCAATTCATGTGCTGTTTAGGAAATTTTCTTACACAAAACGTACTTAACCATTTCAATTACAAAGTGTGGGACTTTCCAGGAATTTTTCATGCATACGATGCATGTACCATGCTCAATTGGGCTCACTCAGCCAAAAACTTAAAAAGTTTTGTAACAACCAATTGGGAGCATGTCAGGTCATACTAAAGGTATTTGTGGCCTTGGTTATATACTTCATCAAATCTCCATTTGTGAGAAAAAGCAAACCTCCATGATCCCTAATATACAGCACTACTGTGCTATATGATAATCCCAATCGAAGTTTAAAATTCCAAATTTATTTTTCCTTGCACTTGTACAAGAAATTGCTATTCAAAATTTGGAAATTTGTTTCCATAAAAAAAAACAGTAGCTTATACATTATGTACCAGTTAATTGAGTGAAAGTATTGGAGTTGTTTATTGTGATGCAATACAGGGAAGAAGATGATGAGTATGAAGATGATGATGATGTTAGTTGGAAAGTGCGTCGAGCATCCGCAAAGTGTCTGGCTGCCATCTTGGGCTCTCGGCCTGAACTACTAACCACATTCTACCAAGACGTATCCCCTGTGTTGGTGACACAGTTCAAGGGTGAGGTATAAATTGTCCATGACAGTGATGTCCATTTGTATGGTTTATTTGTGTAGAAAGGGAAGAGAATGTCAAGGCAGACATTTTTGCAGCCTATCAGGCACTACTCCACAGAACTAAATTATCATTTGTTGAGCAAAGCCTGGATCCCAGTGATATGGAAACCACTGCCAGGTGTGTTTTAACTAAGTGGGGATTCCTTGAAGTTTGTTGTAGCGGAGTGATTGCATCTGTTTTCACTTTTGGTGTTTCTTTAGCCCCCAGGCTCTATTGCTTGCACAAACACCAACCATTGTCAAAGCATTACATAAGCAGTTAAAGGATAAAAGCACCAAGACGAGGCAGGTACAAAAACATCTCACCATCACCTACAGTAGTATGTGTTATATTCTATTGTGGGTCTCATTCAGGGCTGTTTTGTTCTTCTCACGGACTTGGTCAGTGTGGCACCCGGAGCTCTAGCCAATCACTGTGGTGCTATCATTCCTGGCACTCTTGTCTCACTAACGTGAGGAACGATGACTTACCCTGTTACCATGACTACTGTGTGTACTATTATATATTAGTGATAAGACAATTTCTTCCAATGTGAAAATTGACAGTCTGATGTTTTTGAATGTGTTGTTAACCAGTCACAGACCAGAAGTGTTTCATCCTTACATCAATGCTATTGTACCAGTAAGTGTGCATGTTTTAATTGAAAGTTTATTTACGTTGTTAGCCAATAATTGACAATTTTACTTCTATATATATATATATTTTTTTACGGCATGGTAGAGCTTGGGAGCTAGTGAGTTATTGCTAACTTGAAATCCTGGCTTATAATTACAAGGTTCTGGTTTTGTTTATCTTTCACCACTTGTATGGAGAGTAAATTGGTAGCAGTTTTGAGGTAGAGTTCTAGTGACAGCTAGCATTTTTCTAATTCCATTGCCTGAAAATTTAGTAGTGTGGGTAACCCAGTGTCACGTGAACTTGTCTATGTAAAGAAGCTGGATCTAGCTTTAAAAAGTATATTTTACCTTTAGGCAGTGTTGTCAGCTGTTGATGACCCATTCTACAAGATAGCATCAGAAGGATTGGTCGTCCTTAACAACCTCATACAGATACTCTGCCCCCTTGGTATGTCATTGTTACCTTGACAACAAACTATTCGTGTTGTCATATTGCAGATGATGCGGCAAAGCCATATGACTATCAACAGTATGTCGATCCTATTTATAAATCTACCCTGAGGCGACTTAAAGCAACGGACATAGACCAGGAGGTCAAGGAGAGAGCCATCACATGCATGTATGTGACCTTTTAGTTATATTATGTTTATTACTGACTACCTATAGTACGTACTATCATTTTTAGTGTTCTCCATTTGTGCATCTAAATATCACCTTGACTGCTACTTGTTGTGTTAGGGGACAGGTGATTAGTTGTATGGGGGACCAACTATCGTCTGAGCTACCTAGCTGCTTACCAATATTCCTGGATCGGCTGAAGAATGAGATCACTAGACTAACTACTGTCAGAGTCATCACACAGATTGCAAGGTAGTGTGGTGTTATAGTTGTTGTTATTGTTGTTGTGTGTAGGTCTCCATTGAAGATAGATCTTTCAGTGATATTAGTGAGAATTTTTAGTGTATTATATGTGTAGAGTATTGTGTATTGACATTCGTTAGTCTGATACACTGTCACTTCTGGCAACATTCCTGAGGAAGAACCATCGTGACCTGCGACTGGCTAGTGTCATTAGTTGTACTCAACTGTTCAAGGTTTATGGTGGGTGTTGCCTGTTGTCATCAGTATCTTTTTGATCCACTATTCAGCTCAGGTGATCACAGCTAGCTTGATGCAAGAGGTTGTACAAGAGTTGCCTGTATTGATAACTGAGAATGACCTTCATGTGTCACAGGTGTGTAGCACGTGTGTTTGCGTACGTGTAGCGTGTGTGCAATATGTAATGTAACAAGTATTTTTAAAAATTTGGAATTTATAACTAGAGTAGGGACCATAGCACATCGATAAAAAGTACTGAAACAAGCTGGAGTAGTGCACGATATTAAATCACAATAAAACAATAAAAAGTGTTATATCCCTACTGTGTTCCAAGATACCATAATGGAAATGCACAGTAGGGATATAACACTTCTTATTGTTTTACTGTGATTTAATATCGTGCACTACAGCTTGTTTCAGTACTTTTTATCGATGTGCTATGGTCCCTACTCTACTTAATGTTTTAAAATACTTATTTGTTAACTTTTTTTTGTAAATAATTTTATTATGATTGGTGACGCATACTGCATTTGAAATGGTGCCGTGCCCCAGCTATATTGTCTGAAAAGTGAAGTATCCATTACGCTTCATTGTCAGCTATGTTCAACCCGTACGAATCAAGAGCTGTTCGAAAAGCATCTCTGCAACCCACACATACCGAAAGAAAGGGTTGGTGCCGCGTGCCCCAGTTATATAAATTATTGTCTGAAAAGTGAAGTATCCATTACGCTTCGTTGTTGGCTATGTTCAACCTGTTACACAGCAGTACGAATCAAAAACTGTTTTAAAAACACCTCTGCAATCGAAGTAGCCACTATGAAAAATATGGACGATTTTTGCTACGAAGGGAAGCCATCACGTGCTACCACCAAATCGAGACTTTTTGCTGTCAGCAAAGATGAATGGGACACAAAGGAGGACACTGGTAAGTCCATGAAGAATGCATTGTACGTACTGTGGTATGCCAAAAGGCACCTGTCGGGCTGAAGTGATGTCAAACAGTGAAAAAATCAAGCCCGTAGCCTTAGCCGTTATCGAGTTGCGCTTGTCTGAAGGCATCAGTCAGTCAGTCAGGCAGTCAGTAGAAAATTCCGTTGAATAAAAAAAAATTTAAAATTCCGCAGCAACTTGTTGAAAGCATTTCGGGTCAATCTGAAAGCTTGTTTGGGCTTAGTTTTACCTGCCTCATCGTCGTCAGGGAAAATTGAGTCTGTTTTTTGGGTGATGTTATTTTGTAGGCCATGCCCTACTCCTTTGTGGTCCCTACTATACTCTACTATCGTAGTGTATGATAATGACCCATGTGGATTC
The DNA here is from genome assembly GCF_963678975.1 of Dysidea avara. Classification (NCBI taxonomy): domain Eukaryota; kingdom Metazoa; phylum Porifera; class Demospongiae; order Dictyoceratida; family Dysideidae; genus Dysidea; species Dysidea avara. Next base: position 16,713,723 of record NC_089274.1, read on the forward strand.
TCCTCCAATTAGCTGGTACTACAGTTTTTATCGTCAATGATGGAGACATGTCCTGCTGATGCTGTGAAGAATGTGGGTGTGGCTTAACACGTATAGTAATTATTAACTCCACCCCCTTTATTAGATGTTGGACATGTTGATGCCAAACATAATCAAACTAGTACTGTCTTCACTGCTGCAAGGTGAGTGAGTGGGACCGATAGTTAAAACTGTTGAGCATAATCAGTCAGAGGGTATGTATACATGCCCAGCTTCTGAATGAGTGGCAATTTGGCTGGTCAATTCACATTAAACAACAACAACAACAACAACAACATAGTATTTTAGTGTAATGTGTATATATCCATAAAAGCAAGAGTATATAATGGGGAGGTACTCATTGTATACTCTTGATAAAAGGTAGTCAAATAAATTTTGTGTTGCAATTAAAAGTGGTCAGTAGCCACCACTCCCACCAGTAACCTTAGGAACGTGTGTACATACAGTGTATACATACAGTAGAGTAGAATGACTTTCGATGTCCAGAATATATGACACCATAACTTTGATCTGTTCAAATTTATGACGCAACGATATCTGTCTGACACTATCTGTGATGTAGGAGTGCAGCAGAAGGTTTTGTCAGAAATATAGAACAACAAAAAAGCACATTACGTTACTTTAGGAGTTTTTTTACAAGGCATGTGTATAATCCAGTTTTTTTGGATTATGCCCTATATAATCCTGACACTTAGTTAAGGCCTCAAAGTATCTGTTAGTATTTTGAACTGGTCTCTAAAATCAGAAACAAGCAGAACACTATTGATAATCAGTACTCCAATGGTTGGTCTAAGGGTCTCTGCTGTACATGTTACAGGAAGTTCTCTTGCTGCTGCGATGGACTTCTTTCAAAAACTGGTGACAATGAAGATAATGGCACATGAACAAGTGTTTGAGCTGCTCACCAGTGCAGTCTACAGCCCCACCCCTTTGTCTACACAACAACAGTCATCATCCTCCACCAACTTTGTCATCCACAGACAGGTAATGTTGATTATAGAAGAAAACTGAGAAAAGCACAAACCATATTTTACCCTAATGTTTTAGGCATTCCGCAGCATTGCCAAGTGCCTGTCTGTCACCTGTTCTGATGCACCGGACTTTCAGCAAAAGTTGGTCAGCCGATTTGTGGCTGATGTGCAGAACGTTGAGACAAGTGACTCTGTAAAGTTATTGGCTCTTTTGTCCATCGGTGAGATTGGGCAACAGAGGTAGGTAATGATTGTAAGTTGAAAAACCTTTTCTTTGCATGACTTGGCACAAGAATTTTAGCTATGCTCACTGATAGCTTCAAATAATAGGAGGAAAGTTTATCAAGTAGGAAATTTTTAAATGTCATATTTTTGGATGAATTAGATGAACAAGTTCATGACTAGGAACTGTAACAGATAGAATTAAATATTACATGCTAATTGACTTGACCTTATATAAGTAAGCAGAATTCAAGTATTCAACGTACTGAGACTCACTGCTAGTATGAAATAACTAAACTAGTTGTTTCAAGAGAAATTCTCAACTTTTTTGCATCATTTCCCTATCTCTCCAGTGATCTTAGTGGATTTGGTAACTTACAACAAGTCATTATTGACGTGTTCAGCTCACCAACTGAAGAAGTTCGCTCGGCTGCATCATTTGCACTAGGTGTGTCTTTTATGGCTTAATTGTTGTGACTCTAATTGCTTCAGGTAACATTTGTGCTGGCAATCTCTCCAAGTACATCCCATTCATTATGTCGGAGATACAGAAGAACCCTCGACGACAGTACCTCTTGCTACATTCATTGAAAGAAGTGAGCTGTATGTCTGTATAGTAGAGGTTGTTTCTTATTCTCAGCACTTGATATTGAATAGTCTAATATGTGAAATGTAAAGACATACCATGTGTGTCCCAGAGCCCTCGTCAAGCCCTTCTTTAACTAGAGAATAACATTGTCCAATGTTGGTTGGTATCAATGATTGTTGCTGTATGCAATCATATAATGGTGTATAATGAATGACCTATGACCAACCTTATCTGAGTGTAGTACAAATAAAATGTGCTTGTATGTATGTATACGTGTAATGATTTCTTTCTTACTATTAGATCATCACATGTCGCTACAGAGGAGAAGGATTGATGCATGCCCTTCAACCATACGTGGATGACATCTGGTGTGCAATGTTTTACAATACATCCCTCTTTTGATGTGACTTTTGTACACAGGTCGGTGTTATTTCAACATTTTGAGTCACCCGAAGAAGGCACACGTAATGTAGTGGCTGAATGTGTTGGTAAACTGACACTATTAGAACCACAAACACTGTTACCACGGCTACAGGTGGGCACTATTTATAGCAAAGATAAATATAATCTTCATAATAAATTTATTTTCTTTAGGAAAATCTAAAGTCACCTTCAGCTAACGTGCGTGGTACTGTTGTAACAGCATTCAAGTACACCATCTCAGATCAGCCCCAGCCAATCGACCACTTACTACGCAGCTGTATTACTGACTTCATGGAGATACTTAGTGATCCAGAACTGGTATGAAGAATTTTTTTGTCTCATTCTATAAGTTGTTAAAATGATGCACTAAATGATAGTGTTTTCTATTGTCAGAGTGTACGTCATGTTGCCTTGGTGGCACTTAATTCAGCTGCTCATAACAAACCCTCATTGATTCGTGACCTACTGGACACCATTTTACCCAAACTGTACACTGAGACAAAGATAAGAGTGAGTTGGTACTTTGTTGTCTTTAAAATCTCATTCCCACAATCACATGTGTGTGCAGAAAGAACTCATCCATGAAGTGGAGATGGGACCCTTTAAACACCCTGTAGACGATGGCCTAGACTTGAGAAAGGTAATACAAAAAAGTAAAACTTATGTAGCTCGCTATGAATGCTGCCCTTTTGATTCCCTGTTACAGGTGGCGTTTGAGTGTATGTATACACTGATGGAAACCTGTCTTGATCGACTGGATGTGTTTGAGTTTCTGAGTCACGTAGAGGATGGGTTGAAGGACCACTATGACATCAAGGTATTAAATCACATGATCCATGCTATGATGTCACATTACCTCACACAGATGCTGACATATTTGTTGCTAATGAGGCTGTCAAAGTTACGAGCTAATGCTTTGCTACAACGTTAGTATGACTTAGTTGTTTTCTGCTTGTATTACTGTGCTGTTCGTAGGGATGGACAAATTGATTGAGCCTCTGAAGGCTACCATATATGCGAAGGTGAAGGCAAACTCAGTGAAACAAGAGTATGAGAAACAAGAAGAATTAAAGAGATCGGCATTGAGGGCAGTGTCTGCTCTGTCATGTATCCCTGACAGTGGTATGTGTTGCTAGTAGCTGAATGAACTGGTGTGTGCACATACACACCTAATCACTTGGTTACATTACAGATAAGAGCCCACAATTGTTGGAATTTGTCAACCTGATCAAGAGCAGTACAGAGACGTCCGAGTTGTTTGAGTCCATTCAGAATGATGTCACATCTCCTGCTCCTACCAGCTCTGCAGAGCATATGGAACTGAGCTGAGGATGTGCTTTAATAGGAGTATTTAAATAGTTTTCACAGAACTCATGCACAATATCGTCTTCTTGTTTCCATTGCAAAATAATAACAATCACTTTTTTTTCAAATGTAAAAATATGTACTCTATCCAGGACCATGTAGTACCCCCCATAATGTTTTGGTGCAAGACGACAGAACCTTGGAACCAACTGAAATGTCATTGTATTATAAATGCATCGTTTCAGGGAAGCTATTTCATCAGCCAATTTTGAGACCACACCCTTTCCAACCAAGATAGGGGACCTACTGCTCTAAAACAGTCAGGTACCTGAAGTGACATCTATGAGAGTGCAGATATTTTCATAATGAAGCAAAATGAACTCAATAAACTTCATAGCAAAAAGGATTGTCATCAATAAGTTTCAGTTTTACAGACTGAATTATGGCAGGTTTGAGGAGGAAATTTTTTTTCCAACAATACAATAGAGTATTGATTCACTATTGAATAATTAAACTGTTCATGAATGAAATGTCAACCATAGAAACTCCTAAAATAACATGCTATAATGTCAAGTTATCTGCACAGGTAGCTATGGCAACTAGGTTATTTCTGTGTGTGTAGTTAAGATGATGTGCTGTGTCATGTTCCGTGTCATACCATGCTACTGATTGGCTGAAATTAAATACCATGGTAACAGAATTAGTTCAAATGATTCACCAACCTTGTAACAGTGTCCCACAATCTGATCGTGTTGTCATGACCACATGATGCTAGCAATCTACCACAAGGGCTGTAGGCTATTGCTAATATGGAATCATCGTGTCCTTTATGTGTTACCATGGTGTCACATGATGCAATATCCCATATATGTACCATCCCATCTTCACCTGATGAAAATATTGGATATCTATATTCTCTAATAAGCCCTACTTACCAGCTGCAGCCAGCTGCTTGCCTGTCGGAGAGAAAGCTAGTGTGTTAATGGCTCCCTAGTAAGGTTAGAATGAGGCATAGTTCACATCCAATTAAGTCTCACTTTGCTGCCAGTAAACACCCGAACATTGTTGCCAGTCTGGATATCCCATAATCGACATGTACGATCACATGATCCTGTTGCTAGATAATTGCCATTAGGATGAAAGCAGCAAACCTGATTGAGTAGACAATGGGGAGTGCGGTCATATCAAAATAATTCCTCACATCCACTCCAGCAATGTGACCTGCAAACACTCTCAGAGGAAACAGCGAGTCACTACTCCATAGTCGAGCCGTGTTGTCATGGGAACAGGATGCAAAGTAAACCCCAATGGGACTAAAATGACAAATTATTTATAAAAATCAGCCAATGAAATAGCAGAATACCTTGCAGCCACACCCCACACTGGATAATTGTGACCACGGTAACAAGCAAGACAATCCATCTTTTGCATATCCCATAGTCGAACTACAAATATGCAATGTAGCCATGGCAACATGAAGACAGCTCCCAACCTGTGGTATCTTCAGATGATGACAGAAGATGGCGATCATTGATAAAACATGTCCCATAAACTGGTCCGGTGTGTCCTCGTAGGATGTGGTAAGCACTATTAAGAAATGTCACACACAAGAAACACTCCAATCTACAACAAAATCATGGCCGCAACATTGCTACTTTTAATTGGGAGGTACATTCAAACAAGACTGGATACAGGTTCAAAATTCTGTGTGAATTTGTTTTTTGTAGGTACATGAATTCTTGGAACATACGTAATAAAAATAGTATACAGAATCTACAAAGCTTTCATCTACTAAGAACCTTCTGTTAGCATACTAGTTTGTAGAATTAATAAACATGATTGTGTAGGAGCATAATCAGGTAGGCATCAATAAACACATCAAGATTGATTACATACTCTAATAGAACAGTCACCCTAATACAGTGGTCCCTATATGATCCGGCCGTCAATTATCCGAACATTCCATTATCCAAACTGCGGAAGTGACTGTTCTATTAGAGTATTTTGAAAAGGTGTACGTTCTATTAGAGCAGTTCTTTATATAATGAATATATATATATAATGAATATATATGTGGGCTTCTGCCAGAGGAGGTTGGACATGATATAAGCGCTTCTGAAATTTATTACTGTTAATTGCATATTTCTAATATGTGACGAGGAGTAAGTGATAGAAGAAATGTTTAGCAATATCTACACCACGTTACCTTGTGCTTCTTTAGTTGAACAGCAAATTCTTATTGCAAGACAGGTGTGCAAGTTTCTAATTCTCTTTTCGATTCTCTGTGAGGCCACGCTAGCGGCGTCCGCTCTTCTTTTTCATTACCCTGGGAGGCTTTGTTAGCATGCACATTGCTTTCTTCGACAATTATTGTGCTAAAATACATGTACATAAGGCATCCCTATGTATTACACATGGGTTCCACCCAGCAAACGCTTACACACGTGAACCCTGTAGATTTCAAGAGTGATTTACGCGCCTGGAGTAGTGGGGTTGAATGGGGTTGACCGGCTGAATAGACTAAACTTGAAGTGCACTCTCGAATGGTATTTGTGAAAACTTTCGTGAGCGCTTGGTTAAACTTTCAATACAAAATGTATGCGCTCATATGTGCGTGTCCAACCTCCTCTGGGCTTCTGTTATCCAAACTTTTCGATTATCTGAACCCACCCAGGGGGCCCAATGAGTTCAGATAATGGAGGGAACACTGTACAGTGGTCAGGTGAATATTCAGTAACAGTATGATAAACTGCTGAAATCACAATTTTGGAGAGCCAAAATAAAAACTTAAATCCTGGGTGGAACGTACTGTACCGTATAGGGGGAAAGTTTCAATGGGTGAAAGTTTCGCGGTAGAGAGCAAACAAACTTACTCGTGGTTAAACTTTCGCGGTGGATAAATGTATGGTGGTGTCCGCTCAAAACGCTTAGCCATGCACGTAAACAATGCACATTAATTTGTTGGTAAGTGGGTGTGGCTCACGACAATTATGATGCGAACATACACTTGCACCTGATGATTGATTAAAGTGGGCGCGGCTCTACATTGGGTGTACACACAGCAACACACGTGGCTTTGTACATGCCTTCAGATTTCTGCAACACACCTTGATAAATGGATGTGGCTCCACGTATGATTAGCAAGACAGTGATGCACAATCCAAATAGGTGGGCGTGGCTCACGAAAGAAGCTGGGATGTGGCAGGACTTTCCACATTGTTAAGCAACTTCACTTACGTGACATGTCAATCAATCACAGCTAGCAATAGCATTCGCGAGGAAACTTTCGCGGTTTTTGACAAAACCGCGAAGTCCGCAAAAACCACTTTCTCCCTATACGGCAGTATTTGTTAACAAGATCAAAATACCTGAATAGAGTAGTCATGATCACCCACATATAACAGTCAAAGAAATATTAATTATATTGTGATATACTATTTAAATCACTCTCAGAATTCAAGGGTAAATTTGTGGGGGCATGCCTCCAGACCCCCTAGGTTGGCAGTGTGTAAGGTACACATCCCTACCCTAGCTATATCCTACCCTAGCTATATAGTGTTATGAAGTTAGGCCTGACATCACCAAAAGTGTGGCTATGTCCCTGTGATCATGTTGGCAAAAAATTAATTGTGAAATAGAAAATACCAGAGACTAGTACAATATGTAGATCCTCTTATTTAGAACTATCTACTTAAAAATCCCTTTAGGGTTTAAAATTTAAAGAAAAATCCCTTTAAGGTTTATAAAGAAAGACCTCCAAATAATAATGTCAGCCATATTGTAACTTTCTCACCTTGAAATATCATTGGCTGGTTCACTGTGATCATCACCATCAAGAGATATGTAGGAGTATGATTTGTAGGGATTGTGCTTGGGTGTGTTTCTTTTAGAATTGGCAATGGACCAGATTTTTATAGATGAGTTGTTGCAACCACAAGCAAACATATCACCATGGCAACAAGAGGACGCTACACTGTATTAAAATAAAAGTACACATAAGAAAATAATAAATGAGTACACTATACTATATACAAATGTTAGCACAACTGCTTACACACACGCACACACATGCATGCACTCTCTCACACACACACACACACACACACACACACACACACACACACACACACACACACACACACACACTCACTCACTCTCACACACCCACACAAGCGCATGCATGCAACGCACGCACTGCACTATACTACACTACACACACCATTGTCCACCACTCCTATTAACAGAGAAGACACACACAGAAGGAGCAGATGGTGGAATATTATCTGAAGTATCTTTGAGGCGTTTCTTAAACTCATCTAATGGAGTGGACACACTGTCAGTTCCCTGGGCAACCACCCCAGTAGAGTCACTCTCTGACTTCAATGCTTGTCTCTTCCTCTGTAACAACAGCATACATAAACTTTCCTGCAGTAATTCAAGCAACACACTGAACACAGCATTTAATGTATGACTAGGTACTGGTAACATTTTAGTGCCATAGTGACCCTAAAGGTGCGACTCAAGGGCATCAGAGTAGGTGCAACCAGTGAGGCCACAGCCTCACCACTTTTTGGCTAGAAATAAAAAAACTTTCAAACTTGATGAAGCCAAAACCATAAGTATAGTGTACATGCAATAATAGCATTGAACTGATGGTAGCAATCGTCAGAAACAAAACTTATCTAACCTATTTATCACTCAAAACAGCTTCATGTTGACTTTGTCTGTGTTAGTTGCCTCTAAAAATAATTACCATTATATTTAGCTTTTGCTTTGTTTCTCCATGTAACTATTTTGGAAATGTCCCTTACAGTTTATCTCTTATTAGTTTTAAGAGTTAAACAGTATCATGGAGGTGCTTTTAGGCAGGGTCCAGATATATCATAAAATACTCTGAGGTAGCTAGCTAACTACAGCCCAAAGTTTGCTCCCAAATAGCATCTTGAAATATCCAATTGGGAAGGGGGAGGGGACATTCCCCAAAACTAAGTCTTTTTACTTTTACTCTGATGCCCCTGGTATGATTGATTTTGTCATGATCAAATAACTCATGATCAACGCCCCTAATAGGCTCAGTGACCTCAAACCTTCTAGGTACAGTACAGTAAAATTTAAAAAGAGCAAAAAAGCTAATGGCAAACACCAATTGCATCATCCTACTTTATTATTAGCTGCGGCTACTTTATGGACTTCACTATAGCTACACAGATAGCTTAGATCAACCTTTAAATGATAGCCATGAGAGCACACTGTTTCTCAGTCACAACAATGCATAAACAGTAACCGAATACAATGAGGTGGTGCTGACAGCTAAAAACAAGAATTTCAATCTATTACAGTAATGAAAATGAAAATAGTACAATCCTTAATGCTAAAACCCCAAAACATTGTCAAATCCTAGCTACCTTCATCCTATGTTAATCTCTATTCAGTGTAGCTTAGGACACAGAGAAAAATAATAATTTACTGTAAGAGTACAATTTGCAACAGAGTCACAGTAGCAATTGATACATGACAGCTGGTAAACTGCAAGTCTTTTCAAGATACCACTACACAGAAAAGTTGCTAATTGTAGACATGCATACCTTCTCCATGATAACAGGTATGGCTGCTTATCAGTGAAACCCTTCTAATCTATTTATGCACCACAAATACTTTTGACTCTTTTGAGCAAGAGTTTATAATGAGTAGCAGCAATATTTCTGTTTGAAATACTGACTAGTTAGTTAAAAATATCATTTTCAGGCTATAGAAAACTAATACTGACACTTTCAGTGATTGTGTATAGCACACAAGCATTGGAAACACATTGCAATGACCTACTTTAGAAGATGGAGGCTTTGGATCTGTTTCTGCTTGGTCTGATGGTCTACCAGTGCTAACACTAGAAGAGCTTGACCCCATCTTAGATCGGACTGAAGATCGCCTGCCATCTGCTTTGGCAACAGCAGCAGTGGCAGTTGCCGGATGATCACCAGACGCAGCACTCGTGCATCTACAAACTATCCTCAGCAATAACAATATACACCATGCACTATTTTTGGTACCTTCAATGGCAAAATGTTGTTGGATTATGCTGAGCAACAGTGAAGATTTACAAGACTGCAAGGAATGTAGTGTACAAATGAATTGTTCAAGATTTCTTTTAAATACATCAAACAATAGTTTACCTGTAGGAAATGCATTAGACAATGAAACGCAGTATCAGACATTTTGACATGGTATCTATGATTCCTGTATGTACAATTACATACACATGTGATCTAATGTTGGTAAAATTACCTGAATTTCTCAGCCAGCGGTGAGCTTGTCAGATCATGTGTTGAAGCTAATCCAGACAGTTCCCTTAGTTCATCAGGATTAGACCCATCTAGCTTATCAACAAAACTACCATAAAATGACACCGCTAAAGAGGAAAAAGGAATAAAAATCGTCTCCAAATAAAGCACCTTACCAACAGCTGACACACCCCTAGCGATGAGATCGAGGTATATATTAACAAATGTTGGATACAGGAGTTGCATTAGCTCACACTTACACTGTCCACTACCCTCTCTGACAAAGTCATGTAACCTGGCAAATAAGACCAACATCATTACCCAGCTTAACACATTTTATTACCACACTTTTTGTACGATTGATGGCACTCAGTGGGTGAGTACTCCCTACAAAAACAAACAAACACACAAATATAAAAACAAACCATGTACACTAAGTTACACACATTGTGCACATTACTGAGACGTGTGGCCGCGTAATATCGTTCTCTGCGCTCTGCAGGGCCGCCATTTCTTTCAGTGTACACACGTGGTTCTCTCCAGTAGTTGGTTCCTGCTGCTGCATGTACAGGGGAGGAGCTAAGGCAGCTGGGATGTTTACAAACTTGTAAATACACTCACCGCGTATTTTCTTAACGACAAATAATCGCGCATGTACCGATAGAACAATTCACCTTGCGCTGCATTGCTTACGGCGGACATTACGATCACAGTTTACATGGGACTTTAATTAGAATAGTTTCTCGCGTGAGTGCATGCGTCTCTCTCATGGAAGGCGACTCTGGCTCCGCTGTAGCCAATTCTCAACTACCGCCTGGAGTTGCTGGAATTAAAAAGCAGTGAGATACATGTTTAAAGTTAACTTTTTAGCCAAACAGATCTATTCGTACGTTTGTATGTTTGCTGTTTAATGCACTACGCGCATCGTAAATAATTATCTTTGCAAACTCATTAATAAGCGCCCTAATAAAGGTTGCCCCTAGCAACCTGACTTACAATGAATTATTTGCAAGGGTGAACGCCTAAAGCATTGTCTCCAAAGATCAAATGGTCATGAGATATGACATTTTAGATTTTGTAGTACTCCCATATATACATTTATTTTCCCATGCATTGTCTATGGGGGGCAACACTGGGCAATCACATAAATATTCTATGGGGAAACAACATCACATTAAATAATGTATGGGAATACTGCAAACTTAAATCATCTCACAAATTTTATATGGTGTTTACTATAAAAATTCAGGTTGTTAGAGGTAGTGATTATGCCTTAGCCAAAACTAGCTAAATCACCATTATGATTATACCTTAGCCAAAACTAATTGTCTGAGGTTTGATTCCCAATTTAAGCTCCAGATCTTTTCATTGCATCTTTTTCACAAGTCTTTTTTTTTTTTTCTTTTTACAAAATTGTTTTGGCAACCACCTTTTAAGTCTTTTTGTCACAATGTTTTAACAGTTATCATAGTGTTCATTTTGAAAACCTTTATCTCCAGATGCAACCCAACACTAAAAATATTGGTATCGGAATCAGTACTTATATATCAGTTATCAGTAAATTTCCACATCAGTGCACATCTAGTTATTATGGATATCTTTTATTGGGAGCAGTAATGTACTGCCACAAGTAGTAAATACTCTGTGTGTTCACTGTGATGACATATTATCATAACATTGCTACATTGCAGATATCTAAAGAGAGTATTACCTGAGCAAAAGGACAGTCAAGATGGTGCTCCACCCAGAAAGAAACAGAGAGGACAGAACAAGAAACGACCACGTGACAGACGGGTCGCATCCAGTGAAAGATTATGTCCCAGTTTAAAAATCAGCATCCCATGCCCCTTCTCAACAGACTGTCGGTTCTCACATGACATAGATGGGTATATGGCACAAAAACCTGCAGACATTGGTGAGAGGTGTGTCCTCTTTGAACAGTATGGCAAGTGTCCTTATGGGTTAGAGTGTCGCTATGGTAGCAAGCATATTTCCAGTGACTTTAAAAACATTAAACGTGACGACATCAAAAATCCCAATAGCACATTTTCTTGGTTGACTAAAGACCTTCAAGACAGGTTACATAAGAAAGCAGTTGCGTTTCCATCCTCTGAGAAATTCTTAAGCAAGTTACAGTCAGCAAAAGACAAGGCATCAGCTTCCAGTGACCCTGCAACTGTTGACAGTGAGAAAGTCTGCAGCAAAGTTGGACCAGTTTCTGATGAAGATATTGTGAAGCCAAGAATAGCAGAGAAAAAGATGGTGACCATTTATGGTATATCTCTTAAATTATAATATTTTTACTATTAGATTGACTTTAGAGGAAAACGATACCTTGCTCCTTTAACAACAGTAAGTTTTAGCAACTGAAAAAAGTTAAGAGTATAAAGCCATTATAGTGGAACCATTAAAAAGTTGACTCCCTGAAATATAGGCACCTTGATAATCATGTCACTTGTCTATGATCCCATTTGTATTAGGTGCATACCTTAAAACTCCTCACTAATAAGAACATTAGGGGTGTGTTCCACTGTAGAGTGTAGAGTAATGGTACTGCATTTGCCTCACATTTTGCAGGTTGGGAATTTACCATTTCGCAGGATTTGCAAGCAGTATGGGGCAGAGATCACCTGTGGGGAGATGTCATTGTGTACTAATTTACTACAGGTAAGTGAGTGGTATTTGTGGTAACTGCCCTGATCTGAAGTATGGTATAGGGGAAGCAGTCAGAATGGGCATTACTTAAGAGGCATTCATCTGAGGATATTTTTGGTGTGCAGGTGTGTGTGTGTGTGTGTGTGTGTGTGTGTGTGTGTGTGTGTGTGTGTGTGTGTGTGTGTGTGTGTGTGTGTGTGTGTGTGTGTGTGTGTGTGTGTGTGTGTGTGTGTGTGTGTGTGTGTGTGTGTGTGTGTGTGTGTGTGTACACTTCATCAGGTCCCTGCTATTGTCTGTGGCCCATCCATCCTCCACGAGGTTAACTTAGCTTAAATAAAAAGCAAGGTTACTCAGCGTCCCTTGGATAGATGGGTAGATGTGTTTCATGGGGGATTGGGGCTGGGTCGAAGAGGATCCCGGGACAGGTAGTAGTAGGTAGATGTTTGCGTGCATGTGTATGTGAGGTAGCACCTGTACACATACACACTGTACACTAACATGTGTATATTGTCCTAATCGTGTGTTTTTTTCTCTTAACAGTTGTGTGGTGGGTTCCCGGACACAATGGCAAGGTGTGCAGAACTAATCAACACACATGCATCGGTAGATTTTATTGACATCAATGTTGGCTGTCCTATCGACGTAATTTTCAAAATGGTGGGTGGGGCTTTGTTGCAGCATGCAGCCTAAACATGTCCCCTTATTACTGCAGGGTGCAGGCAGTGCACTAATGAACAGACATACAAGATTTGAATCAATAGTGAGAGGAATGGTGGAAGTAAGCTCTCCAATTTGGAAGTATTTTCTTCAGTATATAATATATGTGCATATTTTTTAGGTGCTGGATATTCCACTGACGGTTAAAATGCGTACAGGAATTTATGACAAAAATTGGAATGCCCATAAGTTGTTGCCCAAACTTCATGAATGGGGTGTCACCATGACAACAGTGAGCAGGAAAGTGATGTCAATTTGTCAGTGACTTCTGTGGTAACAGGTCCATGGAAGATCCCGGGAACAACGTTACACAAAACTTGCAGATTATGACTACCTTGCTCAATGTGCGGATGTAGCAGCTCCCATGCCCTTATTTGGTAATAAGAAGAAAACTACATGATTGAATTGATTTAGATTTATCCATGCAGGTAATGGAGATGTTCTGTCATTTGAAGATTACAATACCAGAATGGATACTGAGAAGTTTGCAGGAGTTTTAATTGGGAGGTGAATGTCCATACATACATATTGTCCTGCATGTAAAAAAAAAAGTAGGTTAAACAGTACATGCATTAGCCGGGAATCGAACCCGGGCCCCCTGTGTGGCAGGCAAGGATTCTACCATTGAACTACCAATGCTCTGTTAGTAAACAATTCTTTGTGGGACTGTTAAATCCTTTGAGGCTCCTGTGTGCTATAGGGTGGCAGCATGCAGACCAATTCTTGACATGCGCGTGTGTACAACACTACACAAGCATGCCACACATGCGCACGCACACACACACACACAACACGCATGAGCTGATAGCATGTGGTAATGACCTGAGTGTATTTTGTTAATGTAGGGGGGCATTGATCAAGCCATGGATATTCACTGAGATAAAGGAGCAACGCCACTGGGACATCTCATCCTCAGAACGGCTTGACATGTTACGAACATTTGTCGACTATGGTCTAGAACACTGGGGCTCTGACATGCAAGGGGTAGACAAGACACGACGATTCCTGCTTGAATGGCTTTCATTTCTCTACAGGTAAATAGCACATTGACAGCACCACTTCTGTTTTATGGACACAAATCTGTAGTGTATGTGTCTCTCTTAATGCTTTTTTATAATTACCCACTAAATTAGGTTTTAGGTTGTCTGTATCCACCGTGTTGCTTGTCAATGCTTGGTTGAGCATATGGAACCTCTACTGCACAAAAAAGTTTGTTTATAGTTGCAGCAGCCCTGGCTCGGTATGTTTTATCACCGAGAGAACAGCTACTATGACAGCCGCAATGTATAGCTGCTCCCAAATTGTCAATAATTAAAGGTTACAAATTATCATACAGTACAGTAGTACTTCCATTATGGTATACAGCTGCATATTGTAAATCAATCTCATACCAGAAGTGAACTTTTCAGTCTAAGTGCTGATCTCGTGAGTGGCCCTAGGCCTGAAACAAAAATTTTGGGGCAAAAATCAGTCCAGCAGGACCAATTTTAGCTGCCTCTAGCAACCTGGTTTTAAATATCACCCAAAAACCAGCTTCACAATGGTGCTGTGGCAGTATTGGTTATGTATAACCAAGCCCAAAAGTGTCTTCAGTATGACCCTAAATACTTCCAATAGGTAGCTACAAATTAAAATATATATATTCAATGGAATTTTCTACTGACTGACTAACTGCCTGCCTGATGTCTTCAGACAAGCGTAACTCGATAATGGCTAAAGCTACAGGCTTGATTTTTTCACTGTTCGATGTCATTTTGTCCCCCCTATATGTGCCTTTTGGCATACTGCAGTACGTACAATGCACGCATCATGGACTTACCTTTGTCCTCCTTTGTGTCCCATTTCTTTTTTCTGACAGTCCAAGGTGTCGATTCGCGGTAGCACGATGCATGGTTTCCAATTTATAAATGGGAATCATCCATATTTTCTGTGGTGACTGGATCGATTGCAGTGACATCTCCGTTTTTAACACTGTGTAACAGGCTGAAAATAGCTGGAAAAAAGCGTAATGGCCACTTTACTTTAGAGCCAGTAATTGATAGCTGGGGCGCTTGTTCAGACGAAACATTAACTCTAGTGCCATCCTTTTGTTTGATGCAGTATGTGCAGGTTCGCCAGTCATCAAAAAGTTAACAAACAAGTAGGACTAAGGTACTCTCCTGATTAAGATGTCGTTTGAGACTTTTGGTATTAAAATGCCTGGCTCCATATAAAAAAGAAAATAGGGCTAAATTCTAAATTTTCAATATTGTAGTAGACATGTCCCAAACAGTGTCAGGTCATTAGCAAATATTGTCACATGCAGGTATATACCAGTTGGGGTTCTGGAGCGAGTCCCTCAAAAGATCAATGAACGACCTCCGGCATTTGTTGGCCGTGATGATCTTGAGACTCTAATGGCATCCAACCACTGTGATGACTGGGTGAAGATCAGGTGAGCCCATCTACTAACGTGTGTACAGCTAATCACAAGCTAGTTGTCAACTAGTGAGATGTTACTAGGACCAGTCCAGGACTCCTTCAGTTTTCTGCCGAAGCATAAAGCAAACTCTTACCAATGATCTAGCTTACAATTTTTTTTATTAATGATCAAAATTTTATGTTAAATTATATTAAACTGAATAAATTTATGCGTCCTTTATTTCTAAACTTGATCTCTACATTGAAACACTTTTCCATATGTGGATGTTGACCACATGCAGATTGAATTTTACCATTAAAATTACTTTAATGACCTGGTGAAAATACAAAGATACTCCAAAATTTGTGGCAGACTCCTCAAGGATATGGTATAGTTTACAAAGTAATTTCATGTGACATATGAAAAATAAATCTGCTAACTGTGTGCATGACTGCTTCTGATCTTGCGATCTTGCAGCTTAGTGTAAACTG
This sequence comes from Dysidea avara, assembly GCF_963678975.1. Taxonomy (NCBI): domain Eukaryota; kingdom Metazoa; phylum Porifera; class Demospongiae; order Dictyoceratida; family Dysideidae; genus Dysidea; species Dysidea avara. The sequence goes on from NC_089274.1 coordinate 16,729,814, forward strand.
TCTTTCTCTCTTGTGCAGTGAAGTCTAATATGGACACAATTGCTCTGACCTGCTCCTCAGCATGGTAGTCAGTCAAATAGTGGAACAGTGCTTGTTTTAAAAACTGCATTTGTGATCCGTCCAGTCCTGGTGCTTTAGAGTCAGTCTCTTTTTTGGTTCCTTTTCTCACTTCTATCAGTTGCAATTTGAGTTCCTCGACTTCTTTTCCTTTAGCTTTCAACTGTGACTGCTTCTTCTCCAGAGCTTGCTGAAGCTCCTTCACTTTGCTTTGCTCCAGTTGCACTAATCGTTGCATTTCCTCTCGCCTCTGTTTAGCCACACCTACCTCAACCTGCCATTTCTGCTGCAGCTCTTCCAACTCTGAAACGTGGCGTTGACTATCATCAAGCGCCTGAGCCAGTTTCGTTTTATTTACAATCTCCTTGGCTACCTACAGAACAGCACAACCCACCATAGAACAACCATAGATTATAGCTCCGAGGTATAATGCAAAAATTAAACATTTTGTTCCAAACCTAAACACTGAAGACAGAGCATCATGAGCCCCGCCCTTGCAGAATGACTTACTTGTTTACGGTGCTGCTCTAACTCGTTTCTTAGCTTACTCAATTCCGTGTCCCTTTCTGACAGAAGCGTCCGTGATTCTATCAACGCCTTCTGTAATTCATCAACTGTGGCTCGCAGTAACCGCCCCGTTTCGTCACCTTCACGGTCCGAATCCTCTTCCGTGGACACATCTGCTTGGTAAGGTGACTTCTCCGCGATCGTGTCTGACATGCCCCATCACATTAGAGGCAACAATGTTTAGCATACCTGCTGTTCCCGGGATTTCTTCCACGCCTTCGTCCATGCTAAATCGATCAAATTGGTTTCGATTGTGGGAATTGGTCGGCAGGAAATTGGGCAAAGTCTCGGGCAGAGTAAAATTGTTGTTAGGCAATATCGTATCATAGTCATGGGTCTTTTGTCGAAAGGAACGTCCTTGTCTTGGGAAGACACTAAGAAACACGCGGATCATGTGCGGAAGGTTGGGATTCAACAGCTAATAGCTCACTATCATCGCTTGAAGGATCGCACCAATGATCAGCTAAAGTTTGGAGACGAGGTGAAGTGGTTAGCTTTATGGAGTCTTATTTTAGGTCGTGTGCACGATTTGCAGATAGAGTACACAATCGTGCGGTTGGATCATGAGAAGAAAGTGGCTCGCTTGGCTTTAGTAGGGCCGGAAACGTTGGACAAAATCAACGAGGAAGAGCAACGAACCCCACAAGAGTGAGAATTAGTAATTCAAGTGACCTTTGGAGAATATTTAACCCACAGACATGTACAGACAGCATGGGTACCTGAGTATGCTTCATATATGATAGAAGGTATGTATCAGTTTTGTGTATGCAGTTGCTGTGTTTGTTTCACCATAGATATTAGAGTAATATCTATGGTTTCACTGTGTATTGCAAGGTGTATTTTTTTATCATGATTTGATGTAGGTACGCCGGGGAGGGAACGTCCTTACGGATGGTGTGTTATGAACTATAACATTGTGGAGTCAAACATGAAGATGAGACGCAACCAGTTGGTCAAGGCATTAGAGGGTACTGGCTGTATTCCCCTCTGCATAACAGGTTTCCCTAGGTTAGTGCTATATAGCAACCTGATGAATTTTATACTTGTAAAGTTGCAGCTGTATATGTGAACGTGTAGATAGATGATACATGTTAAAATAGTGCTTTTTCTTAGAATTTTGCAAAGTGTATAGATAGAAGGGTTGAAGCTTTGAGTACAAGTCACCTATGACTTTGAGAAGCTAACTTGCTTTATCATTTATCACCAAATCACATATCAAAGTTATACAGTGAAACCTCACTTAGCAGCCAGCTCTTTGATAAGGCCACCTCGTTATAGTGGCCACCTTTAGTAGGTCCCAAACACAGCTAAGATGTACTTCATAACCTCATTAATAAAGCCACCTCATTATTCAGGCCAGTTTTCTTGGTCCCAGAGGTGGCCCTATTAATGAGGTTTCACTGTACCTGTAATATGGAGTTTGGATAATGTGGGCCCTTGCACACCTATGGTCTCAGGCTTCTTGGGGTTGCCAGACTTGTAGAATTCAATTAATTTTTTAGCTGTTGTACTAAACAGGTTGTGAAAACTCTGTGTCTGTCTGCAGTCACAGTAGCAATGATAAAAGCCCACCTTAGTGCTTTTTGCAGCACTAAAATATTTTATGAATCTGTTCATGAATTTGCGATGTGATGATATCATAAGGACCTATAGCTCAAAAAAAATTATTTTTAAGAACCAGGGAGGTTAGCCATGCATCACACACACACACACACACACACACACACACACACACACACACACACACACACACACACACACACACACACACACACACACACACACACACACACACACACACACACACACACACACACACACACACACACACACACACACACACACACACACACACACACACACACACACACACACACACACACACACACACACACACACACACACACACACACACACACACACACACACACACACACACACACACACAGAGATGCGTGTACAATTTGCCCTTGGTATCAATTTGAGGTATCAATCATATTTCTTTGAGATAGCAAGATACCAGCTATAGCACTCAAGAGCTGAAATGTTATAATTTTTTCATTCATTTTTCTAGATTGGGTTGTCCATCTTTTACTGATCCACAATATGAACCAACCCCAACTGGTGGTTTGTCAAATTCACTGTTCTATCCTGATGAGGCAATATGGAAGGGTCACCCACGTTTTAAGTGAGCTGTCTATTTGTGAATGTGTGTGTGTTGCTAACAATGTGTAGGACTTTGACAAGGAATATTCGTCAACGGAAAGGTGAAAATCAAGCCATCAATATACCTAGTGAGTTTTGCTATTGATTTTGTTTGTGCTTGTTACAAGCATTCATGTGACAGTTTATAAGGACCAGGCTACTCCTAGTCCTTTTGTGGACCACATACCAACTACTGATGAGACTTGTCTGAAGAACACTATGGCTGACCATGTGTACTTAGACTGTATGGGATTTGGTATGGGGATGTGTTGTTTACAGGTGAACTCAGATCCACATACCGCAGTCATGTACTTTGTCATTATGCTATAGGTGACATTTCAAGCAGTTAATATCGATGAAGCTCGTCACCTGTATGACCAGCTGGCTGTACTATGTCCCATCATGGTAAAGTAGATTGAGCTTGACATTTAATGTTGATTGTTCTCTTTCTGTTATGCAGTTAGCCATCTCTGCTGCTACTCCAGCCTACAGAGGGTACCTATGTGATATTGATTGTCGGTGGGATATCATTTCTGGCTCTGTGGATGACAGGACAAAGGAGGAACTAGGCCTTGAGGTTCAGTCAATGCTTGTCTGCTAATTTTTGCTACTATTTTGTTTCAGCCTCTGAAGAATGACAAATTTGTGATCCCCAAGTCTCGATATGACACCATCTCTTGTTATATACATCCAACGTCTGATGCCTTCAACGATAAACCATTTCCATTTGATGAAGAGATAAAGAAGACACTACAAACGCAAGGTGATTGTTGTGGTATACATATATTTGATTCTAAATATTTAACTTTCTACAGGTTTAGATGAACATCTGGCTCACCATTTTGCCCATTTGTTCATCAGAGACCCCATATCTCTGTTTGAGGAAAAAGTTCAACAAGACCCTGAGAAAGAGACCGACCATTTTGAGGTATACACATAATGTGTGTGTGTTTGTGTATTAGCTAATGGTTTTGTAGAACATTCAGTCTACCAATTGGCAAACAATGAGATTTAAGCCCCCTCCACCAGGGTCACCAATCGGCTGGCGAGTGGAATTCAGACCCCTTGAGGTAAGAAACATGAACTTCTGAACAGGAGTTTAAGGGAAAGTTTGGCAGATGTACACGTTGATGTTACATATATCTTACAGCTCCAGTTGACGGATTTTGAGAACGCTGCTTTTGTTGTGTTTGTGGTGATTTTAACTCGTACTATCCTTTCCTTTGGCCTTGACTTCAGAATACCGATATCCAAGGTAGTAGGGGAGCCATTATGTGCAGTGTGTGATCTTCCCCAACACTGAATAGTTGGATGAGAACATGAGGAGGGCTGTGAAACGTGATGCAGTGAAGAAAGGAAAGTTTCATTTCAGAAAGACAATTATTCCTGGTAAACTGCTAGTGTTGTAAGATATTAGTTGTTATATTGTGTGTATGAAGGCGATGATGATGATGATGATGATGAGACTGATGGAGCATCTCCTCCTGCACCACAAGAATACGAAGAGATGGACATCGACACAATAATAAATGGAAAGGTACACACATGAAAATTTTTTATCTAGAGGAGCCTTTAACATACTCCCTATCTTACCAAGTCTTTTTGTAACACCCAGTCAATAAATTATTTCACTGGTGAAAGTTATGGAGACAGGCTGGTTTCCATGTGTAATTCCTGGTCAGTCATTTTTGCATATTTACGGTTTATCATCATTTTTGCTTACGTACCATGTTCTTTGTATTAAGATGTGTTGTGATCTGTCTTTTGAACCATTTCATGTTTGAAATTTTAAAGACCAAATTCCATTGCCCATAACAATCTGCCCAAACTATTCTGTCACAAAGTGGATTTATAACAAATCACAATGAATAATGAGTCTCTCACAAGGTTTTCAAGGTCATCAAATGCTGTCATCATTGAGAAAATGTGTACACAAAGTTAACGCAGGGAGGATGTAAAATCAGGGTAGAATAGGAGATAATCTCCAGTGCCAACCTGGTATATATAAAATAATGTATCTCATTAGGGTGGCTTCCCTGGGGTAATTCCCCTGATGAGAATGTACGTAAACAGTTTGGAAGTTGATGTGGACACAAGATGCACAATCCAACAATATCTGAAGCTCATACAGAAGAGAGCATCCGGTCAGTTACAGATAGTCTTTTATTGTATCTCCAAATGATGACTGCTCTATTAGGGGAGTTGTCAACCACAGCTACTTGGATGAGAAACTTCATCACTCAACATCCTGACTACAAACAGGACTCTATAGTGAATGACAGGATCACCTATGACCTACTGGTGGCTTGTGACAGGATCAGCAAAGGGGAGACTTGTGCTGAACTAACTGGTTCACTTCACTCTCGTACCATCAGAGATATTGAGACATGTCCTGGTACAGCTAAAAGGAAATCTCAGTCTGAAGACGTGTCTGTAAAGCACAGAAAGATGAGCCAAAACAATTAGTTAGCAGGTTGTTGTTTTTGTATCTGTTTGAAATTAGCTATAGATTCATTGTATATTAATCAGAAGATTGCATCTATAGCTAACTACTGCACCAGTAAATTCCTAATATGAATTGCTATGTTCCATAAGCCTTTACAGATCAAATTTGATTTGTTAAAGATGGTACTGGCGTATGCTGATTAAAACTGAAGCATATAATGCTGTACATTCTTACGGCTTTATGCATCATCTGTTATGTCATTATGTACACAAGGAAAAGTGTATGGCCAAGAACTGACCCTTGAGGTACTTCAGAGTTGACCGACAATAATGCACTGTTTACACTTGTGAAAATAAGTAGAACAGTAACTACCTTACAATAGGAAATATTGACAAAAGGAAAATTTGACAATTAATCAGCTTTGACAAATTAAAATTGCTGAAAAGCAAGAATCACAGATCTAAACATGTGACTTGAGGCACTTATTGACATTTGACAAATGTAACCGATTCATCAAAATTTCCTATTGTATGGTAGGCAAGCTGATCATGCTACCCTTAACACAGAAGGTGTTAGATGTTTCTATGAATGGATTTTGGGGTGGCAGATATGAGAAGTCTTATAATACAGTATGTATGTGGATGTAAGTTGCATGCCGCTACTAATTGCTCCTCAGATCAGCTCCAAAGGTGATTTGTTGTTGCCATGAGAATATCATGAAGCTCACTTATGAAACACATGAATGGCACATTTAGCTACTCCTCTTGTCTTCTCCGCAACAGGTAGGATGGCTGCTTTATAAATATCTAGCTTCCTTCCTTTCAAAGCAGAGAAGTGGTTATTGTGACGGGATGGATCAGATGTTGTCATTTTCTCTGCTGTTTAGATCTTATACTGATCTGTTAGCTGCTGTGACTTTGATTCAGGCAGAGACTAATATACACCTTACAGCTACACCCAGGGTGCTGGATTTAAACATTACCATGGACACCCATAAAGTGTTATGATTACTCCTGAATTTTAACAGTGTAGGCTTTCATGACTGCTAACTCTTATATTAATGGCATTTAAAATGTTGCACTTTGTTATGCTAAACAAAAGTAGATACTCAACTCTGTCTATACACACTGACCTGATGTCTGTAATACGGTTCATAAAAACAAGTTGAATAGCAGAGGTGTTTACGTGCATGTGGTTAGCCATGCAGTGAGTTTTGCTCTACACCCTTGCATTCAATCCACTGCATGACAAACAGTGGTTGTTAAAAGCTTCCTTTAAAAGCAAATGTAGATGATGAGCACTTTGTTTGACACTAAAAACTGCTCTTATGTGCAGTGGTTGGTGGGATAATAGTTGGATGCCAAAAGAAATTAAATCATAACAATATATCTTCACCTTTTAAAATAATTGATCATTAATTCAGAGAATGCATACAAATTTATCAGCAAAACACAACTCTTTAACCAAGCCATATTATGTAGTATTGAGCATAGCATTCACTGAAAATTTGAACACTTCATGCACAGTCTATAATAATTATACAGTAATAGGCTGTTACCTAATTAATGGTGTTTTTATAAGCAATTGAGGGGAGGGGCTCAATGCTCAGGTTATATGTTCCAGTTTAATCTTAGAGGATCTGAGCTCCATAATGCTACTAAGACTGAGAATTAAGCACAAGGTACACCTCATAGTTTTGTATATAGGGTATAGTTCTAGTTTGATGCCTGGACAGTTGTGGGACACTTCAGGGCTTAGCTACAGTTCTTTACCATGTCATTCATTGTACACCTATTAAAGCATGGATAATGAACTATACTACATGTCTAACTATAGAGTAAACTAATACCAGGGAATTATGGTATAAGTCTTTTTGATGCGGTGCAAAAAATTTTAGCAACTTATTGGATGCATTTCAGAAGCACTTTTGGACTTGATCAATACAGCCAAGGAACCATGAAGTGTGGGGCTGGTTTTCTGGTCATCTTTCTGTAGCACAAGCCTTCATGATCCCTACTATAAGGTACCATTGAACTCCACATGATATGATGCACAGGCAAACGAAGGTCAGATCACCTTTAAGACAGTGACATAGTTAGTCATAAAAAGTTAACTAGAACTAACTGGTGTACTTCACTCTTGTACCATCAGAGATATTGAGACCTGTTTACTTATGATAGGAACATAGAGAAAATTTGTAATAATATTACACTTCAACAATTATTATCATCATGATACCATTATTATGATCTAGTCACTGTTAACCCTTTCTCATCTTCCAAGATGGCCTCACATCGTTCCCTCTACACTTGGGATAATACAGCAAATTTGGATCACTAAATTAACTTACTTGTCTTTGGTTAAGATACACAGTAGCATTAGCAGTAAGTCCAGGATTCTGTGGTTGCAAAAAGCATTTGAGTCTGACTGCCTCCATTGCAGAAGGTTGTTGAGAAATCAAGTGGTTAATTTCTTGAGCCTGGTGAATTTTATAGAATATTATTATGTTTCAGCATTTGGAGTCAGTCTTACCTTATCAACACGGAATTGATATCTGATGTTATTTACACGTTCCTTTGCTTCAGCAGCTCTGGTAGGGGTTTAGTAACATTTTATTTACAGTATGGTGAAGTCTTTTTATATTAACACGACAGTGATGTCTCTTGTATCCCAGCAGTTTAGCTGGCAGTTGGTATACCACAACATCCCAGATGGTGATGTTATCTTAAGTCAATCATTTGTGTACTTATTGTGTACAGCATAATCTCATTATTGTACAGTACAATTCCAATAAATTTTAAAATTAGAATTAGGATATAGTATGAAGGAACACAAAAATGTTTACATAAGATCAAACTACTCTAATAAAGCAGTCGTTCATGTAAATCATACAAAAATATTTTTACACAAAAATTTAAATGCAATGAAATGGACCACATATGAAACAAAAATTTATTGCTTTTATTATGAAATTGTACAGTATAAGTGGAACTATCATGGCCAGAAATTTTTTTCAAAAGTCTCTAATAGAATGCATGCTAAAAATATCCTTCTAGGCTTTCAGGTATGGTTAAAAACTTTCTAAAGTGCTATTTAGGCTGAACAATACACCAGGAAAATAGTTTTAAACCTTTTTCAAACTTTCCGAAACATCCCCAAATCTCCATATCCTCCTGTCAGTCATGTAACAATGTCACATGGTACTATTGATGGTGACCATCAGTGAAAACACTGTTTGTCATACTATATAGTTGTGACCTTACAAAACATGATCCTGCATGAAAGACGATGTTCGGTAATGGAAGGTTCAGTAAATGTAGTCAAAACATTAATAAAGAAATTTTCGTACAAGTTTTGCATACGAAAATTATTTACAACGAGAAAAAAAAGCAAATTACGATATATAGTGTATACATGTGTGTGTGTGTACATGTGTGTGTGTGTACATGTGTGCATTTGTGTGTGCATGTTATACACATGTCTCACATTCCATCTAGCATTTACAACTTGCATACCATCGTCAGCTGGGTGACTAATGACAAGTAGTAAACTCAACACACAGAATTGGAAAAATGGGTTACATGATAATACAAGAATCTTTCAAAACTAACTTTATGGATAAAATCGCTATTTTCTCGGGTAATACCAAAATAAGGAACACTTATCTATGAAACAATATGCCATGCCCACAAACTTATGGTACCATTTACTCACAGATGCTTGCAGCTACATTGGACCATATGGATCTTTTTTGGTTCTTGCAGCTGCAACAGCCAAGAAATTAGAGTTATAGACACGATATAAGAATATTAATTTTGGGGGGGCATCACTGTTTTGTGGACTGGACTGGAACACTAGGGACTGACATATTTTTTGTTCATTTTTATACATGCTATGGTTGGATTTATGGAATCAGGGAACCTGCAGCCTCACATGCAGCACACTAATAAATGCTGAATATGAGCAGTGAAAGCAAAAACTTTGTCATTTTTTTTTCTTCTCTACAACACTTATAGAATTTTTTTACCTTTTTATAGAGTAACATTACAGGGAATGTGATCTCAAAAGTAACAGCGATGGTTAACTAGCAAATAGAGCGGTGAGCCTGTACTAAATTTGGTCAGTAAGCCAGTTACACTGTTGTGCTAGTGCATGCAAGTAGCTATGGCAGACTTTTCATTTGTGTACTCTTCTGATTTGTGTATCATAGAAAGGTTGGGTAACTAACTGTTAGACTACAACTATAAAAGTAAACTATTAAACACTATAATACCTATATATATACTTACTATCAAGAGTACATTATTTACTCTTGTTACTAAACTACACTATCAAAGTCCAAGCTAAGCCATACCTATTTGAAAAGTTGTTGCTTGGATTTATTTTACAGTAAAATGGGTTGGTCAGTAGGCAAAAAAAAACAGCTAGCTAATTTCAGACATGTTTATCTCAGATAAATATTTGTAGCTACTGCACTATCTGCAGACATACATACATATAGCCCAATGAGTCATGGACGACACTGAAGTATAGCTGTTAGCCAAGAAGTAGAGGTACACTGGTTTTAAGGGAACTACGCCCAAAATATTACACACTGACTGTTCTATTAGAGCATCTCAATCATTTTTGCACCAATTGCAAATTAAACTCTAGGTGTCACATGAATCTTAAATTTTCTTTTCTTAACGCAAAATTGGGTCAGTCGGGTCTGAGTAACAACTTTTCAAATAGGTATGGCCTTATCCTCAGAGGAAAAAGAATATTGGCAAAGTATCATCTTGCATCTCAAAGTGTGCCAGCCAGATAAAATTCAATTGAGTGACTTAACACTTGCCCAAACTATTCTGCTTCATGTTCAGCTTTGTTTTACTGCTATACAGGATTACGAATGAAGATCAGTGCTCCTCTAATCAACCCAGTCAATAAACACAGTAATGGAGAAAGAAATGGAACACAAAGGAGGACAAAGATAAGTCCATTGTAGCTGCTGTGGTTGGCGAAAAGGCATGCCTCAGGCCAAAGCAACGTTCAACAGTAAAAGAAATCCAAGGACTTACCCTTAATCATGCCAAGTTATGTTTGGCTAGAGGCATCACATAGTCAATCGACCAGTCAGCAGCAAATTAAGTTAACTATTTGAAGGGTTTGGGATCATTCAGCAGAATTTTTGGGCTTGATTATACCAAGAGTTCATAATATATACAAGTATAAGAAAAAATTGGGAATTTTAAATTAGATTAGGGACAATGTATAATGCTGCAATAAAAAGTACTGAAACAAGCTGGATCGGAGTAGTACGTAATGTCCAAATACTGTAAAACAATAAGAAGTGAATATCCCTACTGTGCAACTTGTTTGTGAAGTTTTTTTGCAAGCTCATGACCACTAAATATCTGCTGAATTACTCACAGCACTATTATACTAGATTATGACTCATACAATAACAACTGATCAGTGGGCGTGGCTCTACATAAGCCTGCAGACAATAATGGACGTAGATTCGTGCATATCTACATGGGCGTGGCTACCATATGTCTACAGACAGTAATTTACGTAAATGGGCGTGGATTCGTGCATACCTACACACTGATGAATGGACGTGGCTACCATATGTCTACAGACTGTAATTTACGTAAGTGGGCGTGGCTCATGAAAGAAGCAGAGCTACGCTATGATGTGTGGTAACACATCCACATTTAATTTAGCACGTAGGGTCAGATCCGAATAATCTGTAAAGCAGGACCTGGATGATCCGACTCGGTTTAACATTGTTACTAATTAAACTATATTTATTGACTTACACATTGCTATATAGTTCGTTGTGAGTTGCTCTCTCTGATCGATATCAACAGCGAGTCTGACGTACGCGTGTGTTTTTGGTACAACCGGCGACCACAAGTATTCGAATAGTTTGATGCAATATACACTGGTATGGAAGCCGTACTGTAGTCTATTAACACTCAGCGGTAGAACCTTGACTGATGGCTATGGTAAAGAAGGATAAAAGGTAAGACAATAGCGCAAGCATTGTATGTTTATCAATATACCAAAGGTTTTTTCTTAAGCGATCTAGAAACGTTTCTGCGAAAGAATTAGGGCTGTAGCTGTAGCCAGTTTTCCGCTACGCTTGACTGAAGGCGTCAGGCAGGTAGGCAGGCAGTAGAAAATTCTATTGACTAAATTTAAAAAAAAATTCTGTAGCAACTTGATGGAAACGTTTCGGGTCGATCTGAAGACACTTTTGGGCTTGGTTTTACCCAACCAATACTGTCATGTCGTTGTGAGGAAATTAAAAATCGCGGCAGGTTTTTGGGTTATATTATATCATGGATCGCCCCCACACCTTCGATGTCCCTAATATACAGTACTATCGTACTGTATGATACTGAGCAGAGTATCCTACTATCATATACCCCTCGTATCATGAAGTTAAGATGTAACAACAAGATGTTGTGGTTTGTGATGTATGAGCAGCCATAAAAGTGCAAGAATCATTAGCACCATTTTACACTCGCGACACTCAGGATAGCCGTATTCATGAATGGCCTAGCAAGAAACGCCTACGAAGCGGTCCCATGAAAGAACGATTGTAGTTCGGTGAGAAACGCTTAGAGCTGGAGATGATTTGGTTGCTAGCGATGTTGTTAGGCACGCGTTCATTCGATACCATGTTCAACTAATGACATCATTAATTATACAAAGAAAAACGGGCGAACTCAGAAGTGCTACATCATAACTTCACGATACGCTCTTCTACAGGGGTATATGAGAGTAGGATACTCTCCTCAGTATATATATATTATGAACTCTTGATTATACCTAACCAATACTGCCAAGCTGTCGTGAAGGGAAAATGAGGCTGGTTTTAGGGTGATATTATTGGCAAACCTTCATGATCCCTACTATACCATACTACCATACTACCATACTATAGTCTGTTCGTGTTCATCTGAGCACTCGTTTCTTGTCATTACATGGGCCAGCTGCCCAATATTCAGTAAGGCAATGAAGCCCTTTACTGACTGGGCACATACATGTTGCTAATTGGGACAAGATTGCTTGTTTTGTGGTAGGAACTGGGCTTACTGAATTTAACATTGTGGTATATATCATTGTAGGATGTCACAGAAAAAAAGGTATGTGACAACCAGAACAACCGACTGCTATATTAGAGTGTTTGATTGCTCTAACTAGTCCTGTTAGTGGCTGACCTCCTTCCCCTTACCATCATGTGATCAATATTTTGGAATCAGAAAAGTAAAAGTAATCACTGCAATAATCATTAAGAGAAGGACAGTGTGTACCTCATCCAGGCCAGAGTACAGCTATATATGCAGTTGAATCTCAGCAGGACAGTAGTTACATCCAGCACAGGGAAGTCATACCTCCAACATCAAGTGAAAAGAAGGAAACTGTATGGGTTTAAATATCGGCTGTTTGCTAAATTTGTAATTTGCATGGTTGCTTGATTTTAAACAGTGCCTTCTGCACTAGCATACTACTTCAGCATACATGACTGCTTTATTAGGGTATGTGAATCATCATTGTTTAACTACCACTGTATAAATAAATTTTGAGGTGGAAAATTTTTGGGGTTTTTGCAGATTGGCAGCTATACGTGAAAATGTCCCCCCTTGAAGTTTTAAGCTTGATCAAAATGGCATTGTTTGAGTATTATACATTGTCATGAGCCCATGGAGTTCAGTCAATTCACATTGGTTTGGTGTGCAGTGTTACCAGAATTATAATACATATTAGAGTTTATAATGTGGGAGGGCCCATATTATAAACTCTTGGTATTAAGAAGTAGTCAATATTTCATCCCCTAAAGGCATGTCACATTACCATTGGTAGATATAATTCATACTGGTCTTGTCGGATACAGCTGCAAAGCAGCAACTGGAACCCAAAAACAGATCAGCAGGATACACATGGCAGTAACAAGTTCTTGTACCAGTAGACAAATTAATCTACAGCTGTACTGTATGATTTGTGGTTAGTCTAAAACAAGTTACAGGTGTTAACAACACTGTTGCTTTGGGATCACAAGAGCTGTCTGGTGATATGGGATGATCTCGTGAGCAAGTAATACCAGCAGGTGAAGTGACAAATTGAAAGCAGCTGTGAACAAGCACTCTGGAATCTTAGGGTAATATAACTGGTACTTTACAACACACTCTATTAGTGAACTACCTTTGTACTAGCTAGCTACTTATTGGTATCATTACTGTCTTAACTAACAGGTGAAAATATTTACAATGGCTCAAGGGAATATATCTCTACATTGCTAAGACAAAGGTAACTGCATTGGGAAGCAAAAATCTTTAAGGAAAGGTAGTAGCAATGTTTGTAAGTAGTTGCTGGTTTTTTTTTCCAGGTAAGCTTCTCTGCCATTATTCTCACATTGTGGTGATAAATCCTTGTATTATCATATTGTCATAGCAACTTTTTTAGCAGCCTAGCTTCATTGACAAGCGTCAAAGCCAATCAAATAATATCCTGATTAAACTATTAAAAAACAGAATCACAGAATTTGGCACGTGGTTTGTTGCATAATTAGAACCAATTTAAAGTGCTTCACTAACTCTTTCACTGGCTGTAAACATTTAGAGCACTGGTGAAAAGCATGGAGAGAAAGACAAAAGATATTGTTCTGCTTAAATGATGATGTGTGTATGATCATAGGCTAAATGATGTGGTATTAATAAAATGTAACAATCTTACCTTAATTGACCAATCAATTCACTGTTGTACTCTTGCTCAATCACCTCACTTATGGCTGGATTTTTACTAACTTTCCTACAACAAATTAGGGATACACCACATTATGACGATCTACATATGCTCACTCTTTCTCCTCTTGCTTGACTGCACGAACTCTCTTAAGAGCAGCCTCTTGTAACTCCTGAATGTGCTTAGGAGGAGACTCGTACTAAAATAATGTATAATTATAAAACACTATCTACGAAGTAGCCAATACTGTTGCAAGTAAAGTAACTTGAGTTATATTACTAGTTTTTATAGCATATTTTGTTTTATTACTTAGTTACCACAAAAGGTATATTACATAATGTGTTATACAAGTAACATGTTACTTCCAACACTGAAGGTTAGTTAGGAAATTTGCTGTGAAGCCAGAGATTAGGTAGATAGAGTTACGTTTAGACAAAAGACTCTAGATAACGTTATATTGCTATGGTATTATGAACATGTATTTGGACAGCTGACAGACTGACTGAACCTTCTGAATAATTGTCTGCATACTGGATCCATAGCCTATTATTATTATTATTATTGGGGGTACAGGTAAGAAGGCAAAGCCTGTAAAAATCTGATCTGAACAATCAAACTACTACAAAAATAACTCAATATCATACTGGTAATCATAATAAAATCTATCTAGGTGTGTCTTAAAACAAATTGGTTGATTAACAGATCATGTGGGAGTCCATTCCAATCATTTATAATTCTTACTGAATGAAAGTGACGACGTGGCAAAGCAGGTATTATATGATATAACAAGTCTTGTACATTGACTTACTGCATCATATCTGCTCTTTTCTATGCTAGTTAGTTTGTTGTACTGGGTAGTACTAAGATCTTTCCATCGCTTTGGCTGATATTTTGTTGGTGCTGGTCTGGGAGGTGATTGTGCGGTAGGACACGCCGCATCGCGCATTAATTTCTAAGCGCACACACAATAAACAATAACTACACAAACATCCATGATGAACCATACCTGAAGCCTTTTGGACAAGTTCTTTTGACTGACGGTAGTCGTGGAGTTAATTGGTGGTAAGTGAAACACTTCACCTTCCCCCTGTGTCTGGTGTGTTAAACGAACAAAAAAAAGATATGATGATTTCACCATAAGAATCTATGATTTCACCAAACTTAAGTCAAACAGACACTCACCGCTTGGTTTTCCATCAGTTATTTGTTCGTAGCATATCAACGAACAATTACAAGTCTTAGTGCAATTTCTTTAGACTGAGCAGCTTCAGACCACGCATACAATCATGCAACTGTTGCCATAGCACTCACTAACTAGAGGCGCAGGCGCTCATTTTAGTTGCGCCGAGTGCGTTGACCTTTTGCCCAAGTTTGTTAGCAATGGCGATGGCAAAGGAGCTTAAAGTCGAACGAGAGCGGTCCACGCTTGATGTGCTGGAACTGACGCATGTGTGGGACGGTGGGGAGTTTATGACTGACATAAGGAGGGAAATGGGTAGGGAATGATCATGGTGATGTATTAAATATTAGTGCATATCACATCCACGCCCCTCCCACTACAGAATCGTTAGTGTTCTCAGATCCAGTGTTCAACAATGATGACCTGTACTTCCGCTCAAATGAAGAAGCTTTCATGCGTGACATGGAAAAATCAGTACGATATGTTCAGAGATGCCAGGAGCTGAATATACAGGATGACCCTATAAAGCGACCGCTATTTGTCAGGTGAAATTCTTTTACTGCTCTGACATTGTAGGTGCATCCATATCATTTCAGAGCCATAAACACAGAGCTGCCGATAGAAATTAATGAGACAATGTTTATTCCAACACTCGAAGGGCAGGCATCCAATGAACAGAAGGAGAGATGGCTCGAACCAGCTAAAAGACATGAGATTATTGGAGCTTATGCTCAGACAGAGATGGGCCATGGTTAGCTGGGGAAATATGGTACCAGTTTTTGTATGTCATTTTTTTGTAGGTACATTTATCCGTGGACTGGAAACTACTGCCACATATGATCCAAAGACTCAGCAGTTTGACATGCACAGCCCAACTTTGACCTCAATGAAATGGTGGCCTGGAGCATGTGAGTAATCAAGAAACGTAGGGGCTGGCATGTGGTGTGCTAGCTCAAGGAGCCAGCATGTCACATCAGTGTGTTATTACATTATGCATACATAACTTTATCAGAATCAGGTGATGGATAAACCATTTGCCTTTAGTACTCTTACTAAAATTAATTTGAGTGAAATCACCCCAAGATACAAACTGTCAAAGTACCATTTCAAGGCAGTCAAATAACTGTTTGTGGTGTATGAGTGTTTTGTAAATATGTAAAAATAAGCAATTGAAAAACAAAGAAATAAGGGAAAGTGGCTTCTCCTTTTCATATAGAAACTTAGGCATGTATTGTGAGACAGTGTGAAATTATTATTTTGCCGAGTGAGATTGAGATACTCTAATACAACAGTCACCCAGAAAACAAATAACTAAGCTTTCAGCAAATAAAAATACTTACCAAAAGATATTTGCTTTCCTTTACCCATTCTTAGAGGAGGGGGTGGGGCTAAAATGATGACATACCATTATTAAAAATTAACATGCCGCAGAACTGCCACTTTCTAAGGCTACACCATTTTCCAGCTGTTTCACATAGAAAACTTAGTAACACAAGACATGTATGGAGAAACAGTATCACTAGTTTATATGTTTAGTAATGTAGACGCTTATCCTACATAATCCAGACCATTAATGAATGGTGTCCCTTTTGTATAGAAATCTGGCAGTCTGGACATATTCCAAGGTGTCCATACATTATGTAGGTTCTCGTATAATGCATGTAGGAAATTTACCTGTATGCAATGGGTTGTTTGTAAAGTGTTTTGAAGCTATCTAAAAGGCTATATAATTGACGGTATCTTAAGTTACCGATATTTTTTCTTGTCTAGTGGGCCATACTGCCACTCATGCTGTAGTGGTTGCTAGACTGATCACTAAGGGTAAAGACCATGGTATTCATCACTTTTTGGTACAACTAAGAAGCCTTCATGACCACAAACCATTACCAGGTTAGTACCTACAGACACTTTCCTACTCCTTGCAATTTTCCAAAGCGAAAAGCGTGTTCATGTGACCATTAAATAACTGTTAGCTAGAGCCTGCTGAGTGCTAAGGTCGTAATTGCTGTACAGGACGACTACAAGAGGCAAGGATACAAAGTATTTGTAGCATTGTGTTATTAAATGAACCTGTGGATAATCCAGCTAGTGAGATGGTTTTCACAAATTACGCTTTACGGAATACGCTTTACGGATTTGAATTGCAAGTTTTTGTAAAGTGTCTGTATCCGATATACCATATTTCTTCATTGGTAGCTGCACTTGAAAATAAGGGTTTAAACGTTGTTTTCGAGCACTGAGTAGTGGTTGAGTTTGAAATAATTGCCATATTGATTTGAACTAAGGTAATGCTGTGGTATTTAACCAAGTGAATACGGTAAATGTCTTCATGATATTTGAGCTAATATACAAGGAAGCTACCACAGTAAATATGGTAGTTCAAACAATCAATGTGGCGAATATTCAAACTTGACCTCAACCACTACTTGACACTCAAAAACAATGTTTAAGCTCATAATTTTGAAATTGATTGTGGTATTGAAGATGCAGTGTTTAACCAAGTAAATTACTGAATACTGTGGGATAATTTGCTGCAATGGCTTTGATGTGTCAAATCTGCTATTAGCTACAGTGTGGAAAATCACACTACAGTGTGGAAAATCACACTACAGTGTGGAAAATCACTGCTCATTAAAAGTCTTTCTTCCTGCCATAATTTCTTTCCACCATTCCATCACAATGAACCTCTGCTACATGGTGTATATATTTTAGGTGTTCATGTCGGTGACATTGGAACAAAGTTTGGTTATGTGGGAGGTGATAATGGTTTCTTGCGTTTAACTCACGTGAAGATCCCACGTGAGAACATGCTGATGCGTCATGCAAAGGTTAGGTTGGTATCCTTCATTATAATGTTGTTACATCTTCTGTCATTTTTCAGATTGCAGTTGATGGCACATACACAAAACCAGCCCATGAAAAGATCTCCTATGGCACCATGATGATGGTGCGGGCATTTCTGTTGTTCTTTACTTCTGACCATCTATCACGGGCTGTCACCATAGCAACACGGTACTCTGTGGTTAGAAGGCAGACTCCAAGCAAACCAGGGTAAGTATTCTTGGCTAGAGACTGCAGTGTGTCTGCTAATAGGAGCTTGTGTCTCTTATTTGTGCATTTATAAACGTGTCTTGTGTTGCCATAGAACCTGGTCCATATGTGACCAGCTTAGAGATGTTCCCTCGATTAGTCATGAGCAAATGGTTTTCACCAAGCTTCTCTATAAATTACTTGTGTTTAGAAATTATTTGCTTTCTCACTTCCAGTGGTCCAGAGATGCAGATATTGGATTACGTCACACAACAGTACAAGCTACTGCCACAAATTGCCAACTCATATGCACTCAAAATGGCCAGTAGGTTTATGATGCAACTGTATGTGACAACTAAGGGAGAAATACAAGAAGGAGATTTGTCTTCATTGCCAGTGGTAAGCCAACCAAGTGCAGTGGAACTGTCAACTTTGGTTGCGTTTGGGCAAAATCTTCACATTATAAGCAGGTTGTAGGTCACTCTACAGAACGATACATTTGGGTGTTATTACTATCATACTATGGCCAGTTTAAACAGGTGACTGTGGGACACAGATTTTTTTGATAACTATACCATTTTTCAGAGACCATGAGCTTAGTAGAAGTATTTCTTGAGTGAGGATCTTTGGAGAACAGTGTGATTTTTTGCTGTCTACACACCAAATGTAATGATCATGTTCCTTTTGTTCCTTCTTTAACTGCCAGTGCAGCCCACACATACGTACACGTACCACTGAGCTCAGCTTTGATACCTCTTCATAAACAAGATAACTTCCACATGGTACTAAATGTAAAGAATGTGTTTTTGAATTTGGTTCACATGGTAACTTTTATACTGCAGATCAAAATTAATTTTAGTTTGAGAATCAACTTTTTTTTGGATTTAAAACTTAGTATTACAAAATTTACAAAATTAACAATTGTAAATTAATAGGCCTTTGGCTGTCCATATCCAGATTCTGTCCTTAAATTAGAATTTGGATAGTATGATTTTGGTACTTGGTCCATAAAATGTTGTGTTTTAATGTGCATAGCTCCATGCAACCAGTGCTGGATTGAAGGCATTCTCCACCGAGATGGCATCTCAGGGTATTGAGGTACAACATTGCGTAACATTAAAATACATACTAATACAGTCATTCTTTGTCAGGTGTGCAGGCTCTCGTGTGGTGGGATGGGATATTCCTTGGCCAGTGGGTTACCCTTCTTATACGTGAGAATAGTGGCCGCACAAACTTATGAGGGAGAGAACACCGTGCTGTACCTGCAAACTGCAAGGTAAGTAGTAGTAGTAGTAGTAGTAGTTTGGTAGTGGTAGTGGTAGTGGTAGTAGTAGTAGTAGGTAGACTCCTCATACTGCCTACAAAGTATGTGAGGTGCTTTGTGGGCTACGGTTGGCTGGTAGCTCAAGTAGAAGGTCTCATTGTTGTTGCTATGTATATAGGTATCTGCACAAGCTCTACTCACAGCGACTGTCTCAGGCACAGTTGCCATCAGATGTGGCATACCTGGGAGCAGACTACCCTTGTCACACAACATGTTCTGCTAACACACCATATCAACTATTTGATGCACATATCCAGTTGGAGGCTTATCGCCAGCGAGCCGTCAGGTGTGGTGTAGTTGTAACAGAAAGAGTTGATGATTTCACTTGCTTACAGGTCAGTATCAAAGGCATATAGAATGATGGAGGCAGCCCTTGCTAGGGGAATGGACCAACCGGATGCATGGAATGCTGCGTCTGTGGAATGGGTACGAGCTGCTAAGGTAACCAAAACACTGTACCACATCACCTTTAAGAACCTTGTAAACCACTTAGGCACACTGTCATCTCTCAGTACTACAGATGTTCATCAATGCAGTTCAAACACATGAAATGTGTCCCAACAATCGACACATATTTAAAGCTCTCTGTGACATGTTTGCCTTGCATGGTATAGTTGAAAATGGACGGGAATTTCTACAGGATGGCTACATGAGCTCAGAACAGATGGACATGGTACGACAACAGGTCTATGACCTACTAAAAGTGATCAGGTAAAGTATAGGATGGTTAGTTGGTTATACATATACAGTGGAACCTCATCGTAAACAATCATGTTGGGACCACTATGCAACAGTACCATAGGGGATGCTATTACAGCAGGGATCCTACCTAGGTTTTACCAAAGAAGTTCCACTGTGCAACCACTTAGTTTGTTCCATATTTTAACACTTGGTTACAATAAATACACATGTGCAGTGATCAACAAAAATTAAACTACACACACTTTTGGAGTTCTAATATGTTGGGGTGCATAGTATTAACATTGAAGAGTTTCTAAAATAGTATGCTTCTGCTGCAATGTCTGCTGAGTAAATTCTGCTTAGTAGGTGTCTTCAATACTGGAACTGCACCCGGCGGTAGCCACCACTTTGAGGTCGGGGCTGAGGCCAATCCAGTGGACGGGAGATACGGAAAAAGATCAGGAACGCAATACGACTAACTTGGACGGTAGCTGTGTAACAGAGTGCGCCTACTAGCAGGTTGTTGTTCCGAGTCTGTTTGTATCGTTTGTGGTCCCACTGTTCAATCAAGGCAGTAGAAAGGAACCACAAGCAAACAGGATAGATGGTGACAGTGTACCTCATGAATTGGTCAAGAACGGTCGTTTCCAGTATCACCCAAAGTGTCAGGAAGACAAGATAAGAAACGATAATGATCGATGAGGCGACATCAGCTTTAACTGTTTTCCCTGAGTTGTACTGCATTGTGATGTTAATGTACAGGAGAAGTTCGATGATCTGCCAAGTCACCATCAGTGCTAGTCCATTGTGGACTACAAACCTTGTTATCCACTTGTCCAT
This sequence comes from Dysidea avara, assembly GCF_963678975.1. Lineage (NCBI taxonomy): Eukaryota > Metazoa > Porifera > Demospongiae > Dictyoceratida > Dysideidae > Dysidea > Dysidea avara. Next base: position 16,750,880 of record NC_089274.1, read on the forward strand.
GACCCAGCCTTCTTGCTGTAGCCGGCTGGTGCGCCAGTACATCAGAAAATGCGCCAGCCCCAAGCACCCAATGAGTAGAGCTGTCACCAGAATTTGACACACCAGTCCAGGATTGACGTGACGGTTGGCGTACACGTATAGGCGAACAATAATGAGCCCCATAGCCGCCGAAAACAGTAGATATGACGCCATGGGAATGACCTTTGGAACACGAGGTCTGAACAGAAAGCTCCAGCCATACAATAACCAGGTGCACTGCCAAATAAACATGAAAATAATAGCCACGGCGTATCCCCACATTGGTGGCGAGATTTGCAATGGGTAACCTTTCGTAGTGTTGCCGTGCTTGTGTCCCCGATAGAATACTTCAAGGTCAAGATCAAATCCATAATTCTCTGAGTTGTCGGATGACGCTAATCCATAGAAAATGATTGTGATGATTAACATAAACGTCGTAACCACCAGCACTATCGGCTCGGATAACTGGGTCCCCTGCTTTGATGGCCACGAGAACATCATCATGCGAAAAACTGAAACTTGGCACGTTGTTGACACAGTAGTCGTCCGTAAATTATGTAATTAGTTTTACGCGACAATATTACTAAATACAGTAAATATTTATGTGAATTATGACATCTTAGCATTTTAAACATTTTATTTAGGAAAGAAGCTGTACCATTAGTTGATGCCTTTGATCACAGAGATGAGTTACTCTGCTCAGTACTGGGTAGATATGATGGTGACGTTTACAACCACTTGTACCAGTGGGCCCTCAAGTGTCCCCGTAACAAATATGAGGTGTGTTTATCATCCACTATATTTCTTATTATGTGCTCTTCACTGCAACAGGTACATCCTGCTTACCACAAGCATTTAAAGAAGCTTATCAAACCACCCTCTGCTAAACTGTAACAATTTTGTGCACTCAAATACCATGTGTGTTCTGTACATGTGTACTAAAATTATAAACAACATTTCAAACAAACAATTAGATTTACTGGGATATGAAGATAATTCAAGTTGCATGTTATTGTTCTAAATCACATGGGCATTTGTGGGCTACCTGGGCGTTTGTTCTCAGGATATTTTCTTCTTTGCAGACCTGTCAGGTCTCCATCGGTGTGGTGCCTCTGCAGCTCAGGCCTAATGGCATTTTGCTTTGATGATGATGATTGCTGTCTGTTTACTGACGATATCTTCCTACCTGATTTCTTCAACATTTGAGCCTATTGGGTGGGGTGTGGCTATGCTCATGCACATGATAGTAGGAGGGGCTCACTTGTTTTGCACATTGTTCTATGGTGACAGTACATGGTCTTTGTGTCCACGGCTCACCATCAACTTGTACTGACACAGCATGGTTAATCTTGATCTTGCACTGTTGTAAATGTAATATTACATACAATGGAACCTCTTGTATTGAACCCTCTAAATAAAGGACACTGTACATTCATTTAACATCTTCATTTATAAGCCTCTACAGACTCTGAGCTGTAGCAAAACAACAATAATTTATCTTTGAACCTCTTCCCATATGATTATTTGATGGTCTCAAAGAGTTCAATATGAAGAAGTTCCACTGTGTATACTTGCAGTTACGTAGCTACTGGAGAATTCATTCACGGAGCATTAGTTGGCTGACCTTAGATCCTTGTGCTAGTCTGGTTCCTCCTCGTAAGCCACCTTGCATTTGACCCTGGAGGGTGGGGCTCAGTTATAATGCATGCAAACAATACCATCATACCATGTGCATCACTCCGCCAATCCCTACAACCTCAAACACACCATCACCAAAGTGAGCATTCTTGAGTTTCTGAATAGTATACATGTACTACATGAGTAGTATTGGCATGAGATTTGCTTGCCTTTTCTGAAGGGTTGCCCCAAACTTCTGCACCTGCTCCCCAACTAGGGTAAGATAGTAAACCCAATGGAAGACACACGGGCCACCCTACCTCTGAATGTTCAATACAACAATTCCTTCTAAATCAGGTAGTTGCACTGGATGGTCATCAACCTGTAGAAGTATTGTCATGAAACAGTTTTAAATATATTACTGGCCACTGTACAATGATGTTAATGTGTTTGCTTAGTTCTGCAGTCACTTTCTTTGTCACCATCTTCTGCAAAGCCAGCTGAACGTAAACTCCTTTGTTGTGAAACCTACAATACAAGGCCACAAATAAAATTATATCGTAAAGAAACAAACAATGCTGACCTGCTACTAAATTTCTCAGGATTTTCTTCCCTAGCTAAGTGAAAATCTAGAGCTATATCAGCATCAAGCCCAATTCCAAAGTAGTTATTCATGACAACCATTTTCTGTTTCTCTTCAACCAATCTGTCTTTTGTGTCTAGTGTTGACAAGGCGTTGTAACCATATTTCAATGCCAAGTCTGAATCTTTACGTAACAAATTAATAGTGGGTAGTTGATCCGGAATGAAATTGATCATCCACCTAGCAAGACAAACCAGTGTGTGCGCGGTGTGTGTGTATGTGTGTGAAGAAGCTACAACCGTATGAAGGCCACGTGACTTTTAATGGTAGTGGAGAGGAGGAGGAGGGTGTATGTGTGTGTGTACACACCAACATACCGATCTAATTGTGCAACATCAGCATTCTCCACTGAGAACAGAATGTTAAGCACTTTCTCTCCACTGTACCCTGGTCCCCAATGCAAAACACGAGCCAAGTCATTGCCAGTGCCAAGAGGCAACAGAGCAGATAGTGGCTCCTTAAAACATAGTGCATCCTGTGCCTCTTCAAGCACAGAGAGCACCCAACCAAAAGTGCCATCACCTCCGCCAATTAATATTCTGAACCGAGGTATGTTGCGGAATGCATGAAGCCTGAAAAAATAGGCGTTCAATAAAATAATAAACTAAACAGCAAAGCGACAACTAACCCAACATGTGGTCCACCATTTCCTATGTCAAACACTTGGTGAGGGTTCAAGTAGTGACGAAACTTTGTGAGCAAATCCAGGCCTTGGTTACCACCGCTACGTCCATTAATGAACACCAGTAATGGCTCCTGGCGCTCTACCACATGTTTTTCAAGACATTCAGGCTGTAGAGGTTTATTAATGGTACAATGCCATTTTGTATGTCACTACTGTCACTCACATGAAGGTTGGGTAAAATATAATGATGAAGTTTGACAGATGTTTGATCAAGTATGTTACAAATTTGACCAGCCGCAAAGAGTGTTGTACAATCAATAAATACAAGTTCTACAAAAACAACAAACCACTATACACATTACATAATAACAACACAGCTTACTAGCATTGGGATAAAATGGTCCAAATTTAGCGTCCTCCAAAACATTACCTAAAAAAAGTTTTACTGTGATTAGCACATAAGGAAATATATTTTCTACCTGGTAACAGTTTCTCAATGAACTTTTGAGCCATAGTCAAATCTTTGACCTGTTCTTTAGGCAGACCCCATACTGCCAATACAAAACGATTAGAGGTTTTCTTTCTGAGATAAAACCGAGTCAAGGTGTGCTTTCTTACAGGTTGCTAAAGGAAATACAAAATCATCCTATACAGCACAATCATGCTTAGTACAGTACAGTAGGTCCATCTGAACTCTCAATGATCCAAACAGTGTGAATAACTGTTCCATTAGAGTACTTTGACAACTACTGTATCTTCTATTAGAGAGCTTTGTAAACAAATTCACTTATCTGAACACATTTTGTGGCATACAGGAGGTCCCACTGTACTGTTGCAGATTACACTCTTCACCCAAAACTCACACAAAGCAAAAGGCAAAGCCTCTGGCAGCCATGCGAAACACAGCTATTGCCGCCCAGTGAATCAGCACTAGGATGCCTGTGCACCACTCAGGCACTTGAGCCTTGAGCAGACAAATCTTCCTGTGGCAGGACTAGTAACCTGCAGCAGGTCTCACAGAGAGAGGTCGTGGAACCCAAAGTTCCACTATGACCCCAACACCGCTCAGTGAGAAAAGATCATCTGGGCTTTTGCTTCCTCAGTAAACACTAGGTACCCATTGATGGTAGAGTTGACACCAGGCCACCAGGTCCCCATTTAAATAGCAGGAGCAATGTGAGTAAAGTTTCTTGCTCAAGGAAACAACACCAGTTTGGCATAACCAGGCATTGATCCTGGAACCTTTCGATTACATGGCTGCTCCTTGGCTATGCTGATACATACACACAGACACACACGCACACACACTACACACAGATACATACACAGACACACACACACAGACACACACACAGACACACACAGACACACACCACACAGATACATACACACACAGACACAGACAGACAGACAGACACATACACACTACACATACACACAAACATTTCACAGCTTTATAATACTGTTACACAGAGTCACAACACTACCAGGACACATTAAGAGAATGTAAAATAAAAACTTACGGTTTTCAAAAATGTGATAGTATCCCAAATACAATGTGACGGAGCCAGTGAAGTAGTCTGGACACCACTATGCAGATAAACTTGATCCAGTAGAAAATTGTCAGCAACTTCATCCTGCACAATAAGGGGTGGGGCTTAGACAACAGACACAAGGAAGAGGAGCTCAACCTCCATATCAAACAAGATTAGAGCCTCTTCAATAACAGTAGCAACAGTTGATGACTTACTAATCCCCAATTTGACATGCTTGATCTTTGTACTAAAAGGAGATCAAAGGCAATTAACAATCAACCTTCACAATCATTACACTCACTGCAGCCATTGGCTATAGATGGTCAATGGTATTTTAGCTTTCTCGTCTATGCCATGATCCTAGCAAACAATTGCATATACAACTACACAACTAACATTTCGTCTCACCTTGAACTTAATAACTAAATTGGGAATACGACCCGTTGATTCAGAGATGTTGAACGGAATGTCAGTATTGAGCAGTGGCCTTTGGGTCGCTGTAACAAGATATCTTAACAATTGTAATGGCAACAGTAACTGTATTACTTTCATCAATTGACTCTAATAGATAATAATCTTCTTCGTTGTCCTCTGGAATTTGAAACTTCTTCAAAGCCAAGTCCTGCAAGAGTTACAATTGGAACAACCATGGTATAAAGATTTCATTCTGAGAACACATAGACAATTCCTTATATAGTTAATGTTTTAGAATAGGGATTCTGACAGTAACATATAGCTATTGCAAGAAAGCAGTTGTAGATTAATCCATATAATTTGATCCACTAGTGTTTATAAATGAAAGTGCAATACTTCCATATATATCCATAACATGGTATGAATCATGTGCAAATTATCGTTTGATGAAAAATTGATTTAAAGATTAATCTCAATAGCTGTCTCCTTAATAAGACCATCCTGTTACGAAGCAGGGTCTCAAAATAAGGGAACCTGATCATCTCGTTACATCATCTCATTACTACGCCAAACTTTTGAGCACATGCAAAAAATCTAAATAAAACTCAGATAGTACAACTGTACACAATGCTTGCTGCAACTAGTAAAACTGTACCTGTACTCACACAGATAATTAACCTGACAGATTATATGGCATCTCTCTATATGTGGGGCTCCATGATACAAAATGCTTACCAAAACTTCTTTAGCAGTCATCTTCTTGGAAACCAACAGTCGCTGAGAAGAACTCCTCCTTTGTTGTTGGTAGCAATCCTTCATGTCTTCGAATACCATCACCTGATAGCCTGAAGGAAATACAAACCATTATAGCGTGTGTGTGTGTGCGCACGTGTGCGTATGTGTACATGCATTCATTCATTTGAATGTTCACACCTTTCTCTTCTGTATCTTCTTCATCATCTTCTAGCTCATATATGGGAGAATCAGATACCTGATCGATGGCTACAACATACACAACACCACTGGAGTAACTAACATGTTACACTGAAGACAGAACATTTATTATATCATCAAACATTTTTTCTGAACAGAAAAGTGATTAGATTATAACAACTTTGCGGGTAGAAATTAGTATGCATGTGTTATCTTGGTATATATGCCTTTACAAAACATTGCCTACAGTTTACAAACCAAAATACCGTATGTGCAATAATCATTGTAATTGTAAATGAGCAATCTCAGCACAGTCATGGCTTTTGTGTTCAAACTTCAAACCACATTACACACACCACACACTGTACGTACAACATGGAAACACAGCTGAACAAGTAGGACTTCTTGATGTGAGGTGTGAAACGTGTACATGTGAAGGTTATATGATACTATACCAAGAGTTAATAATAGAGAGATGCCCATAAGCGATTTTAAGGGGGGGTGTTCAAACTTCAAACCACGTCACACCACACACTGTACATACAACATGGAAACACAGCTGAACAAGTAGGACTTCTTGATGTGAGGTGTGAAACATGTACACGTGAAGGGAAAATTATATGATACTATAACCATAAGCGATTCTAAGGGGAGGGATGCTGAAAAATAACTTTTAATTAAAAAATCTTGGGGAAAAGTTCCAGTATAGATTGGCATTGTTATTTTTAGCATTTTTCATGTTTTTAGCATAAATTTAGGCTGTTTTCAAGCCTTCAAATTGCAAAAATCCTGCAGCTTCTGGGCCAGACTCTCCTGAAATTCTACTTTATATTAAAGCCATACAACAATAGTCATGCTGTTCCCTACTTGGCCCCCCTGTAGGTCAGGTCTAGAATTTCCACTGACTATAACTACACAGTATGGTTGAAATGTGGAGACAATAGTGTTCCATGAAAGTTGGATAGCCTTGCAGAGTTGGCCAGACCTCCCATACAGATTTGTAGACATAGCTATATACTTGTTACAGGGTTAATGTTAACTCTCAAACTCAATAAAATGATACAATTAGCTATTAGCAAGTTGAAGTCTCCATCAAGTCATTCACTGATGCACAACAGGTTTCCCCAACTCTATTCACACATTACCATAACCAAAGACAATTCAATTTGACATCATGGTTTGCTGCACTCATGTACTGCACTGTAATTCAAGCTGCTAACACTACATTATTTACAAAGGGTGAAACAAATATCAAACAGTACGGTAGTATTGGGATCACCCATAAAATGATGTACGCCGCCTAAAATGTTGCCTTCAAAAATCATCCTAGAGACATCTTACGAGATGAAAATCACCTTTATGGATAATATTAGTCCATCTCACATCAAATACAGCATTATAAACAAGAAAACACTAATAGGCGACTGGATATAGAATTGAAAATAAATCGCCAAAACTCAGATTTTAGTCTGCCTGCCTGATCAGTCGCAAGCCATATACAGCAGTCACCCTGATAGAACAGTCACACACATGTATAGCTGTATACTATAACAAAAAAAAACCAAACAAACTAGTATTTTAATTTAAGAATGAAGTAGGGATCCAAGCAATAAAAAGTAGTGAAACAAGGGATGAATGATGGCATTACAATATAGCTCGGTGGGAAAATCCCTATTTCGGCATTCAGTGAACTAAATCATTGTTATAACATGCCAATGTAGGGATTTTCCCACCGAGCTATGCTGTAATACCATCATTCATCTCTTTTTTCACTACTTTTCATTTATTGCATCCCTACTTTTCTGAACTGAATCTTCTTCAAATTAACGAATGAACTAACAATGTCTAATTGACAGATTAACAACTATTTTAAAAAATACAAATATTTTTCTTAATGAATGAATAACGAATGTGTACTATTCATTAGTACTCTTTACAGTCCAGCCATTATCAATATAGGCACAGAATTTTCAAGCAGTTTGCAAGTGTATTGGCATATTTTCAAGCCAGCACAGTCCATGTGTATCTGATCCAACTTCATTCTGATCTTCTGATCATAAAGGTACTATGCAGTAGTGGGTATGCTCCTCAAATTACAGATACATTCTCACATGTGAAACACTAGCTATGACAAAGCCAGCCAAATGTAACCAATAATGTCTAGCATAAACGAAGTAGCGAGATCAATAACACATAACATACCAGTATGGTTATGTGTTGTTACCCAGGATACATGCAATAAATTAACCATGGGGGGTCCATTGAATACAAGTGAAAGGAAAAATTGGGAATTTTACAGTATTCAGGATCATAGAAAACAAAAATCAGTGAAACAAGGGAGGTCTACAGATAGAGGTTGACTATACCTGCAGATAATTATAAGTATATCTGCAGGTAGGCGACCTCCCTTGTTTCACTGCTTTTTGTTTTCTATGATCCTGAATACTGTAAAATTCCAACCCCATGTCTTGTTTGTTAACTTTATTGTAACACATGACTAGTGAAACATGCACATGTATACTGCATCAAAAGTAAGAAGGGAACCAGACAATCAATTACTGAAAATTGCCAAGTGGCCATTATGTTTCATTTTCAGCTATGCTACAGCATTACAAATGAAGAACAGTACAAGAAGTAACTCTGCAATCAATCCAGTCACTACAGGATTCCTGTTTATACAAACCTAGCTATAGGGAAATCATCACATGCTATACTGCGAATCGACGCCTTGAGCTGTCAGTGAAGAGAAATGAGACACAAAAAGACAAAGGTAAGTCCATGATGTATGCATTATATGTACTGCAGTATGCCAAAAGGCACCTGTCTGGCTGAAGCAAAAAAAAAAATCAAGCCCATAGTCCCAGCAAGAGTTTATAATATAAAGAGGGAGCCCTCCCTCTTTATATTATGAACTCTTGGTCCCAGCCATTATTAAGTTACGCAAGTCAGTCAGTCAGGCAGTATAAAATTCCTCTTAAAATCTTCAAGAATTGTAGCAACCTATAGGAAGTGTTTTGGGAAGTACTGAAGGCACTTTTATACCTAACCATTACTGCCAAGGTGCCATGAAGTATTGTGAGGCTGGTTTCTGGCCAAACTTTTTTGTGAGAAAGTAAAACCTCCATGATCCCTAACATACAGTTACTACTGTACTGTATGATATGAAACATTTCAAACTTAATATTTCAACCAAGACAGACAACCAGATTTTCTATTATGCCACATTTTCAACAGAGGCAAAAAAATCACACACTCTATTTTTTAAAACAAGAAAAAAAAATCAATGATCCTAATTTGTTAACTACATTTTTTTGATGGAAAATTATGTGGCAATTCGAATCAATTAAAACTCAACTATTAGAGACTGTGGGATATACATAGCTATACTTAAGATGCAAGCACTCTGCAAATTCAGTACTTTACAAAATACTATTATTACTGCAACCACTTAACTAGCTTATGTACACACATGTCCATAAAAGAACAGAAGATATAAAAGACATTTACCAGATACAGCTCCCAAGTCACTGCCATACCACTCCACTATCTCAGGTGCCAACACCAATGCAGAGAGGTCACGAAAATCACAAGGTGTCTTCTCTATTTTTATAAAGCAGGATGAATGCACCTACAAAGGTATGCATAAACATGTCAACAATAAGTATTCCCCAAGTTGACTTTTAGTTAATGTTCAAATGATAACCCATGTCACGCCAATCACTGTCTATTATTCAACATTTTTGAAATGTAAAACTATTATAGTGCTAACTGTAAACAACTTCATTTGCACCCAAGACATAACGATACAACTGAAACTAAGTAAAGGGTTCATTTCTTATTGTACACAATATCATAATTGCTATTGGAACAAAGAACAATGATAGTGTTTTCTCTTACCAATATGCCACACCAGGTGCACCTCATCCCATTAAGACACTGGTCACCATAAGATTTTCCGCACTCTTCACATTTTCCTTTAGGCAAGTTCCCTTCAATCCAGTGATGTTTATGCTGCCTCTGTAGTTAAAGATGCTGGTAGTGTTGCAATCCCTTAGTACCTTACCACTGCTTCAATACTGTAGAGTGACGTTGCCTTACAGTTTACAAGAGCATATAACTTGCACTGTTTATGAGCATAGTAGTTACACACTGTAAAGCAATATCGAATCTATGAATAAAATCAGCTTTACTAACCAAGACAGCAAAACAGTGTAGAAGAATCAGCTTTCTTCCTACATACATTACAGAAACGTCTCTTGGTGGTCACAGCCTTGCCCCACTTGTGCGCCAGTGGTTCCTGCACATTACATTATGTGGGATAACAGAGCTAATATAGCTATAACTTACTGTGATGGCAGTCAGGGCGAGATGAGGGCACATGGTAACCAGTGTGTTCATACATTTCTCATGGCATGTGAACCTACACACTGTAGAAAACAAACCCACAGACATGACAGTCAAATAAGGAATGAACACAGTATAGCTATCAATCAAGTGCAGACTTATAATCGGAAGCCATCTAATGCCCAAAGACACTCCCATAAGCAATCAACACAAATGGACGACATCTGCACCTTCAAGGTATACTAAACGTGTGCACTTTAGCATTTTTTGAGTCTTAGTAGTGCGTTAGTGTGATGTAGTGTTAGCGATCGCCACTCACCTCTGCACGTGAATCCTTGTCCCTTGATTCCCCACAATAGATCGCTGCAGTGCTCGCAGTATGTTGGCTGGAAGAAATTTCGGCGCTTAAAGTCGTGCCCAGAATGTCGCTTTTTCTGACTAGTCATCGGTTCCATCATGCACCTCCTCTAGGAACAAGTTCACAGGTACGCATAAACGGAAGCTCCGGTTTCTTGTTTTCGGACATTCGTTGCATTCTTACTATGTAGCGGCTTCGTGGTGTTATAATTATTTTTTTGTGGTTGGTATTGTGACGTAGGAATACGTTTAGTCTAAGTGATGTAGGAATACGTTTAAGTGGCGAATATCACATCACAACGGGTAGACACTTCCATACTCGTGACCGGGATTAAAAAGTCTGATCGCCAAAATGTATAATATGATTAATGAGCACAGATTACAATTACAGGGGGGAAACTATTACTATCGCCAAAATATTGCCTTGATCACTTGATTTCATCTTTCCAAGAGCCTGATCGTCAACCGTAAAAGCTTAGTAAATTCTCGTGTTGCTCAAAGTTAGCGCTTGATCGCCACTTTTGCGGACGCCTTGATCGGTTGATTCACTGCAAAAATACCTCTTGATCACTTGATTAAATTTTGATGAGTGCATCAATTGGTGGTATGGAGGTGACTACCCCTTGCATCACTCTCGATATGGTAAATGTCCGGAGCTAGGATAGCTATGTAAAACATGCAGTCATGAAGCCACGTAGTTTAGTGGTTGAACAACTATATTTAGTATATGGTCAAACAGCCATCAGTGTACAGTATAGCTGAACTGAGTAGTGAATGAAAGATTCAACACATACACTGCAGGGCCTTGGGGCCATTTTCAGCAATTGCATGACTGATGATACCCTGGCAACCTTGCTGGTAAGCAGACTGTTATGCAGCCATACCCTGGCATCTACATACATGACCTACACATAGGAAATCCATGCACTGCATGCATGCCAGCCATTACAGCTACATTCTAACTTCCTCAGTGAAGAATTGGTATAGTATAGAGCAAACCAACAGTCAGGTTGCAGTTGTAAATTTAGCTGCTATCTCACCCTCTGAATTTCAAAAACAAACCATCAAACAGCAAAAATAAATGAAAAACTGAAATGGAATATAAATAGCTACTGAAAACAAACTGCTCATGTAAAACTTCCTATAGTATTGACATGGTTTCACCATGACACATTTTGTGTACATAAGTTGCATGGAGAAAGGACCCATGGCCACTTAATTGGCTGGCTATGTAGAAATTTCAAAACTAAGTCAAGTAGGATGATTTTTGCACTTTTCAAATCATGAACCAGCTATTCAATATTGAAGCTAGCTTATATTTTGATGACTCTACACTCTCGAAAATTGTATCACGTCCCTTGTAATAAACTGATTTACCATTATGCGTAATACGGTATTGCTGTGTTTTATAAGACCTATAGCTGTTTGTTATGTCATGGATGCTATATGTGGTTATGGTGAGGTAATATTTAGAACAGCATGCAGTCTTATGAAGTATATAGCTAAGCCATTCTGCAAGTAAGGGTTCATTGTTTATGCATATAGGTGTGCATGATTTCATGGCCATTTCAATTTGTGTATGTCAATTGATTAGTTTTGTGCACCTATCTCAGCATCGAGGTCATTTCAAATTTACATCTATCATGCTGCATGGATGTATATATATATTAATAATTGTAAAACTCACAAAATTTGAGTATAAATACAATATATTAGGATTAGTAATTACTGTTCATAAAATATGAATTGAAAATTGTGTTCAAATTCAGTTAGTGTATATACAATCATTATAGTGCATGATTGGCAATTTGTTTCACAAATTTACCGATCTATACAGGAAAGAAGCTAAACTTGTAAGAATCAATGCATGGGTAGTTATGTTCATTTCCTCGTGTACCTGATCTGTTATTATTGGAGATGTAGCCGGGTAAGGAGAGATCCACTAATTTGTGTACAATCTTGTATAACATCAATAATCTCGTTTTAGTATATGCACATACAAAATAGATTTTAGACCCAAAGAGTTGAACATACGCGAAACACTATACTTGTCCTTTGGTAGTCTTCAAAAATAAAATGAGCTGCTTGTTTTTGAATTCTTTTGAGCTTGTTTAGTGTTTTTCTAGTATACTAGAACTAGAACTAAAATTAGTTTTAGTACATGCAGCCTTTTCTTTTTAGCTCTAGGAACTAGAACTAAACTATATATAATTTCATTACAATCTATTTTAAAAACTGGAACTATACTAGAAAAGCGTTATTTTTAAGTTTTTGAACAAGAACTAAACTAAAATTATAGCTTATAGTACTGAGAACTAAACTAAAACTTTTAGTACTGCAACTAGCTACTACTATTATTATTATCATATTTTATAATTGATATGCATGAGTATAGTACAATGATTAGTTACAAATTAAATCAGAATGTAAGAAAGCAATTAAGTAAGTAAATTAATTAAGTAATTGAAGAGACCACTGGTGTACAAGTGTAGAGAATATATTGTTGTAGAGTTGGTGCACTGACAGTGATGACACTTGGTAAAGCATTCCACTGAGGGATTACTCATTGAAAAAAGCTGAACTTGTAGCTATTAACTGTCAAAGATATTGTAACAAATCGTTTGTTGTGACCTCTAGTGATGAGAGAGATAATTGTTAATCATGCATTCTGGGAGTGAAACGTCTATTAAACCATTTAAGATTTTATAAAGAACACATAGAGACTAAATTTCTCGTCTCTTCTTCAAGCTGTCCCACTGTAAAGTTGATAACATTTCACTAACACTGCTGTATCTGCTAAAATCAGGTATACAAGAACTGTTACATGTTGTTTGAGATTTACGTAGCAGGAGCCTGATTGGTGAACTAACCATCTGGCACATTAAAACCCGACTTTGAAATACACATTAACATATAAGATGCATGGTTAAGAGCAAATGCAACTTTCCATTGCTATCTCAAGTAGTTGTAGCAACCACTACCCTGGTGGCAGAAAGGATAATGGCCGAGAGAGGTGACAAGAGAGAAATAAAACTGCATGACAGATAGAAAGAGATATCTACTTACTTAGAAACAAAAATATGATTGTTTAAGTGGATGTTTTTTTAAAAATCTTTGATTAGGTTCTACTTCTAAAAGTGCATGGTATAGGATGAATATTACACCTATAGATAGTGATCAACTTTTTTGTAAAGCATATAAGTATGACAAAGTATATACATCAGTACTGTACTAGAACTAATACTTACTAAATGGCAGGTACTATAATACTAACTAATATTGTTTCAGAGAACTAATACTGGCAAACTATTCAGTATTGTTTCTAACAAGGAACACTATAGAACTAATACAAAATGTTTTCAACAATGCCGGAATACTATAACTATAATACTAAACTTGAAATATTTCTGGCAACTGAATTAGAACTGTATCTGTATACCAGAATAACACTATATTGTTGTTACAATATATGCATGGGGAGACCATACTGTTGCTGCATAGTTCAAAATTGGTTTGACATATATATTTTATAAGCATCAAGTTTTACCCTTCGATTACACTGATTCGAATTCCTATGTAAAAAGGACAGGGTCTTCTGACAAACCATCCATGCATGGACAAGCTGAATCCACATGATGATTAAACGTTAATCTGTTATCAAAGATAACACCCAAATACCTATAGCTTTAGTAGCTGGTCTGAGCTTTTGATCGTCCAGAAGATATTCAGTGGTGAAGGGATTATGTTTTAATGTAACTCGTATAGCACCATACATTTATCAATGTTGAAATGCATACCCTAAGTTTTTGCCCAGGTATAGCAAGTTTGTTTAGGCCTTCTTGAAGGATTTCAGCATCAGTAGCTGACATGATGTTATACCACCTGCAAATAGGCGCATGATGATGATAAGTTATTGGGGATGTCATTTATGTATATTATTAGGTTTTACAACATAGTAGTACAAGTTTAAAATATTGGTCGACAATTGGATGCATGGGTTTGTTCTATCACATTTCTTGAACAACGATGTCATATTAGAAATGCAATATTATAAAATACTGAAATTGCCAGGTGACAACACCAATATTTTCCTGATTTTCTGATGCTAAATCATATATTAATAGATTGGTGCTTGGAGTCTCTCCGCCATCTGTGCTGTTGGCACTTGCATCTACTTTGCATATTTAATGAGAACTGATGGTACAGGTGAAGAAGATTAAGCCTTCTTAATATACTGAATCATAACTGGCGGATTGTGCAGCTGTATAACTTAGTGTATCTCTGGCTCACTGTTGCATGTATTTGAGTTGTTAACTAATGATTGCTGCTTCCGTTTAGGCCACTCCAACAAAATTCCTTGTTATTTCATTTACCTCAAAAATACATGCGGGCGGGATGTTCATTATTCATTACAGATATTTCCAAATTCATACCTAACTTGCAGGTAAGAATACAGTAGAAATATTAAACTATAGTGGAACCTGTGTTACGGTCAACTGGATTAAGCGGTCACCTTTGCATAACGGCCACGGTCATGAGATCCCAAATATTTTCCTATCAGTGTACAAATGTATGTATTGTAGTCTGCATTAAGCGGTCACCTGTCTAATGCGTATAACGGCCAACCAAGAATTTTATGAATCACTGTATACATAACTTCATCCTACGCTTCCTTTTATGGTGGCTTGTTAAGCCAATAGTCTGACACCACAGCACCGCTTCAATTAATGCGCCATTATCACATTTCCTGCCTTTCAATGAATGCTATACAAACTATCAGGCTTCATTGCTTAAACGTATTCAATAGCTACAACCAACATTCATAACAAGCTCACCTTGCCCTTTTTGAAAATTATTACTGTATTGCGGTTGGCGCGAGCCTCTTAATAATAATTCCTCATTTATAAGGGTCATAGCCACTAAAATACTGCAGACCACCTTATACTATAACAGCCACCTGTATATAAAGGCCAGATATATCTGGTCCCAAGGTGACCATTATAGACAGGTTCCACTGTATAAGAACCTGAACAGTGAAAAGCTAGCTAAATTGGCTTTCTGAATGCTAAACTAGTTACTGCTAGCTATGCAATCACAAGATAAATAGCTAATGACAAATGTTCAGTTGACAGCAATGATGAATGACCGTGCATGCGGGAGAGAATCTGCATGCAGGCGGGAAATTCCGGGAAACAATGAGTTTTCTAGGAGTGGCCTAATAGGTTTATTTATTGGTGTTTGGTTCCATTATAAAGCACCTCAAACAGCAGGCCGGTCTCCACTTTTTGTGGATATCAGTTTGCCAGACAGCTTCACTGCATCTCGTTGTTATATTATATAGTTATACAACGGCCACGAATGCTCTGCCTGATATAAACGCACGAGCTTGAGGGCCGTTAGGCCCGAAGGCAAGTGTGTTGTTATACAGGCAGAGCACGAGTGCACGTTGTATAACTGTTATGTACCACTCACCTAATAGGTGGGGAGAGTCTCACAAGACGGCTGTAACACTTATAAAGGCCAGGTTTCTAACATCGATTGTGGGTAACCAAGCCAGACGTTGCAATAACGTTCCCCCTGCAGTACTGCAGCCACCTGAGATATTGAAAGCTAGTACGCTATGGGTTATATCACTAACCTGCATTTGCTGTTCGACTATCATCATGTAGTGCTCAGCCGGCATTCCAGCGTGCCATATAGACTATGCACCAGACTAATCACCATAGTGATTCTCTCGAGCGAAAAAAAGCAGCTAAATAGACGGTTTAAGTAAACAAAACCTAACTACTAAACGATACTAGTCTAATTCTTACTATTTACACTGGCTAAACTCGAATCTGGTGGCATGACAAAACTGGTTCCCACAATCGAACATAAAGGTTAGTATTATTTAGAATATATTTGTTTTATTGAGTCATTGTCGAAGTGGACTACAGTCTAATCTGGGTTAAGATGGCACCAGACTAGTAAGGTGTATAAGTACGTTTATATATGTAGACTAGAGTTGTGGCCACCCGCGTTGGCTTTTTCAATCGCCATTGGCTGCTTGAAAACATTATACGTATTGGTGACGTTATGGCCCACAATCCACCTTTACGTGTCAGGCTATAAAAGAATTCAAGTGATCTGTGAAGTGTCTTTCCACCTATTAGGTGAGGTGTCATAGTGGTCTTTGCCAGTGCCTATATATACCACTTTGACACCTCAGATCAAAGGAAACCACAGGGTTATATATCACATATTTCCCTGACCACTACTGCCTTTGATGCTGAGGCAGCTCAGTTCCCTTTGATTATTTATATAGAGATGCTTAAAGTTTTGCATTGTGGGTTTGAATTAGAGCTGCTTAAAGTTTTTCATTGTGGGTTTGAATTAAACATGTTGATTTAGTTAGGGGCATTGTTGTGAAGTAAAAAGAAATGAGTGAGTTAACATTGCATAGTTCAGTTACTAAGCACTAATCATTCTTGCAATGTGGGGATTGTTTTTCTACAGAGTACATTTCAACTGCACGAAAAGATGTCTCAAACATTCACAACCTATATGTCTAAGTGTTTATTTTAGCACCTTAGGTAACTTTATTCATCCACAAAGTGGTTATTTGGTTTAAAATGGTATCACTACAACCAGTGAAACCCACAATCATTTCTTTTTTGCGCCCACAATTTAAACCCACAATCGTTTTGCAAACCTCTGTATAAAAGTAATGTGGTGAATGCAGGTTTGCCTTCCTTCACCTATTAGGTGAGCATGCCAGAGTGGTATATATCAAGACACACGGTAGTGTGTCGTGCGGCCCAAGAAGCCGGCGCGCCACACCGTGAGTATATTGACAGGAAGAACGAAAACGTCATTTTCACACCTTTGTATTTCGGTGATCACTTATCTGATTGGAACCAAATTTGCTACACAGTTGCCCGCCAGCCAAGGGAGTCTACATTCCAAATTTGAAGGAAATCGCTCCAGCCATTTCCGAGATACGAGCTGCCAAAGTTTCGTTTTTTTTCTTCGTTTTTTTTTCTTCGTCTTTTCGCACACTTGCAAAAATTGCTATAACAAGCAAACGCGTACTCCGATCGCCTTGAAATTTGGCACACAGAAAGGGAGTCCAAAGGCGAATCCTAGCATCAAATTTGGTACAAATCCGATGAATGGTTCAGGAGTTATGACCGATTATTCGCGTAAAACAAGATCGATTTGTTGTCACGCCTACAGGGTAAACCGCTTCATGGAATGAGTTGAAAATTGCTATGTAGATGGAGTAACCATCGTAGGAGTGCCTTTTGGTGGTTTGAAAGGAATCGAGATAAAGACCACGGAGATATGACACAAAACCCAACCTGTGTCACAATTACGCGATCGATTTTTATGAATAAAAAAGTATTAGTTTTCACGCCTACTAGGCAAACCGCTTAGAGCAATAAGCTGAAAATCGGTGTATAGCTGGAATAATCTTCATAGAAAGTCCTTGCAGTAGTACAGAAGAATCGGATTACAAACCACTGAGTTACGATTCGAAAGCCAACTCCGTGTAGCAAATGCGAGATCGAGATACTCTAATAGAACAGTCACCCTAATAGAGCATTCGGCTAATTTATTTACTCCATTATAGAATTTTATTACATCACAAGTTATTGTGTAGGGAGTTCAGCTGCAAACAGTTAATCTTATAGACAGTTCAGCAAGAAGACAGTCACCATGTGGAGAGTTAAGCAAACACACCACTATAGAGATTCAGAACATTACAAGTCACACTGAAGAAAGTTCAGCTATAAACAAGTCATGCACTGTGTAGAGAATTCAGCTACAATTAAGTCACTCTCTAGAGAATTCAGTTACACAGAATTCAGCTACACACAAGTCACTGTGGAGAGAGTTCAGCTACAAACAAATTACCCTTTAAAGTGATCAGCTACAAACAAAACACTTTGCAGGGTGTTCAACTGCAACAAATCAATTACCTTTAGAGCGATCAGCAATGAACAAATCAACACAAATCTACCTGTAGAGAGATCAGCTAGAAACAAATCACCCTGAAGAGAGTTCAGCTACAAAAAATCACCCTGTAGAGACATCAGCTAGAAACTAGACACAATGTAAGGAGTTCAGCTACAAGCAATCAACCTGTAGAGAGTTCAGCTAAAACAAATCAACCTGCAGAGAGATCAGCTACAAACAAATCACCTTATAGAGAGTTCAGCTACAAACAGATTACCTGTAGAGAGATCAGCTACAAACAAATCAACCTGCAGAGAGATCAGCTATATACACACAAATCAACTTGTAGAGAGATCAGCTACAAACAAATCACCCTGTAGAGAGATCAGCTAGAAACTACACACAATGTAAGGAGTTCAGCTACAAACAAATCACCCTGTAGAGAGATCAGCTACAAACTAGACACAAAGTAAGGAGTTCAGCTACAAGCAAATTACCCTGTAGAGAGTTCATCTACAAATAAATCAACCTGTAGAGCAATCAGCTAGAAACAAATCACCCTGAAGAGAGGTCAGCTACAAAAAATCACCCTGTAGAGAGATCAGCTAGAAACAAATCACTCTGAAGAGAGGTCAGCTACAAAAAAATCACCCTGTAGAGAGATCAGCTACAAACAAATTGCCCTGTAGAGAGATCGGCTACAAACAAATCAACCTGCAGAGAGATCAGCTACACACAAATCAACTTGTAGAGAGTTCAGCTACAAACAAATTACCCTGTAGAGAGATCAGCTACAAACAAATCAGCCTGTAGAGAGTTCAGCTAAAACAAATCAACCTGCAGAGAGATCAACTACAAACAAATCACCTTATAGAGAGTTCAGCTACAAACAAATTACCCTATAGAGAGATCGGCTACAAACAAATCAACCTGCAGAGAGATCAGCTACACACAAATGAACTTGTAGAGAGATCAATTACAAACAAATCACCCTGTAGAGAGATCAGCTAGAAACTACGCACAATGTAAGGAGTTCAGCTACACATAAATCACCTTATAGAGAGTTCAGCTACAAACAAATCACTCTGTAGAGAGATCAGCTAAAAACTGGACACAATGTAAGGAGTTCAGCTACAAGCAAATTACCCTTTAGTGAGTTCAGCTACAAACAAATCAACCTGCAGCGAGATCACCTACAAAAAAGCACCTTGTACAGAGTTCAGCTACAAACAAATTACCCTGTAGAGAGATCGGCTACAAACAAATCAACCAGTAGAAAGATCAGCTACACACAAATCAACTTGTAGAGAGATCAGCTACAAACAAATCACCCTGTAGAGAGATCAGCTAGAAACTAGTCACAATGTAAGGAGTTCAGCTACAAGTAAATCACCCTGTAAAGAGTTCAGCTAAAACAAATCAACCTGCAGAGAGATGAGCTACAAATAAATCACTTTATAGACAGTTCAGCTACAAACAAATTACCTTGTAGAGAGATCGGCTGCAAATTAATCAACCTGCAGAGAGATCAGCTACACACAAATCAACTTGTAGAGAGATCAGCTACAAACAAATCACCCTGTAGAGAGATCAGCTAGAAACTAGATACAATGCAAGGAGTTCAACTACAAGCAAAATCACCCTTTAGTGAGTTCAGCTACAAACAAATCAACCTGCAGTGAGATCACCCACAAAAACGCACTTGTACAGAGTTCAGTTACAAACAAATCACCCTGTAGAGAGGTCAGGTAGAAGAATTCACCTTGTAGAGAGTTCATTTACAAAGAAACCATCATATAGAGAGTTCAGCTACAAAGAAATTACCCCGTAGAGAGTTCAGCTAGATGAAGTCACCTTGTAAAGAGTTTAGCTACAAAGAAACCATCATGTACAGAGTTCAGCTACAAAGAAACCACCTGTACAGAATTCAACTACAAACAAATCACCCTGTATAGAGATCAGCTAGAAGAAGTTACCTTGTAGATAGTTCAGCTACAACAATTCATCCTGTAGAAAGATTAGCTAGAAGAAGTCACCTTGTAGAGTGTTCAGTTACAAAGAAACCATCATGTAGAGAGTTCAGCTGCAAACAAATCATTCTGTAGAGAGTTCAGCTACAAAGAAACCGCCATGTAGAGAGTTCAGCCTCATACAAACCACCTTGTAGAGAATTCAACTACAACAAATCACCCTGTAGAGAAGAAGTTACCTTGTAGAGAGTTCAGCTACAAAGAAACCACCATGTAGAGAGTTTAGCTGCAAACAATTCACCTGTAGAGAGTTCAGCTAGAAACAAATCACCCCGTAGAGAGATCAACTGGACGAAGTCACCTTATAGAGAGTTCAGCTACAAAGAAACCATCATGTAGAGAGTTCAGCTGCAAACAAATCACCCTGCAGAGAGTTCAGCTACAAAAAAATCACCCTGTAGAGAGTTCAGCTAGACGAAGTCACCTTATAGAGAGTTCAGCTACAAAGAAACCATCATGTAGAGAGTTCGGCTATAAAGACACCACCATGTAGAGAGTTTAGCTGCAAACAAATCACCTGTTACAGAGAGTTCAGCTACAAAGAAACCATCCTGTATATAGTTCAGCTACATTTCAAGTCACCCAGTAGAGAGATCAGCTGCAAAAAAAATCCTGTGGGGAATAATGAGCATGTAATAAATATATGTATATAATTTGTATAATTACTAATAAAATCAAAAATAATTGAAGTACTAAAATTCTTCTTTAAGTTCTTTTCTTCTTCCTGTGGTAAAGAAAAAAACACATGGGTTAAAAAAGCCCCAAAGCCAGCCATAGGCCGGCTTTGCAGTATACAAATACAAAAAGAAGTGATATCTAATCAAAAACAGCCAAGCTGTAAAAAAGGTGCGGCCCCCATAAAGGCCATGGTGAAAAAAGATGTGAAATCCAAGGTGGCGGCCAAGAAATGGCTGTGATGGTAGGTTAATGGTTACATTTTAATAACGGCAATTCAGGTGAATTTTGTGCCGCTTGGTCTTGGCACCAAATTCACCTGAATTGTTGTTATTAAAATGTAACCATTAACCTACCATCACAGCCATTTCTTGGCCGCCACCTTGGATTTCACATCTTTTTTCACCATGGCCTTTATGGGGGCCGCACCTTTTTTTACAGCTTGGCTGTTTTTGATTAGATTACTTATACCATGGCCACTCGGGATTTGCCTGATATATATGCCCGCGCCCTCGGGCTTGGGTATATATATCAGGCAAATCCCTCGTGGCCATGGTATAACTATTAAATGTACCACTCTGCGTGGGTAATTCAAAGGCACCGCCAGTGCCATAATTTGTATATTGCACTGCTGCAGACCGCAGCAAGTGCATTATAACTTATAACGCACTGGTTGCGGTTTTGTAGACCACAACGAGTGCATTATAAGGTATAATGCACCGACCGCAGTGCAATATACAGATATTGCACTGACTGCGGTTTTGTGCAGCATAGCACAAGTGCCGGTGGCGAAGACCACTACGACACCTCACCTAATAGGTGGAAAGACACTTCACAGATCACTCGAATTCTTTTATAGCCTGACATGTAAAGGTTGATTGTGGGCCATAACGTCACTAATACATATAATGTCTTCAAGCAGCCAATAACGATTGAAAAAGCCAACGCGGGTGGCCACAACTCGTAGCCTACATATATAAATGTACTTATACACCTTACTAGTCTGGTGCTCTGCCTGTATAAACGCACTTGCCCTCGGGCCTAATGGCCCTCAGGCTCGTGCGTTTATATCAGGCAGAGCACTCGTGGCCATTGTATAACTATATAACGTACTCCATGTAGTAATGCCTTAAGGAAGTGAATTAAGTATATAGTGTATAGATCAGGTTAAAGGAAAGCACCCCTTATGCTGAAGCAAAGATTTCTCCTGTGTAGCTAGTAGCTAGAGTACAAATGCATCATACATAAATCTTATGAACCTGATGAAGCACCATGCAGGTAGAGTATTTTTCATTACCTTGTAAGTTTGGATGGACATAAGCTAGGTTATGATTTTAAAAGGAAAATAATGTATTGCAAACATAATTTTATGGGAATGCAAATCAAGGTAACATGGTGCAGCAGTGAAAAGACTGCATGCTGCTGTTAAATAACATCAAAAGTTGTCAGCCATCTGACATCCGCCATAAGCCCACGCAGTGGTATTAGTAAATAAGTCGTAAGCGTCAGTAACAGATAATCTGTTTCCATGTAACACGGCAGAAACAAACGTAGTCCATCCACTGTCTACTGCTCCTACTGCACCTCCAACAATAAACCCACCAGCCCTGCCCATCAAAAATCCTGTTGCAAATCCTGTAAACCCGTGTTCTGAGGTACCGCCGACATGATGCAGTCACATGCATCACAGGTCGTAACACGAACATCTACAAATTTCCGTAAATTATATAATTTACTAATAATATTGGAATGCACACTGCACTTTCTTTCATTTGCCATCAAAGTATGCATGATATATTAATGTGTTCTCATTGACTGTTGTAAGTTGCTATAGTACTACAGCTTCCATAATGGCTTTCATATTAACCTCTAGTTAACAATCGGCAAAGCTGTTCTTGGAGAAACAAAAAGACATGTAAAACACATACAGTTACAAGGACAACTAAGTAAACAGGAAGTAGCTGCAGAAAAAAACAAGAACAACAAAAATAGAAAAGTTAAGTTTACGGATTGGACTTGATAGTACAAATGTCACAGTTCTAGCGCCAATGACAATGTAGTCGTTATATGTGCTAATTCTTTTAGCTCTGATGGCAAAGAATTCCACACTTAAATAGCTTTATCTCTAAACAAAGACATGTGACAGTGGGTGGAAGTTGCAAAATACTGAGCAAAATGCAATGGAGTTCTGATGCTGCCGTAGGTGATTTCCAGGAGGGAAGTGGAATATCTCTAACACTGACTGACTGTACATAGCACAAATGCAGCAAGTTGGGACCGAGAACTTGATTTCATCCAGTGAAGGTAGGCATAGTACTCTGTAACATGGTCAAATTGATGGAAACTGAAAGTTAGTCGAATGGCACAATTCTGCAGCCGCTGAATACATTACATGTACCCCTGGTGTAATGCTGTGTCCCAAACTGGAAGGGTAATAGTGTAAATGAGATAAAGCCAGTGACTCCAAAAAGGAGCTTAATAAGGTCTGTAGGGAGCACCCACCGGTTAGAGTTCACTAAATAAAGGTAATAGGACATCTTTTTACAAACCTTAACAGCATGATCTTTGCAAGTCAACTAGCTGGCAACTTAGCCCCAGATATTTTTGAGTGCCTGTAGCTTTAAAGTATTGTTGTTGATAACAGTATCGGGCAATAAATAAGACAACTTCTGACAAGGTGAACAAAACCACATAACACAAGACTTGCCTGCACTGAGCTGCATTCGGTTGTCCACAAGCCAAGTGTTCATTAGTTGAACACCAAAAGTCACAAACTATTTTGCATATACTGCATAGTGTGTACCCTTCTGTCATGCATCGAGAGCACGTGTGCAGCATGGCGACACTAACATGTATAGACATGTCTGTTTCTTACATGTATCTTAAGTATAATGAATCAGGTACCCCATAAACTCACTATTACACAGCAATCTTGAAATTTGGCTATAGGTATTAGCTGTATACTGCTCAAAATTAAGTCCGAAATCATTTCAAGTTAAACGATTCCTTGTTTTGTATCACTTAGCTACCACATCCAGTTTTCCACCCTGCAGCTACCTTAAACAAATGGTCAAGTGCACACACATTTTGATGTTCTGACCGTTAGCTATTTCAATCTGCTGGTACGGTAAGCTATAATGAGAGATTGTTTGTTTGTTTGTTTATTACCTCTAAACAGTCAGACAAAGCCGCTCTTCCCTGCCAGAGGAGCACACATAACCATACATACAAAAACATAAAGTACAACAAACATACGTAGAGATACTATACAAGACAATAAGCACAGCAAACAGTTAGCTAGCAGTTAACTACAACACATGCATAAACCAAACTAAAAAATTTAGTAAATTAGTCATTTACAAAAGATGCTGTAACTTGCTCCACCAGTAGGTCCCTTTCGGATAAAAAAATTTCTTTGTAAATGAAAGTCTAAATCGACATGGGATAGCGGAAAAATTAGGGGGTGGGGTTCTGGTGTCATAGTGTGTTTGTCTACCAAATTGAATTGGTGGACTAATATAGTGTGACTACATCTGAAAATTGAGGAAGTAGCTGATGAGGCAAGGGATCTGGCCACCACACATTTCCTGTGAAGATTGGAGAAGCCATGTATATGTAGAACATCTTGCTACCACTCATGTCTGCATGCATGCTTTTCACTGCATCACTATATGTCTAGGCTAAAACTTCACCTACTCTCTTGAGATAATTAGCTCAAAATTAACGTATACCCTAGAAATCCGTTCATGTTGATCATTACCCTAGCTATATAAACTCTATTATAGAGTCCATGGGTGTCTCCATGCAGAGTTGTACATGATCTAAGTCACAGAGTTGATATAATTTATTTGCTTGCTTGAACATATAGTTGAATTCTTAATCACAATGAATCCTCAGTCCATCATTCAGCATCTTGCATTTGGTATATGCTAAACAATTGCCATAATTATAACTAATATCAAGAGTCCATACAACTCAGTACTGTGGATCCATCAAAAATGAGTGCAGTACTGAAGTCCACAGTGGTAATGCTATGAAGGGGTGTCAAAGTGTTTAAAGGGCTTCTGTCAAAACTTTTATAGAGTCCTCTCTAACTTTCTAATACCAATTAGGAAATCATACATGGAGAGTTCTGCATACATGTATAAAAAATCTCGG
The DNA here is from genome assembly GCF_963678975.1 of Dysidea avara. Lineage (NCBI taxonomy): Eukaryota > Metazoa > Porifera > Demospongiae > Dictyoceratida > Dysideidae > Dysidea > Dysidea avara. Next base: position 16,776,167 of record NC_089274.1, read on the forward strand.
TAGAACATATAGTAGCTAGCTAATTTGCTTTCATTGCATGCATTGTATAGGAGGGGTCCATGACAACCTATTATCTAATAGTATTTATACTCCTAAATTCTCAACACAACCTGTGAAGGACTGATGGAATTGTGTACATTGCACTTGTAGAGTGTAAAGTAGATATTTGCATGCGCGATGCAACATTTCTGAACATTGAATTCCATTTCCATTTTATTAAGGAAGCAGCATGCAACTGCGATGCAGTATATAGGAAAGAGAAACAACTATATGCGTAAACTAATTATACCTTGCATCATACATGTGCAGAGTAGCTGATGGCAATGATAAACAATGTATCCTCAAACATATCAAGAATCAAGATCATTTTGGAGCATCTTGTAATATAAACAACGGAGTGGCTATTCGCACGGTCACCAGTGGCGGATCCAGGATGGGGCATTTGGGGCAAATGCCCCCCCCCTTCAAGAAATTGCATACAAGATCGAGATACTCTAATAGAGCAGTCAATTACTCTAATAAAGCAGTCACAATGTTCATGAGGCAGTATAGCTTACCTATGAAGCTATAAATAGGATTTTATTTTACATAACAGACGTGATATAGTTGGTAAGGATAACTAGCTATTATTGTTGTGACCTTTTTTTTTTTTTTTTTTTGGGTCTTCAACTGGTTTTCAGAAAGGTGCCCCCCCTCTTTCCAAACTCTGGATCCGCCCCTGGTCACGTACTAATAGCTTCGTGTTATTCGCACGGCAGTCACGTGATGTTATTATTTTACGGATAGTACACGGTTCATTCATCTCCGAAAACTACACGTGGCTTTGAGCGGGATTTTTCTTTCTGGACGTTGCTCTGTGGTCTTTCGTCACATGCCCGATGTTTTGTATAGGAGACGAATTCAAGAGTTACGATGATCTTAAAGAGACAGTCTCTGCCTTTGAAAGAACGGAATTCGTCCAATTAAACGTTCAATGATCAACATGATCAAAATCCGGCAATAGATTCAGCAGCGAAACGTGCCGGGCACCATCGAAGGTATACAATGAAGATTTGAGGTATAGAAAAATAGATTTTGTTTGTGCACACTGAGGAAAATGTTCGGACTGCATTTAAGCAGGGAGTATACCAAGATCGAGAGTATACCAAGGAGAGTATACCAAGGTAGTATACCAAGATCCAGTCATGGATTTTTTCTTTCTCTAACTTTTCAAACATACTTAGTGCAGGTGATATAAACATCTTAGGCCTTTATAAGGCCTTCTGGTATACAGGCTCTGCCTTTACCAGGTACTTTAATCATAATAACAATCATAATAAAGATCAAGATACTCTAATAGAGCAGTCATTCTAATAAAGCTGTCATAGTATTAGAACAGTGTGTAGCGAGCTTTTTCAGGCAGTGATAAATGCATAGTTACATGGTAGGGTGGGCAGCTATATTGTCAGCAGGCTGTGACCTTTTTTCAGTGGTCTCACCTTACCAAACCAAACAATGTAGCATGCCAATTTGACACCCTTTCCGAAAGTCTGCATGGATTCACCCCTGGTGTGTGCCACTTTTGTTATCACATAGGCTGAATTGTTTTGACATTGTTGGTGATTTGACAATTAATACCCAGTGAATCCTGGTGCTGACTCTTGCTTGTCGGGTATTACAGAAAATTTTTTCAATTTTGGGATTGAATTCTGTCCATTGTCATGATTCCTCGGAGTTGTAGACCCCCTAGCCACAGTTCAATAACTAAACAAGGGGATGCTACTTGTTCTACTGGAGAAACAATGAAAGGGATGTATGTGATGGAATTAAGGTAAAATTCAGCCTTGTCTGTGCTTGTATGCTAATGATAAATTTCTTTGTTTACTGTAGGATGGCATCACTCTTGCGTTCGCATCACTTTGGAAGAGGGCAAGTGAATGAATGCTGTTGGAAAAATGTGGTTTTGTAACTATAAGGGATGCAAGGATGCATTTGGCAATGTTTTTGACTCAGACTGCATGACTCCTATTGGATTATTTTTATCTAATTAATCTGCTACTTTACAATGTGTGCTATTTTGTAAATCTCTACTTATTAATTTTATCATATCAGTTTGTAAAACTCTAACTGATTATGAACTTCATGACTGCGTACATTTTACCATCCATGCAGTTGGGTCTAACACATGCTTGCATGTTTTACAACGATGGCTATAATATGTAAGTACACAACCAACAGCTAGCAGTCCATAGCAGAGAAAACGCATTAATGCGTGTGCATGCATGGTGTATCCTTGGACTCCATGCACGACCAAAATTTGGTGACGTATGATCTATCCATTACACTTCCCGCATGCATGTACACACCCCGAAGATGTATGCCATAGTAAAGGATCTATGTGTACACACATGCCAACTGCATCTGTCTTCTCTTAGTAACCGTGCGAATAGCTCTGAGCGAGGCTCTGTGCTATTCGCACGGTCACGTACGAATAGCTCCGTGCTATTTGCACGTGACCGTGCGAATAGCTCTATGCTATTCACACGTGACCGTGCGAATAGCAACTGCCTATAAACAATCATCAGCATGCAAAAAGAAGATGCTGACATATAGCTATTTTTTGCATGCCAACTTATAGCCGTATGTATTATCAAGAGTTCATAATATATGTACTAAGGAGAGTATCCTACTCTCATATACCCCTGTAGAAAGGCGTATCGTGAAGTTATGACGTAACACTTCTGAATTCGCCCGTTTTTCTTTGTATAATTAATGATGTCATTAGTTGAACATGGTATCGATTGAACGCGTGCCTACCAACGTCGCTAGCAACCAAATTAACTCCAGCTCTAAGCGTTTCTCACCCAACTACAATCGTTCCTTCATGGGTTAAGACCGCTTCGTAGGCGTTTCTTACTAGGCCATTCGCGAATACGGCTATCCTGAGCATCGCAAGTGTGAAACGGTGCTAACGATTCTTGCACTTTTACGGCTTCCTGTACGTCACAAACCACAACATCTTGTCGTTACGTCATAACTTCACGATACGCCTTTCTACAGGGGTATATGAGAGTAGGATACTCTCCTTAGTATATATATTATGAACTCTTGGTATTATGCATGCATGATTACAAGATCCTGGACTCAGGTGCTTAAACTGAATTGACCTGCTAAATATACCTCATCAAGTCTGACATTCACTGTCAATTCGGTAACATGAATGTCATACAAAATGGCAATTTTGTATGACATTCATATTTCCAAATTTAAAGTGTTTAAACTTGCATCCAGCTTTCCACCCTGAAACTACTTCAAGCAATTCATCATTGCCAGCAGCAATTGGTCATGATGTACACATGCATTTGGATGCTCTGACCATTATTTCAATCAAATCAGCAAAGAACAGTGTAGTAAGGTAATATCTTAGATCTACACATACCTCAATAGCCATGCTTGCTGTTGCTGCATATGTGTGTTCAGTCAGTATACTGCATGCTAATGCATGCACTTATACTGCATCAAAATTGACTTAAAGTGGATAATGAGGCACGGCTGCAATCAGTATCTTGTAACCATAAATTTTGTTGCAAAATAAAACTTGTATAGCTAGAACTGATGAGATTTCAAAGAGTTTCGGATTCATCTTTAATGGAAATCAATCTTACCACAATAAGTGCTGTGAATTCTGGAGGATTTTGGTTTGGCAAATAATCTTTTGTAGTGTAGCTAACAGCCACTATAGATAACTGGAAGGAAATCAATAACCATGATATCATACATATATGCATGCATCCATAGATAATATATGAACATAGTTATTATATACTGGTTGAATTCTTGACAATCAATCCTCAGTCATTCAATCAATCCTCAGTCATTCAATGTCTCCTCTCGCATTTGGTATGCTAACCAAATTCCGCCGGCAATACCAGTCAGGCTACCAAGAGTCATGCTGCCGATTCTCAAGCCAAGATAGGCCCATTCAGCAGCAATATCGATTATGGCAGAAACATCAGTAGCAGACAACTGGTTTCCATGTACAATTGTCGAAACAAATACAGCTTTCATGCTGACCACAATCGCCAAGGCGCTTCCAACAATTAATCCGCCGAGTCCGCCCATCAAAACTCCATAGGCCCATCCACTAACTCCTCCTACTCCTCCCCAAAAGATAATATTCCCGACTTGCTGGACCGGAGTAACTCTAGATCTTCTATTCGACATATCTCTGGTGTATAATGACCACGCCGGGCGAATTTTTTTTTTGTACGAGGTTGGCTGGCCACTTTAACTTCGTACACCAGTAGCTACATAAACTGGAGTTTCCGGAAGCCTACTTAAATACGTAATCTGTTTGGCGCGTTATTGTGGGTCGTTCGAGGGGTCGTTGCCTGGCGTTGTGGGGTGTCAAGGAATAGAAAGATGGAAAGCAGCGAGGGCCATAGTGATACTGCTACAGGTGAGAAGTGTGATTTTATTTACAGTACGTTTTAGTATTTGCCAGTATCGTGGTTAGAAGCAATTGAATTGGGCCAATAGACGATATGCGTGGTCTATAAATAGTCGTAGGAAATTGTTACGAGAATTCGTAATTCGCATATTTCATGAAATCTCAACGGTAACACATGCTGAAAGATCATTTCTTGTTAACCTCCTAGTGCGCGATTTAATGAATATGTCGAAACGCCAGTGTTGTGTTTGGGGTTGCAACAATAGTAAAGGAAAGTGCCCGAAAGATGTTGCTGGAAATCGGTTGTGTGATTGCCCACTGCCACGAATTGAAGGCTGCCAGAGGCGTGAGTATTTAACTTTGCACAACATTCACAGTATGCCCGAGCTTGTCAAACGAGCTGTAATTGAAAAGATCAACCATACCCGGCAAGGCTTGTAAAGAACTAAGTGGCAACCTTCAGAGGAAGTTGCAACGTGCATTATGCTGATTTTAAAGGGCCTAGTAGAGTTAACCAAGATGTCCTACCAATTTATTTTAAAAAGCCAACCAGCTATTCTGCAACTACTTCTGCACCAAAGAAGAGAAGACTGTTAGAGAGAAGGCCACTACCAAAGACACCTATTAGAAGTAAAGTTCTTGATCATTCTAATGCTGAGCAGCACTATGAAGAATTGCACAGTTTGCAACCTTGTCAGCACAGCCAACAGCCCAATGAGGAGACGTACAGTGACCAGCACACACACCAGAACACGGAGATGACTGATAGTGACCTGCACACACACCAGAACACGGAGATGACTGATAGTGACCAGCACACACACCAGAACACGGAGATTACTGATAGTGACCAGCACACACACCAGAACACGGAGATGACTGATAGTGACCAGCACACACACCAGAACACAGAGATTACTGATAGTGACCAGCACACACACCAGAACACGGAGATTACTGATTGTGACCAGCACACACACCAGAACACGGAGATGACTGATAGTGACCAGCACACACACCAGAACACAGAGATTACTGATAGTGACCAGCACACACACCAGAACACACTGGAAACTGACAATGACCTTCAGACACCAAATTACATGCAGCCATTTGAATTTTCTGAAGAAGGAATACCAGATCCACTGAGAGCTGACTGCAATGTGGAGCGTTTACTCCAGGAAAATCGAGAGTTACATTTAGAGAATGTAAAGCTTAAGGAACATATTCTATTTCTTAATACCCATTTACAAAGACTTAACGTGACTTTGCTTAATGACTCTCAAGTAAATATGTACACTGGAATATCACGCAAGGTATTTGATTGCATTGATCGTTGGTTACAGCCAGTAGCAAGTAAGCAAAGAGCCAGTGAAACACTTTCACCAACTCAAAAGCTTTTACTTGTGTTGATGCGACTCCGGCACAATCATACTCAAAGTGACTTGGCATGCCGCTTCAATGTTGAGCAAAGTTCTATTTCATATATTCTGAACCATTGGATACCTCTTCTGAATGCTCAATTTAAAAGGCTTATACGATGGCCACAGACATGTGTTGGTCCATCTGTAGCACCTTATGATTTATTGCCAAATTCTGTAGCTATAATTGATGGTACTGAAATTTTTATTCAGCGACCAAGCAACCTGGCAACACAGAAATCTTCTTATAGTGATTATAAAAGCCATACAACTGTGAAGTACTTGGTTGCTATTGATACCTTTACAGGTGTATTTGTTTTTGTTTCTGCTGGATTTTCAGGAAACAGTAGTGACAGGTTCACTATTGAGCACAGTGGATTATTAGAAGAACTAAAACCAGGACAAAGAATTTTGGCTGATAAAGGATATAATGCACGAGACTTGTTTGCCCAGAAAAGATGCTTTTTGACTATACCCAGTTTTTTGAATGGGGGCACACTTGCAGCTCAAGAGGCTAGACAATCTCGGAGTATTGCCAGTGTGCGAATACGAGTTGAAAATGCAATAAGGAGGATTAAGGAATACAAAATTTTTACAGAGACATTGTGTAACCGTACCAGCAAAAGAATAGTTGATGACATGATAGTTGTAGTATGTGCATTGTGTAATTTAAAAGAAAAACTTATTAAGTAGTTACATGTAATTCATTTGTATGGTTATATTTCAAATTGAAATATCACGTTATAATTATACACAAATTAACTACATACTATATAATCTAGCTAAAATCTCAACACCTAACGTAGTCATATAAAAGTGAGAAAGTTTTCTACTCATTTCACTCCACAGTTCATCATCTGGTAAAATCCTTTCTCTGTGAAAGTCTACCTTGGTCCATACGATAAAGTCACAAAATTTAGCACCAGATAGTGCAAGCTGGCCTATAACTTGATAGTAGTAATCATGTGTTCGTTTTAATCTTGCTTGACTACCATCAACACTTAAGCAAAATGCAGAATCCTGACATGCCATTTCAATGGAGCTGTCACGGTGCTTATATGGACATTTTACTTCTACAATACCAAATTCTTCATTCCCAAGCCAAATGACACCATCAGGAGATGTGGCCAGAAAAGGATAGTCTACACTTAAAAACACTCCACATTCATCAACCTGCACACTGGTTGCAACCATGTATTGCTGAACAGCACTGCTTTCGTGATCACATCCCCATTGCAATGCTGCTGAATGGGGAGTTCCATAATCACCTAAAACAGTTTTAAGTAAAGATAAAGGATAGGAGTGTCGAAACTGTCTGTTGCACACCCTACCAAAATTACTTGATGTGACTCGCCATTGCCTTGCATCTAACCATAGAGGATTGTTTCTCTGACCAACACTCATGTTCTGTATAAGTTGCACATCTTCTGCTGTAGGCCTTAAAGCTTCAACTAAATCACTTACATTGACATCACGATTTGCACATATTTCACATAATTTGTCAAGAGGATCTATTAACACTGGATTAGAGCTTGGTGATGGAAACGCTTGTTGGTTTTTCTCTGATTCCTGGTTAAAATAATGGCAAATCCCAGCATCACAGCCAGCATCTTCCAGTCCTTGAATAAGTTTATCCAATGATACCAAGGTCCCAGTGTATGGAAAATATCCAGTTGATGATGACTTGCCAAAATCTAGATCTACAGAAAAAGATGGCTTTCCACCTTGAGAAGGTCTGGACCATGCACATCTCACACTTGTGCAAGCTTGTGGAGTGATCTCGGATAGCATTATAAGCAATGCAGCAATGTGCACACAGCTTTGTGTGCTGCCAGCAGGACATTTACAGTTACCAGCAACAGGTGTTCCAGTGGCATTTAACATATTTAACTTAACAAACAAGCAGTAGGAAGAAGGAACCTGTCGCATTGTGGGCCTACATTTTGCCTTAACATATGTAAAATCATTGCATATGGCCTTTTCTAAGCTAAACAAATCTCCACATTGGCACAGACGAACACCTGTTCGAAAATTCTTGGTATATCCATCTCTATCTTTGAGATAAGCAGTAACACTACTTTCTGCAACCAGTGGGAAGTCATCTCCTGTCCAGTTAACGTCATTTGAAAGCTCAGAGAACTCAGGAGGGGAAGGATAATCAATACGTTGAAATGGTACAGCCTGGATTTGCCCTTCTAAATCATCCGTTGCAACAATATCAGCGACTTTCTTAACTAACTGCTCTTTGTTTCCAGACAGAGGAACACATCTCTCTCGTAGAAAAGCCTTAAGTTGGTCTACAGTCCATGAACGATACAGTTCAACACCTTCCACCATTGCCATGGCATTATTATTGCATCATAGAAGTCACGTGAGAATTAGGAAGCTTACGGTACGCACATCGTCTATTAAGTGTGCATTTGTTGGGGTGACTTGATGGAGCCTTTGTATAAAGGTAGTCTCGCGTGCCAGACGGTTTGTGTGGGGGCGGCAAATAAACCGTCTGGTCACTGTTGCACACATTCCGGGACCACTGCCGGAATGTTGGCAGAGCCAATCAGATCGCTTCGCGCACTCTGACGAAACAACCACTAATAATTCAAATTCTTAGTGTAATAAAGAACTGAATCTCGGCTACAGATCACTTTTTCGAAAGTTTAACAACGCCATGGGCTTAGGATCTTTTTTTCCCTAGTACAGGGCTCTTAAAAGTGTTCGTATAAGAACGATCGTGGTTCGCTACAGATTTATGAAACGACAGAATTGTCGAGGAAGACGTTCAGCAATGTTTCGAATACGTCACCAGGACATTACCAGTACAATTATTGTCTTAGTCTGCTCAAAGAGGTGATTGGAACGATTATTGCATCATTCTTGGCGCAAAACAATGCCGTGATGTAATCTAATTGCATTCCAGTGAGTTCACGGAAAGTGTGCAACAGTGACCAGACGGTTTATTTGCCGCCCCCACACAAACCGTCTGGCACGCGAGACTAGTATAAAGGCTCAATCGTGTACCTGTTAGTCCGTCTTGCTTGAATTGTTTACTGATAGAGCACACATGCACTGATTTAATTGTATATTACGACTCAAAATATGCCACAATGTATTAACAATTCTAATTAATAAAATCATACCATTTTTTTATGGTGGGTTACGGTATTATGTATAGATGTAGGCTTGTCCCAATAATGTCTTGCATTCACCGATATAATTGAACAATTGGATTTACTGCATTTCTAGGGGAGTCAGCTGTGATTGACCTCACTGATATGGATTGTACAGAGTATGAGCTGACTGTAGAACATGGTGATGAATATTACAACTGTCTTGCTGGAAACCAGTGGCTCTCAGATAAGGTACAATTAATGTTAGCACTTCACAGCTAAGTCATTATGTACATTGCATGTATGTGAATCAGTGCTGGTTAAAACACTTGCAACTGGGTTCAAGGATTTTGCTTGTCGAATATTTACCCTGGTTATTATTACACTTAACAAACCGCGACACTTCTTCATTACATTAAATCCCACTGTTTTATATACAGTACCGCCCAGTGGTAATGTTACGATACCTCACAAGTGCTCAAATCCAGGCCCTGACTTGACATGACACAAAACTGGAAATCATCACATGCGAAGGCATGCGGTTACTGGAGCAACCACCCGAGGGAGCTCGAGTGTTGTGGCTACATGTGGTGAGTTACTAACACACACATGCCAAAGAAATTCACAGCTCGACAATGGGCTACACGAGTTTCAACTGCTCGCAAGTGTAACATTACCTCTAGACAGTACTATAGTACAACATGCATTCAATATATTTTCCAACGATTGAGTTGATTAGCAATTGATTGCTTACACTAGTGAAAATTAATTTGTGAGCTGTTTCAAGTACATAAGTCTTGAAAGTTTTTCACACAAGCATTTTCAGATTTGTAGATATTCAGGGATTGCGTATTGTAAACATGAAACTATACTTCATGATGTCTTACATAGTGTTGATTCTGCAGGTGTAATATTTTTTATGTATCTGTTTTTGTAGGTAATATCAGACTACCTAAGGCTTTTAGAAGATCATGTTCAGAAGGTTTGGTAATTAGTAACAATGTTAGCATAATTGTGAAAAGCTGCTTTTCATCAGAGTCGTGCCCAACGTTTAACTATTCTTAACTGTTTCTTTACAAAGAAGCTACTAGAGACAGGCTACTCTGGTGTGCAGAACTGGTACTCAAAGGTACGTATACTGATATAATTTTATATTTACTAGCTTTACTATGTTTTTTTGTGTTTTTTTTTGCTAAATTTAAGGTAAACTTTTTGGAGAGTGATTATTTGCTTGCTATTTTTTCAAATGACAGCCACTGGACAATGATGGTTAGTAATCATAGTATGGCACCTTTGCTAAAGTATTTGATTATTAATTAGAGAATAGAACTAGCCAATAAGAAGATGATATACTATGATTCGTTGAACACTGAACAAACTTGTTGTTTTGAATCTTTAAAGTATGTGAAATACTTTAATTAGTGATTGAGCTATGCTTTGTAAAATTAGGATGTTTTTTCATGAACGGCAGCTTGTTTCAAAGGACCTTTGGCAATGCAAAACTATGAGTATAAGATTAAATGTGTGCGTAATATTGGTGGAAAATGTACAATACATTTTAATGTTATTAGAGTATACCACAGCAGAACAATCAGTATGACTGTGGAGTATTTCTGTTAGAAGTAAGGGATTTACTGTTAAGATATTGACACAGTAATGTTGTTTCATATCATATTATACAGTATGCCCGATGCCTCTTACTGGACTACCCAATGACTTTTACACAGGTACATGAACAATGTAATAATAGCTAGGTACATATGTTGTACGATGTACACATATTGAATATTTTGCCATGTTTGGTAGCCATGGTTATTGTGATTTTCAGCTAGGAAAACTAACCAGATACTATGCAAAGGTGGCTGTTTTTCAGAGAGACTACCATGGGCTTGTGTGGCACTAAGGCCAGGGCATTTATATGGACTCTCCAATAACTGACCTGATTCCTTAAATGCTTTTATACACTAAGTTACTCTCATAAAAGTGCTGTTTTAATCAGATAGCTGACTTAAATATATTCCTGGATTCAGTATTGAATGTGCATGTATTACAAACAATTCAACCAGCATATTTAAATACAAGCAGTGGCTCTTATTCGAGGGCAGCGTCAAGGCTATGTATGAACTATGCCATAGCTAAAATATGGTGTTTGTATAGTGGTATGAAATCATACAGATAATTTAAGCACTCTCATATTCCCTTATTCCTTTTTACAGATCTTTCACCATAGCTATTGCTACAAGCTTTGTAATTTTATGAATATTAGTATATGCTAATTAAAGTGCAACCATAGATAGCATATCCATGTCATAATAATTTGTTTTGTTTGGACATTCAGGAAATAAAGTTGTTACGATTTGTCTCAGTCCTATCAACATTAATATTCAGGATCATGCACAAAAGTATCCAATTTATCATGTTTCAGGTGCATATCTTTATGGAAGGGCTGTACTATGCATATGCATACTTTGCGGTCATCTGCAGTAGTATTTTAATTTAGTGGTGCTTTAATTCTATGTCCTATCTTACTTATGTGGTGTTTATATCACTGACAGTAATATTATTTATCTTCACTATAGGTGGAAATGCCTAGAATTCGTCAGAGAATAGCAAATGAGTTGGCTAACACAAAGTTATTGTTAACTCGTGACACGCTACTAAGTGACTCTGTGTGACTAGGAGAGAATGATCATTGTTTGCCACTAAAAGAGAAGGATCCTTTTTGCAGTAGTGGTAAAATGTTTATGAAACCAAAGGTGCAACCAGTCAATATCTTAGCACTCAATGACGGCAATAAATCCTTTGTTACAGAACCTGAGGTGCAACCAGTTGAGCTTTTACAACTTGATGAAAGTAGGAAATCAATTGATACAGAACCCAAGATGGAACTAGTTGACGAAACTGCATTTGAGGATAGTTTTAATTGTATTATAACATGGGATGACTTAAATAATGAGTTAAAGGCAATTCTTCCACCAAAATCTACAAGTACAAATATGTCATACACTTATGTCATCGAGAAGTACAAAGATTTGACACAGGAAGCATTTTCTGGTGAACCTAAGGAGTGTTTCAATGTAGAATTTAGAGTTAACTTGCATTCCAAAGAAGAATTTAATGATTGGATTACAGCTTTTTTTCAGTCAAGCCAATGCACATATCGCAAGACCCGCACATATAGTCCATCTTTAAAAAGATTGTTGTATAAGCTGGACATGCATTTCCACCATTATCGAAAACAGCTTACAGCAAAGCAGCTAAGCGCTAAAAGCAAGAAGCCTAAAAAGCCAACTATGGTTAGTACCTTACGGAACAAAAAAACAAATTGTCCTTCAAGACTCTCTGTTACATTGTTTGCAACAAACAACAAGGCTACTTCCTTACAGCGTAGCCATCCTTTGTATGTCAAACTTCTGTTTCAGCATAACCATCCGATCAAATGCTTTCATACCTTGAGCTTTAAATCAGTATCCCAAGAAACAAAGGATGCATACTTCACACTGTTTGCTCTGGGCCATTCAGCTGCTACTGCAAGACACTATCATGAATCACAACTGCTGGGAGATCCAGATTCAACACAGGCCACACTAGCAGATAGATCAGTCAATCCTAATCCTCAAGATGTAAGCAGATTGTTTGATACATGGAGAAAATCAGAACTGAGACTACAGAATGGAAAATCAATGCTTGAAAAACTCGAAGAAGAAATAAGATTATATAATGAAAAATATAATTCAATAGGTGGGAAAGCAACTTTACAGTTTTTTGACAGCATGAAGCCCAATGATAAAGGAGAATCCGCTGATGATGGAGAAATTAGTGATTGCAGTGATTCTGGCAAGCCTCCAAAAAGACGTAAATGTGCTATTCAGCCAATGATTGTTACCATTTGTACTCCAATGATGACAAGAGCTCATCAGAACCTCCCACAAACGGCAGAAGTCATGTACTGTGATTCAACTTCCTGCCTTGATCGCTTCAATACATCTGTCTTTCTTTTTTCAACTAATCATGCAGGAGGATCCATTCCTTTAGGAATTGCATTGACATCAGATGAAAAGGAATCTACATTATGTTCAGCTTTATCAGATTTAAAAAAGGTATGGCCGCAAGATGCATTTTACAACAGCGGTACAAGTGTTGGTCCTAAAGTCATACTTACAGATGACAGTGCAGCAGAACAAGCTGCTTTGCAGTCAGTATGGCCTTCTTCAACATTGTTACTTTGCTCATTCCACTTCTTGCAGAGACGATGGACATGGTTATATGATGGTAAAAACAAAATTGTTCAGGGAGATCGTGTGATATTAATTAATTGCTAAAAAAGCTTTTGTATAGCAAATCTGAGCTATTACTAAATGAGAGCTACAGTGATTTGTTAAAGCACACTACAGCATCCAAGTACCCCCACTTTTGCAATTATGTGAAAGCTCTTTGGACCAAGAGACACCAGTGGGCTCTTTGCTTTCGTGTTTCTTTGCCAGTTCGTGGTAATCACACCAACAATTATTCAGAAGCTGGCATGAAAATTCTCAAAGAATTGATATTTAGTTGTGTCAAAGCCTACAATCTCATTCAAATGTTTCACTTTGTGACAGATGCTTTACTATCAGAGGAAGCTGCTCAGCATAGCTCATTGCAGGTTTGATCACTACGTATCTATGAAGTTCAAAGGTATCAATGCAAGCAAAATTAAGCTGGAAAACATATACACTACGGACAACAATGATCAGTTTAAGGTTGTAAGCTCAAGGGATACTGGCGATGTGTATACAGTGGATATGTCTGTGGGGTTCTGCGCATGTGTTCTAGGAAGTGATGGGTCTCCATGTAGTCACCAGGCAGCAGTTGCTGTCAACTTTCATAAGTCAAGTATAAATTTTATTCCTTCCATGCACCCTGAATCTAGGAAGCTGATGGCACATATAGCATTAGGAGAAAAGGCAGAGGCTGACTTGTCAATGTATGCAGCTGTGTCGCAGGCATCTGATGAAAAAACTTTTTGTGATAGTAAAAGGCAATTCCCTGAGATCGAGGAAGAAGAGAGTGCTGTGAACTATACCACTATAATAGCAATAATGATCTTTGCCACTATACCGTCACCCTAACTAAATGCTGCACCTAGCATGTAATATACTTACCCCTGAAATATGTAATTTACTTGTCAGATTGTCATGCATAGTGGCAAGAGTTCATAATACCAATGAGTATACCATGCATGTAATCCCCTTAGTGTAGTAAGGTCTGGTGTCCCCTGTCCACATCAATGCAGCATATGCGTGTATACTTGTATACCCTGGATACATGGAAGTATTCAAGGGCACTTGGTCCTGTATCATGCCACTACTGCATATTATGAACTCTTGATAGTGGCCAAAGTAGGGCCAGCTAGCTAACTAGTAGCAGGGGCGGGTCCAGATTTTGGAAAGGGGGGGTGCACTTTGTTGAAAAGTTGAAGACCAAAAAAAAAAAGGTCAACAGCAATAATGGCTGTCCTTTACCTAGTGTATATACTATAAAGTATATAAAGATCCTATACACTTCCTCATGAGCACTGTGACTGCTTTATTAGAGTGATTGGTGATTGACTGCTCTATTAGAGTATCTCGATCTTATATGCATTTTTTAAAAGGGATGAAGGGGGCACGTGCCCCCTGTACCCCCCGATCCGCCACTGAGTAGCTACTTGTTTCTTATTAAAAAAAAATTGGATTTCCATGCAGGCGGGAGGTCATTGATCATTATTCGTTATACTCCAAAATTTCAGGGGCTAAAAAAAGGGGGCTAGTTGTGGTCAAAAAGCTAGTGACTTTTAGCTAGTTGTAAAAGTCAGACTAAATGGCAAGCTGCACCACAGAAAAGAATGAAGTAAAACATTACATACATGTGCTGTGCATGTTTACAGGGATTTGACTAATAGTACCTCAAGATCTAGTCTTGAGATTCAGTTGCCATTTTCAAAAACTTCCCACTTGTGGTACACTACATTTGCAACTTATGGTCATTTTCCCATTCCACTATATTGATATGAAATAATTGCCTTAAAATCATATAAAACAATAGTTTGGTCTAAAGAATTGGTTTATACGTCACTGTAAATTTGTTTGCTATTTCCTAGTTCCAGGTCTCAGTCACTTTTTTAAAAAACATTTTTTATTAATGCTTTACAGCACAAGTACTGAAGGTCTGTAGGACACCTGGTCCTACAGCCTGCTCAAAGACTTTAGCTACATTAGGTGTGTTTGAAAAGTTGGAGAAAGGAGAAAAAATCCATGACTGGACCTAGGTAGCCTTGAACCTGCAGCCATCCGATTTACGCTCGAACACTTACAGGAGTCTACCAGGTGGTCAGGATGTTTTCTCCTTGTTATTTTCATGTAATTATATCCATAGGAATTCTAGAGAGTAACTCATTATCTCTAAGTACCCCAAGTAGAACCAAATGGACACTAGTTTATTTATTAATGCTTTACAGCACAAGTGCTGAAGGTCTGTAGGACACCTGGTCCTACAGCCTGCTTATCTCAAATTGCTTGCAGATTTGATCTTGCCACAATTATGTTTCAACTAGGTAAATATGCTCCCACACTCCCCTGAAATCCCTTCAGTCATTCTCTTCACTGACATTTCGCTACGCAAAAATCGTGACAATATACGGAACACAAAACACAAAAAATGTGCAATTCAAACACAAGAAAAGTTTTTTTAGAAAGTCTCAGGTTTGGGCTAGTTGTAAAAAAATGTTTTTTGCTCCAAATCAAGCTGTCTGTTACTAAAAAGGTTAGCTAAATCATTTTAAGAACACCGTTTTTGAGGTGTATGACATTTGCTGTGCTGTAAGACTGCATGATGATGATGTACAAAATAATTCATAGACTTATATATCCAGCAAAACTTACCCCTAACAAACAAAATCTCCTGAGGCCATCCCTACATGTTCATCCAGCCAGCCACCAGGGTTGATTGTCACAAATATTCACTTTTCCCATCAACGATTGTGACGTGGAACAGTTTACTAATATCAGTAGCTAGGTCAGAATCTTTAAGGACTATTTTATCTCTAATTAATTTGTACATTTACACTCATATTTGAATTCTGTACTTTAACAACTATGATATTAATACTGTAAAATAATAGCCAGCCTTCTTAGTGTCGTGTGCAGTCTGTGCACATGATAGCGTGAAAACAGAGAAAATGAAATTAGAGGCAGTGGGATAAAAAGGGATGTGGGTGGGGATGAGAAACAATTAACTTAAGTTTGTCTGGCCTAAATGCGCTTATAGCAGAATGATTTTACTATGACATGAGAAAGTGCCCCAACATATTTGAGTGAATATTTTAGAGATCAGTTATTCGGTTATGCAAAAAGTAACTGATACCTGGACAGTCATGTTGTTAGAGACACATGCAGTCATACATTAGAGGATTCAACGTAGAACTGTGACCTATGTAAGGGACCAAGGACACTGTAACCTCCCTATTGAAGGATAGTTTCTGAGGTCCCTTTACCAATACAATTTTTTACCTCAGTCTGAAATAACTATATGACAACTGATATTATGATAAAATTTCATTTAAATTTGTGGGACCAAACAATTATAGAGGTTCTATATACTGTATCTCTATAATAGTAATCAGCATGCATATTATTGGGCACTTACTAAAGAAGCACGCATGCTTGGGAGTCTGGGGATATGCCTGCATGAACATGCAGTTTTCTGACTGAAATACAATTTTAACTACATTTTATTCAAAAATGCAACCGAATGTTTTATTTGAATAGATCAATAATACCCAGCTGCATGACTGTTCTATTAGTCTTCCCTCTACATAAAGTGCCTCTATATATGCATATCATGATAAAGGTGATTCCGATCATGAGTATGGTGTTCAACTTTCAAGCGCATGATGAGTGCCAGGAAACTGCATATACCCTTTAGTGTGTGTGACCTTCGTACTTTTGAATTTACAGTGTAACTATACCTGTCACAGACTGTACAGCTAAATTCTCTATATCAGAAAGTTGTCATGTAGTGGGACACATATATCCTCTTATATCATGTGTCCTCAACTCATACGAGAACATGCAAGACATTGGTAAATCCCAAAGTATGCATCTGCTGTATGGTCATGGTCACCATGGTAACAGGCAACTTGTGATTTTGATTGCTCAGCTCATTATGGTTACTACTGCTGACTGTATCAGAGATTGATGCTGTATAAGTTGCCAAAGCCACAAACTATTTGACAACTGTAAGGTTCCTAGTCACTGATGTCAATTTATAGCTATAGCGAAATGTTGTGCAGAAAAAATCTTTGCAAGTATTGAACTAGATTCATTTCCCATGCATGCACTTGGAATCGACCAGTAAACTCACTTGACTAACTCTAAATTTTACATCGCTGTAAAATGATTATTCGAAATCTTCAAAGCAGCCAGTAGATCATGACATTTTGAATTTTGGTCAGAATCATGCAAGGAGATTCTGGCACATTCTGTTGAAGCAAACATTAGCTATACTTTGTTTCCTAGATGATGTGTAAAGGTTACTTTCAGCATATATGAGCAATGGGCTGGAACCTAGCAATTATAGGCCATCATATACTGTTTCCCGAGAAGCAATCAAATGGCAAGACTGCATGAGTGATTATAAACTGAAATTTCATCGTTTTTTTGATCAGTCTAATGACAATACATTGTTTAACCAGCAGACTAGTTGCAAGGGATGCTTCAATGGATTTTTCGTAAGTATATAACAAACAATAACAAGCACTTTCCAAGAATTTGAACCTATAAAAATGTCTTTCAGCAAGTAAATAGATAAAGCCTTTGATTACGAGTAGTAGAATAAATGAGAGCTAGAGTGGCTGCATGGATGCATGACGACTATATTATCAGAGTATCTTTTAAACTTCAACACAAAATTTTTTGTGCTTTTTAAAATTAATATAATGATTACCAATCAGTGTCAGTGTGGTAGGGCAAAGTGGTACGTGGGTGGGTAACAAGAAACAAGGAATTAATAAAATGTTGGCCTTACTAGCAAGCCATGTAATGGAATACAACTAAGTTACTACATCAGTACACTTTGGCAAGCACTCATGCAGGCATGCAAAATACACTGTGCAAATAGATTTGTACTTAGGCACATGCAAAGAGTGCACATGTAGTTCACTATATGTATCACACATATAGTGTGTTTACCATGTCATGCATCACATGTAGTACATGTGTTCATTGCATTTGCAACATATGTATAGACAGTTAAAAGTAGAATACATATACTATTACGTGACAGATGTTTTACAAGTGCATAGGTGTTTCTGCTTTTAGTTTGCAAAAAGATTGAAATATTCTAATAGAACAGTCAGTTGTTCTAATAGAGCAGTTAGTGTGTACAATTAATTGCCCTCAGATCTGAGCAGGGACGGATCCAGAGTTTCGAAAGAGGGGGGGCACCTTTCTGAAAAACAGTTGAAGACCAAAAAAAACTTGCTGAAAACCAGTTGAAGACCAAAAAAAAAAAAAAAAAAAGGTCACAACAATAATAGCTAGTTATCCTTACCAACTATATCACATCTGTTATGTAAAATAAAATCCTATTTGTAGCTTCATAGGTAAGCTACACTGCCTCATGAACATTGTGACTGCTTTATTAGAGTAATTGACTGCTCTATTAGAGTATCTCGATCTTGTATGCAATTTCTTGAAGGGGGGGGGGGGAGGATTTGCCCCAAATGCCCCATCCTGGATCCGCCACTGCTGAGAAGGCTATATCTTCAAAATTTTCCTGTGGGGTCATGCCCCCAGACCCCCTATAGAAATCATGCTTCACCAGCTGACTGTGTTTTACAACCACCTGCATGGAACAGAGTCCCCCTATATCTAAATATATGCTGTGCCTATGAAGTGTATATACACACATGTGATTATAGGCCTACATGTGATGCACATATGTCATATGTGCTGGTATCATACGTCTATTAAAACAATAGACGTATGATACCAGCAATTGTACCGGCAGTAGACAATTGTCTTGTGGAAATTTTAAGGGAAGTCAATCATCCAGAAAAAAAAACAAAAAACAACCATTTCATGCTATAGGTAGGGAACTTGCATATGAACAGAATTAAGCAATTGAGTATACAGCTATCATATTGTTTTGTGCCATGCAAGGAGAGAGAGGGAACATGGTGTTGAAGTATACATGGCGGGGGTCTAAAATTTCCAGATTTTAGAATATTTAAAGCTTGAAGATTGCTGTTTACAGTGACCGTTCTATTAAAGTGGTTAATTGTTATCTTACAAAACTGACCAATTATAGATCCAAAGGCAAATCCACAACATCCTCCTGATATTCCCCAGAACACACTCGGAGATGCACTAAGACGTCTACCCAACACAAGTCTTGTATATAAAAGCCTCGACGTACCGCTCTGATCAGTATACGGACTTGTGTACAATATTGCGGTTTATACATATACAAATCGCACCGCTATTTTCTAAAAGCAGGAGAAGCTAGGATATATATTACTTACGCAGTTAGAAACCTTCGTGATATGTGACCAATGAAACAGCTGATTAATAACCAGGGTATTCCCCTTTATTGAACACATACGCGCGTGCGCGTACAATAGAATACAAAATGACTGAGGAGACAAAGCCAGAAGGCAATAACGTCAAATCAAAGCCGAAAGAGGATTGGGTGAAGTTGAATATCGGAGGAAAGGTGTTTATGACGACAAAGACTACCCTCTGCAGGCACCCGAATTCCTTTCTAGCCCGAATGCTGCACAATGATCCTGAATTGCCATCTTTAAAGGTAGAGAGTGATAATCACCAGCACTTTAGTACTGTGGCTTTACACTAGGACGAGAATGGTGCTTATTTGATAGACAGAGACCCCAACTATTTCAACCCAATTTTAAACTACCTTAGACACGGAAAACTAATAATTGACCCCGGAGTGGCAGAAGAAGGTATTTGATCACATCACTTTGCCCTTATCAGTTCCACTATTATAACAGGTGTATTAGAAGAGGCAGAATTCTATAACATACCACCTCTTATCAAGACGCTGAGAGATCGAATGGGACTGGCAACAAATGGCTCAGTACGATATAAAAATATTTATTGCTGATGTGAAAAATAGTGCATGTGTGCAGGGTTCAGCTAACCATGTCTATCGTGTGTTACATTGCCAAGAAGGGGAATTGACACAGATGTTATCAACATTGTCAGATGGTTGGAAAATGAACCAAGTATGATATTGTGTATCAATATATGTTGCAATATTAAGTAACCCTTCCACATAGCTGGTGAATATTGGGTCACAATATTCATATAGCAGTTCAGATCAAAGTGAATTTTTAGTAATTGTATCAAGACAAGTTGATGAACGTCCAGAACAAGATTCACACACCACACTCAAAGAAAGAGTTAGAAAAATTGATGTTATATAACATCATTTTTTTTTTATTTCCACAGTCACTTAAAGATCAAGGGTCAAGAATGTAACCAACAGCATAACAAGTGTCAGATAAACTTATACCATAATGGATAGTACTGTTTATACAATAATAATAATAATATAATCTTCAAGAACAGGTTTACACTTAAGAATATGATACAAAACATTTTTGTACAGAATTGACAGGTAAACACATTTAGTGTGGCTGTAAACATCATCTTTTCTTTTGTTATAGACTTAAATAAATTAGGACCATGTTTTAACAGGAAATGGACTAACAACATCATACAACTCTGCTATCCCTTCTCCGTGCTGTAAACCATCACACAAGTCAGGGTATTCTGGTAGTGGTGACAAAGATATGAAATCATCTTCACCATTATTAGTAAGATATGGCAGTAAGCTTGGATCAACTCCCATGCTATGAGGATTGGAGTGATCGATGAATCCATCCGCATGATCACCCAAACTAAGACTGTTATCAATGTCACTCGGCTCATCAGACAATGCTGACGACCATGAATAATTTAAGTTCAGTTCTCTAGATAGGTCACGCTCATCTACAGGCTCATTCTTGACTTGGTTAACACATTGCAAAGATGGCGGTGGTGGTGGTGGTTGTACAGGGGGTGCTGTGGTATTTTCTTGCTGTTGTTGAGGCTGCTGCTGCTGCTGCTGTTGTTGTTCTTCATCTCCACACACATACACTTCAATTGGACCGGCCTTACTTCGCAAGTAGATTTGGTAATTCTGCAACAAAATGTAAACAAAAGAAAAACAAACAAGACATACTTCTTGTGGGTCTGGCACTTCTAATCTTGTTTGTGGAGGAGCCTTAATGGCCAATACAGTCTTGTCCTTAAAGTCATCAATAGACTTGAGATCTTTGTATGTTATCAATGCTAGCGTGAATGCAGTTAAGGGGCACAAACAGATGTTATGCATGCACAAGCTCACACAAAAGGATATGATTGAGAGGAGTCATTTTCTTCAGATAGTTTAGAAAACTCCTTTTTGCACATTTCTATTAATTGATCAATTTGGTTCTCTCCCATTTGTTGCTCTTCCAGCTGAGCTCTGAGGCAGTGCACCTGAGCCATGTCTTGTGGGTCTGTAGCTCTGCAAGAAACCATGAATGTGCTAAACCAGTGTATTAATAGCATCAAAAAGTGACAGAATAAGGTGACAATGTTGTGAAATGCTATTAGCAAAGAGCTGAAATATTGAAAGCTTACAATGCCCTTCCTGCCTACATAATAGGGGAGTTATTTTTGGTTGCAAGTGTCAGAAATCGTTAGTAGGTGTTTCACCCCACTTACTTCCATCTGATGTGATTCTTTGATGCTTTTGCTATCAACTCGATTCCTTCGAGTACATTTGTAATGTCATATATCCGTCTTTTTTGTACTTGCAGTTTCCGTGATACTTCATTCAAATCCAATACCCCATCTTTGGACTGACTTAGAAGATCATAAAACTTTCTTGTCAGCGTCCCAAGAGATGTCTCAATTCTGTTAGGGCATCTTGGTGAAACTGTAGTAGTTGTGCAGTAAACACAGCCATCATCATGTTAACAACATACTAAACTCACCACCTTCTGTTTTAGATTTCTTCCTAGAAGGTGTGTCATCTAACTGTAGTTTTCTTTTTGCCTGCAAACAAGTGGGAGTTACATTCAATACACAAATTTGTGGTTTGTCCATGTTTATGTTTTTCACAACCAGCTGATGTGAGAAATTTCCTTTCACCTAAAGCGGACTAAAAGCTACCTTTCCCGAACAATTCAAAGCATAACCAAAGCCATGCATACCTTAACACACAAGACAGGACCTTCTACTTAAAAAAAGGCGGGCTCTACCTGAAATCCAGGGCTGGTGATTCCGTCGTGGTAAGCGAGGTTGTCCATCCAACGCCCATCACCCGGAGTCTCTTCGGAAACTTCGCCACGATACCGAAACGTTACCATCTGCTTTTCTAGTGGTTGGTCCATTTCGATCTGGTTTGCACCAGAAGCCTTCCTCATGTCCTGCAAAAGCGCGTAAACTACCTCTAACCAATAACTGTTCCAGCTATTGTCGTGAGAAAATAGCTTAAATTCTCACCACAAAGAAGCGGCTTACTTGATAACTACAATCAATGTTAACAGTTTCAGGGGTTCGTCCAGGCTGTTTCCGTTTTCTGTTAATATACGGATTTACATATCCGGGTATAATTTTGGCTATTTGTTGTTAAGGGTTCGCTAAAATGACTTATAATGATTGTAGTACAACATGAGTGGCGTGGTTCGGTTGGTTTATGTGAGAAGCCATTACCGTACCACGCGCGAAACACTTTGATACAGTTCGCGCCCTTTTTGTTCGTACAATCAATAGCACGTGTGTCCTAAATATATGTGCATTATTTGGATTAGCAATGAAAACCTTTCCAGCAGTGTCCTCCTCCTGTAGCAGCGTGCGGTCTTCACTCATTTCAACTAGAAAGAGACTACGCGAAACGCCCAAGCTTCTTGCTCACTGTAGCACTGAGGTGATGCCCCCCCACTACAATAACACCTTCTAATGTATTTCGTTTTTCACTCAAATACCGCCTTTGTAGTTGTAAGGTGACTGATCTTTTTTAGGCATCTGCTTATGCCGCGTGCGTGGCAGCCAAGAAGGACATCAAACAGAACGACTGCTTGGCAGAATTTCAGGCACTAAAATCATGTATGGAGAGAGCAAAGACACTCTGATGATACTTCATGTGTTAAAAAATGTCATTGATTATTTTAAATTTCTTGGTCTTAGCATGGCTAATACACTAGACAGCCGTAGATGAGCAGCAATTTCTGAAGGGGAAAACAGAAATGTAAAATGTTGTGTGGTATACCTTAAAGTTAATTAACCTGTTAGCAGATTAATTGCTGTGTAATCTCGTTCTGTTTTCCGTGATGATGATACACCTATGAGTACTACACGAGTATCAATCTGATAAAGAAGATATGAAGTGTGCAGTTTCTGTAATGTACAGATCAAGCATGTAAGTTCAAACAAGCATTGCATTACTCTTACATCGTCGTGTTGGTACACAGGGCTGATAGAAGAGCCCATGTGACTAAGGGTACCCATTATAAAACTGACTATGTTTGGTCTGTGAGATTGTAAGGAGAAATCCTAAAAACAGCCACAAGAGTGACAATTGCAGCTAAGAAGTGTAATTCATTACCTTTGGGATGGATATCATTGTGGGAAAACTGCCGAGTCCTGTGAGATGAAGGGCTGGTGACTCGGGCATGTGGTAACCACTTCCTTTGAAATTTGTCAGGCCATTTGTGTCCAGAATTAGACATACACATGTCAAATTTGACTGCCTCAAAGCAGAATGAACCCTAAAAATGCAAGATATATGCTTACACACATAAGCATGTTTTTAATAGACACATGCATACATTGCGATAAAATCTATTTCAAGCTTAGCACAAATTGTTTTCATGTCAGTGACAGTTCCATGCTGAGAGAGTACTGGCTCAAAGTAGAAACTGAACTACATGTGTATGAAACATTAAGTCAAAACATACAGGAGTCTAAACTGACCTTAGACAATAGTATAACCATCACTCTGCACATCCACTGGTATAGTTCTGGCAAAGGAATGGTATCTAGTAAGCTCATCTTTGATCTGATTTTTCCCTTAGTATGTTCTGGCTGGGACAGAGTCTTTATAACTTTTAGATATGAGTTTGACTTACCTGATTGTCTAACACATGAATGCCCTTCCAGGCATGAAGTCTTTCATTTGTTGAGTGTATGCTAAGAAGGGCAGGAAGAAAATCCCATTCAGATATTGATATCTGAGCTTGAACCAAATCAGTAAACACAGCCAGTTCACGACTAGGAGATGCAGAAATAACAGGTGGCTGAGAGAAACTGAAACAAACTTACTTCAAGACATCTTTTACGACTTTCAACATGGGATGTGGCATGGAATCCTTACTCCTGTTGGATAAATAAAGTCAGCTGTGTAAACCATAAGTGAATCTAATTAACTTGTCAGTGAATTCTTTTAACTGCCTCTCCACTTCTTTCCAGTCTGTCAATGACCCGTCATTCTGGGCTAACTTCAGGTAGCTATGCCAAGTTAAGGATTAAATGTTATTTAATTCAGTACTGGATTCAGGAGGATACAATATCCCCATGTCTTTCTTTATGCTGATGTAATCCAATAGCTGGTTGCATAAATCAGCCATTTTTTTCTCCCACGACGGATCGGTCCCTCCTAAGTTATGCTGATAAATATCTCTAACCCTTTCTAATTCTTTTAGCACACCATCATGGCTTGCCTTGCGTGCCTGAATAACAAGCAAGTAATGCACACAATACAAACCTGGTCTCATAAACCACACCCTAGTAATGTACCTTAAAAATATAGATTAATTACAGTCAAGAACAGAATCAAAACAGGTTTCATAAAGAACACACACAGGTGTGGTGTAGTGGTTAGCATTAATAAGATCCAAGGGATTTTGATTTCTCTGAACTGATATAGTGTTACAGTAGTGGTTAAACTACAGTGATATATCTACTTTTAAGGCATGCAAAACTACATTGTAACTGTTTATTAGACAGAGATGAATGCTATATATATATGCATTTCCTTGGTTGGAATCCCACCATACAGAAACATGGTTACCACATTCAAGGGTGGCATCTATTACTTCAGTATAAATTTCACTTAAAATAGATACAAATGTTGATCAATTATTGCTTAGCATGCACAGTTGTCAGACTCAACATTTGGTTACTGTGGTGCTTCCTACTAGCAGCAGTATTGCTGGCCTCTTTCAAACTTTAAACCCAGACTATAGCTACTTGAATGACTTTCATTAGAACTCAGTTAGTAGCCATGGTGCCTACTGAAGGAAGCATGCTCACAATGATACAGCAGCTATACAAGGGCAGATATAAGTATGGTTGGTACATGTAAGCTGTTCGTGTTCTGTTTAACAACAAATTCTTCTGACAAGTGATATACTTTTTTAAAGTTACTTATATGTTTTTTTTCTAAAGATCTAGTAACTATAGGTCCAGCACTCATGTGGTTCATGAGATGTTACTTAGGTCCAGTTTATAGAAATTGTTGAATTTTTTTTTATTGACCAGACTTCAGTTAGGTATGGATCAATGGGTCAGCATTAGAGAAATAATAAAAAAGTTTAAAGACTTCAGTGCTACCAATTAACTCTTGGTGTTATTTTTTTTTCTGGATGTGCTTACAATTTTGCAGACATAACCAGATAGCAAGGGGGGGGGGGGGGGGGATAGGACAAGCCCACGTGAATATGTAATAACATTGTGCAAGTACTGAAAGTATTTCACGTGAGCTCAATAGACCCTGTACAAAAAGGGGATCGACGGGGATTAATACATATTCTAGTTGTACTTCAAAGGGCATCCAAGTTACTAGCTTAAGGACAGCTTTTTGCGGTAGTTCAGTAAATACCATACGCAAGGAAATTTTGACGTCAAAAAAATTTGGCGAATTTGACGAATCGGTTTAATTCGTCAAATTTAAATTCGTCAAATATTTATAAGCACCCTTAAAAGTACAGGTTTTGCCTACAATTTCTTGATTTTCGTCAACATTTTATTTGTCAAATCTGCTGAAGTCTGAATTCGTCAAATTTTTCTTACGTCAAAATTTCCTTGCGTACGGTAGATGGTATTACTCAGGTGGTGTAATGCTCAGTACAAGATCTGACCTCCCGTTTCTTCAACATGGATAACTTGTAGAACTCCAGTGAGTAGTAAAACTTTTCAGCTACTGCAAAATGAGACAACGAGGCCATAAAACTGGCCCAATTACTCCCTCCTGTTGCAAAACGACTCTCCCTTTGCCGGTCCTAATACCATCATCACCATAATTACATACCACACCACTCTTCCTCACCACTTGGTCTCTAGCAGTATCAAAAGCAAACCTGGACAGCATAAGGAAGTAGTTGCTTAACGCGTCTTCTTCTGGTGTGGACAGTATAACATATTCCATAGTCTTTGCGGCCACTGCAGATGGACAATAGTTAGTGTTTCACTGAAATCACCAAATACCTTTGGGAGATGTTGGTGTAGATGCCTTCGCAGTCATTTCAGGTGCTACTAATGCTGTTCCTGGTCTTTCAGTGATGAGTGCAGTCGCTTTAGTCTTGAATACTTGTCGCTGGACAGCTGATCGCTGATAGCCGGTTTTACTAAAAACTGGCGGAGCGCTTTTTCAGCTTCCTCAGTAGAGATCTGGTCCTCTTTTACAATGATAATATTCTGTTTCTTCGAAGTCATCAATTTGTATACCCCAACTCCCACAATCGAAACTACATTAGAAGTGCTGGCACTTCATTTTCCGCATATGGCGCTTATTAATTAGACTAATGGGAGCAAATTTTCATAATTTTATTTTTGGCGATTTTGCAAACAATCCAAAATCAGCGAAAATATACAAAGGATGTACAGTGGTCCCTCGATTATCTGGCCATTGATTAACCGAACTTCCGGTTATCCGAACTGTAGCGATGACTGTTCTGTTAGAGTATTTTATTTTTATATAAGGTGTGCGTTCTATTAGAGTATTATAAGGTGTGCGTTCTATTAGAGTAATTGAGCAAGGCTCTGTATATAAATGAATGGGCTTTGATTATCCGAACTTTTCGATTATCTGAACACACCCAGGGCCCAACGAGTTCGGATAATCGAGGGACCACTGTATATGTGTTATAATGTCTCTACATAAATTGGCCTCTAATTACCAAGATGGAAAAATTAGTTCATACACTTGGCTGGTTCCACATTCAATGATAATATTTACAATCCATCAATTTGCAATTCAATAAATAATTATTAAGTGTACACTCAAATAGTTGGTGGTGATATATAGTCTCTAGCTCTGTAACAAAATGTTGGATCTCAATCTCTTCCTGTGAAACAATGAGTACTATTAAATACTGAACATAACCGCAAAAGTAATGCACTTATTGTTAGACATTTCATCAATCTTTTGTCTATCTTTCTTTTTGAGACGCTTTAAAAATTCTCTATACAACCTTTCATCAAACTACACAGAAATGCCAATAGAATATAATGCAATAGCAGTTCTTTGTACACTCACATAGTAAATTAGAAATGAAAGAGGAATCCATACAAATAGAGTACAAATGACTAAAAATCCGACAATGTTCTCTTTAATTGCTCTAACTGCATGTGACAAAAAGATAAGACACAGGTGCAGATGTTTGTAATGGAGCAAACGGACTTACTGGCTGCATCATGATTGAGGTTGTGAAGGAAATCAAACAGCATTTGTAGGTCATCTTGTTCCCTTGCTACACATGTACCCTTTTTTGGAAGTAGTGCATTTATAAAAAAAAACATACTACATACAAGAAGACATGCTGTATGTGTACCATATTATGAACAATGTACATAACAAATTTACACATGTACATAAAAGGTGGATCAGAGAATCCCTGCCCCCTCCCCCCATTTATATTCAGGATCACAAATAGGGAATTGAATTCTATTAAAGCATGGGGAATTAGAAGACAAGAGCTGTATAGCTACACTTTACACGTGGAAACTGTACTATACTCTAATAGAACATTCAAATGATGCATAATCTTCTATAGTGTATTTTGATGATACTTGGTTTTAAAAAACATACACAACCATCAGAGTTTCTATATGTGTTTCCTAGGTTGACATAAGCTTCCAAAACAGCACACAGTAATAAATTAAACATGCGTTTAAATTCAATTGTAATTTTTAGAGAATACAATAAGACCTGTGGAATGTAACAGTGGTGTTACTAATGGGTGTCAGCACACTGTACTATATTACTGAAAAGATCGAGATATTCTAATAGAGCAGTCAATGACTCTAATAAAGCAGTCACAGTATTGTAGTGTAGTCAACTATGTAGTTGATTTTGATTATCAGCAATAGAATATGCAGCCATTGCTATCAGCTTGAGACTTTTTTTTATATTTTATTATTTTTAGCCTTCAGCTTTACCACTGGGCACCCATAAGTTTAATATCTTCCTACACCCCTGTGTAAGTAAGCATTCTTACAAAGTTTACCAACCTGACCATGACAAAGAATATTACAGGGTCTCATTTTCGTTCCCTCTAAGGCAAAGTCCCCTCCTAACAGTATCACCAAGATCCACCTATGCCCACACTATACTGAATGGCTTACATTTTCACATATTCCATTTGTCTGACACGGCACTCCATTTGACAAGAAAAGACCTGGCTGGAATGGAACACACGAGTCACTGGGAGATGCTCTACAGCACACACGACATGCATCACTTTCTCCTGACAGACATAACCAGTTCACACATGTTCTCTACACTACACTACTCACTGCTACACTGACATGGTTCCTTGTTATTCACTACACACAGTGACACACACTGTGTACTGTTAGATGTCTCATTAACTGCAGCACACTCTCCACTACAGTGTAGTATGACATAGCAACAGTATCATTTGAGTTATGTGTGATCTTACAAGAGACATTCAGAGCCTTTAGGTAGAAGTTCCAATTGAGGACATGTCACATTCATTCCAGTGAACCAGTTAGGGAATAAACCAATGATTGTGGGTGTGAATTTAACAAACATGTAAACAGTGATGATGTGTGATAGGATATTTGCAAGTTGTGTTTGTTGTGCAGTCAGCACTTGTATCCACGACGATGTGACAGAGTTTGTCTGTAGTGGCCACAGAACAGTTAGTGCAACAGTCGGAATTGACATCACTAAAGAGAAATGATGATTTGCAACTTACGTTATATGCACATGCATGCTTGCACCAACAAACACACACACTCTCTCTACAGACAGACAGACAGACAGACTCACACACACATACATGCACACAAAGCAAAAAACAAAGCCTTTGACTACTGTGCTAGCACAGTCACACGGTCACACCTACTTAATGAAACAGCACCAGGACTGTATGCTACTCAGGTGCCATCAGTCAGCGTAGGCAAATTCTCCTGGGGTAGAACTAGTAACCTGCAGGAGGCTGTACCATTTCTCACGTGCGCGCGCGCGCACACACACACACACATGCACATACGCCACACATATACACATGCATACAAACACATACAGACACACATATACATACACATGCAAGCGCACATGTACATGTACCAACATATTATACACACACCACTCACCTACAATTAGCCTCAGGTCTTAGTTTACAATTATCATCACAACAAGGGTCATCACGACCATGCCCAGCATCACACTCCTCATCATCCTCAACAACAAAATTACCACATTTAGTACTCTGTGCATCTACCAAGAAACATAATATAGTACTTAGCTATACTAAGTAATGAGTACCCACCAACGAAGCAATTCACTTTACTAGTATTAAGCACTTTTGCTATCATACTTCGACTACAGTTGGATAGTAACTATAAAGGAATAGAACAAGAGACAATGTCAGTTATTTGGCGGACATTCAATAGAGTTTACTCACAAAGTTGTTAGGATGGTTTCCAGTACGAGCAAATCCCTGCATCAAGTATTGGTCACCACATCCATCTGCTGGGTTGTCGTGTGAGCTACCCCAATTGTGTCCTATCTCTAAACAGAAAAATAAAATCTCAATCGCATAGTGTATATGCATACAGCAACACACAGGCACACACACATGTATGCATGCACGCACGCACGTACGCACACACATGCTCACCATGTGCCACCACAAGTTGGCCTTCCACACGTAGCAAAATAATATCATCACGTCTAAATGAGCTGACACCTGTGTTATAAACCATCCTCTTGGTGCCAACATCCAGTGCTAAAGCACAAGACACCATACAACACTCCACACACAAACAAAGCCATTGTGGTCTCACCATTAGAGCATATGCCTCCAGTTGTAAGCTCACTAGGGGTAGCAATATTTGCCAAGCCTAGTAAAGAATCTGAGAAGACACGAAACGTGAACAAGTGTGCCAAGCAAGCTCGGTCTTGCTGTGGTTCCTCAGGAGGAGTGTTATTTGATGACAGTGTTGAAAATCTCTGAAGGGGAGCTAAGTGAACTCTAAAACAAGATGACTGTGTGCTTGCTTACAACTAAAACCTCATCGATGTCAGCACCATCATTAATATTGTAGGGAAATCGATCCACGTTATCATTAAACTCAGTGTGCACCATAACCTGAAGCATATGTACACAGTACCTGTTAAACTAGCGTATACACTAACATACTCACCGCACTGACTTGCACTCCTAGACCACTTAAAATAGTTCCATTACTCAACTCAAACTGAGTGTCTCTGTAAGTCTGATGATCTACCATTCCAATAAGACTCACCTGACAATATACAAGGTATGCATAAGACATTTTCCTTCAGATAAAAACCATTAAGTCTTATATGGTTAGGAAAAGACCTGGGTGAAACACTATTATTTTTCAGGATAGAGTGCAATATAATTGAAATCTCTCTCTTACACACACACGCACACGCACACACACACACACATTCGGATAATCAGTTCTCCATTGTAGTACATAACTATAAACAATGTTAATAGAAAATGGATACTACCTTGTGGTGCCTGTTAGCAGGGATGGATCCAGACTTTTGGAAGGGTGGGGGTCATACACAACAGGGAAGGCACACCTTAGTGTGCAAAGTACACTAGCATGTGAAGCATGCCAACCTGGAAAATTAGACCCTCTGAGATGGAATCTGAGAGTGATTTCAGCATGGGTCCATCGCAATTTTTACTTCACTGTTGTATTAGAGGTGACTGCTCTATTAGAGTGTCTCAATTTTGATACTGTTGATGGGCCAGGGTTTCCAGCTACCCTCCTGCTGGTCTATTTTATATAGCCTGTACAGCAGCTCTGCATGATACACACCCATGTAGTAGCTAGACAGGATCTTAGAATGCACTCAATGTAGCTCCTTTGAAAATGCTGACAAATATTGAAAGGTTTATACATTTAACAGATTTTGGTGTGTACAGCCATAGCTATTTAGACAACAATCATAGGAAATTTACTGATTGTGTAGAAATTTTGTTTGATTGTACAATGTCACTCATATATGCACAGCTTTTATACAAAACTCAAATAAATATTTAATTGTGGGTTTTAAGTAGCATGTAGGCATGGGACTCTTGGGAGTACGGCATTTATAGGCACAATTGACATGTATGCTGGAGGGAGGGTCAAGAGTCCCCTTGACCCACCCCTAAATCCGCCACTGCCAGTTAGCTCATGATAGTAACAATCAAATCTCATGTACTCACCATAGAAATAATACTATCATCCACGTTGCCATTTCCAATGTTATTGTAGTAATATGTGTCAGCCACAAGGTACATTTGACAAGTGTTTCCAGTGAGGGCACGCTTCTGCCGACGATTGTGAATTGGATCAGTGGCACTGTTTTGCTCATGCTTCTTCTGTTGCATTTTAAGGTATTCATTGATGGCAGGAGCATGAACAAAGCTATAGGGAATATAAAATGCTAGTATATACTCAAGGTGTACTTACTCGATGCTCTTATTGGAGAAGTCAAACTTCACATCAGACAAACGATAAGCAATCATGTGGTAGTTGTGTGGTTCCTTGATGAATTTGTGTGAAGGCTGAAGAGGGAAAATGTGTTATAACATCCTGTAGTATTTATGTATATGATGCCGCTACTATGCATGCACTTGCACACTACACTCACACACAAAGCAAGCAAGCAAAAGCAAATCCTACAGCAGGCGTATGAAACACAGCTATTGCTGCCCAGCGAACCAGCACTGGGATGCCTATGCAACATTCAGGCGCTTGAGCCTTGTGCAGGCAAGGCTAATAACCTGCAGGAGGACTGTCCAGGTCTCATGGAGAGAGGTCGAGGAACCCAAATTTCCACAACGACTTCAACACCGCTAAGCGAGACAAGGACAGTTGGGCATTTGCTTCCCTAGTTAATACCAGGTACCCATCAATGTTACAGCTGGGTGGGCTGCTTCCCCAGTTGACATCAGGCCCCCATTTAAACAGCTGGGTAGACTGGAGCAATGTGAGTAAAGTTTCTTGCTCAAGGAAACAACACCAAAGTGGCTTAGCCAGGAATCAAACCTGGGACCTCTCGATCACTAGGCAGATGCCCTAACCACTTGGCTATGCTGCCTCACACCCACCCACCCACCCACACACCCACACACACACACACACACACACACACACACACACACACACACACACACACACACACACACACACACACACAAACTACACCACACCTCAATATGATACACTTCATCACTAGTGGTAACCATTCCAGTGAACACACCCACTTCTGATATATGAGCCACAACTGATGATCTCTTATCACCTAGCAACCACCAATCAATTTAAACTACACAACTGTCACTACTCACCAAGAACATGTCCAGAATAGAAACGATTTTTGTCAACCACATGCAACCTCTTGTTACCATGACGATCAACATGATAAGCTACAAAGTCACTAGCAAACAATTTCTGATGAGGTGACAAGTGAAGTTGGAAGTCTCTGGAATGTGAAATGTAAAGCAGTCAGTCAGTCAGTCAGTCTCACACAGTCCCCACTATTAGTATTTCATTCATTCATTCATATAAGTAAATTGTGACAATACCTATTTTAACAAGTTACAAGATATGACCATTTTCTGTCCAATTGTTTTCAACAATATTATATAGTAATCTGAAACAAAGTCCTGTCTTAACTTATGTAATTGCCTCTAAAGAATCCGAAGCAAAACCTGTTCAAATGGTACACTCATATAAGAATTTCCTGTAAGAACACATGTGGAGTAAGCTACCAATGTTCAGCCACCAGGAATTTTTGGATGCTTGTACTCAGAAACTGTACATGGTCTTCCCTTGAATTTTGCATAGTTGTTAGCTTAGACACTCACTAACTAGCACACCAGGATTTCCTCAAGGACTGTGTGTTTGGTGAGAGATTAAGTCTATGTCCGAATCACGTGACGTTTTGGCCAAAAGTACCTATTTTCAGACCACACCTCTCAAAGCACAGAGAATGCAAAGATTTAAATGTAATTATATATGTAGCTAGGGTAGGCATTCAAGCTCTAGCCCACCAAGTATCAGCTTATAAATCAACGCTACGTCTTAAATGTATGAACACATGTAGGCCAATCAAATTTCGGTCATTCATTGGGCACATATAACTACAACTGCTGATGGAATTTATGAGCAAATTTAGATGATTTCAGCTGTTTCGCACCCCATAAACATCAAAGCAAATCATTTTGAACACTTTAGTATGTGTTATGATGATCTGTAACTGGGCTGCTCCCAAACTAGCTGCACACGAAGAGTCAGTGACACCTGCTACAAGCCACAAACATTACATAAAGAATGATACAGTACTGAGGCATTTTGAAACAGGATTTCAATGACTGTTCTATTAGAGTAGTTGAAATATTTTGACTGCTTTATTAGAGTATCTCAATTTATTCAATCAAATTATGGTACTAATAAGTTAAATTGCTGTGAGAAACAAATAATTTAAGCAGTCAGGATTATATCAACTACTCTAATAGAACAGTCACTTATAACTGCAACGGAAATTCCATTCAAATGCTTTCATTCTTCATGTTAGAATATTCCAAGTAAAAATTTTACTGAAATGAAATTTGCTTGTGGCTTTGTAGCAAGTGTTCTGACTCTGGGTGAGCTACAGATCATCATAACACATACTAAGTGCTGATTCTCTTTGATGTTTATGGTGTCAAACAGCTGAGTTTGCTCACAAATTCCATCAACAGTTGTAGTTATATGCACCAATGAATGACTGAAATTTGATTGGCCTACATGTGCTCATACATGTAGCACTTATATGCTGATACTTGGTGGGCTAGACCTTGAGTGACTACCCTAGCTACATGCACAATTACATTTAAATTTTTGAATTCCCTGTGCTTTGTGAGGTGTGGTCTGAAAATAGGTACTTTTGGCCAAAACGTCATGTGATTTGGACATGGACTTAATACTCGCCAAATACACAGTCCTTCAGAAAATCCTACAAAACTTGGTGTGCTAGTTGGTGAGGGTCTAAGCTAACAATGATGCAAAATTCAAGGGAATACATTTTATAGTATCTGAGTATGGGTGTCCGAAAATTCCTGGTGGCCTGAGGAGTGCGACACTTTCGCAAATTTGAAATCATTTCATGATTTGAAACTTGATTTGTGATTTGAAATTGGATTTGTGATTTGAAACGTCACGCGTGATTGCCATAGTATGATTTGTAAGGTTATTACTGGGTTCTGAAGGACATTAGTTCATGATTAAGAACTAGTATTGTATCACTGTGAGCTTTATTATTTATAAATATGTTTTCGAGGCTAGTTTTCAAGCAGCATTAATTACTTGTGTGGACGAATCACTCGAGATTTGTTGATTTGTGATTTAGTAGCTGAAGGGCGTACGTGATTTGTAGAGGTGTCATACCCTCTGTGGTGGCAGAACATCGGTGGCTTACTCTAGCACATCTATCACTATTACCTTCCCATCATTGTAAACTTCACCATTCTCAGATGATATCCAGTCAGTTGATCATGGTACAACACTTGATGTGTTAGTTCATCTTTGTGTAGTGTAGTGAACTGTCTCAGGGAGTTGTGTAAGTGATCATCTGCTGTAGTGGGTATATAATCACATAATTGTACACCCCATACTGGATTGTTAAGTCACCAAGTGAAATTTTACTGTGGTAGCATTTGGGAGAGAAAAGTTTGTTATTAGCTACAACCGATTTGCAAAGGAAAGATTTGGCAGATTTTTAGTTTGTTAATTTTTTGTAATAAGGCACTTGGTGAGTTACTAGAGAAGGAAATTTACTTTGGAGCCACAATTCTCTTGAATGATAACCTCCTCTGAAATGCCACTATTTACAATCTACCAAGAGGAATACTGGAGTACGATACTCTTTAACCACACACAACCCACAAAATACTAGACCAATACTTATTACTTACTTATCTATAAAATAGTTCAAGTACAAAACACAGTACTTGGCCGCAGGGTTGGCAAAATGCCTACATATTTCCTTTTTCTACAGTGTGTAAGGAAAGTAGTTTGCTCAAGCTAGTCCCTCACTGTGTCTGCCAACCAGTGATGTAGCATCAGCTAGTCTCATGTGACCACACCTCTGTCTCACATGTGGCATCATTGGTCGGCATAGACAATTGAGTTTGCAGTTAAACAGTTATGCTGTGATTTGCGGTAATTTTTATGTACTGCCATGCCAATGTACAGCTAAGGCCATACCTATTTGAAAAATTGTTGCTCAGATTTTTAAAGGAAAAGTTAGGGTCGGTAGGTCGAAAAAAAACAACAAAAAAAACCATCATAATTTTTAAAAACCATTCCAAACGTGTCATTCCTTTGTTGACAACGAATTGTACGAGGGTACACAACAATAGCTCCTTTCTTTGCTATAACAGATAACCACGCATTAGCCGCCATTTCGGCGTCCACCAACATCACGTGATTGTTAATCATGTGAGGTTTTTTTTGGTCTTTGGTCTTTTATAAAAAGAGGGTCGGTCGGGTCCGAGCAACAACTTTTCAAATAGGTATGGCCTAACCAA
The DNA here is from genome assembly GCF_963678975.1 of Dysidea avara. Classification (NCBI taxonomy): domain Eukaryota; kingdom Metazoa; phylum Porifera; class Demospongiae; order Dictyoceratida; family Dysideidae; genus Dysidea; species Dysidea avara. Next base: position 16,812,263 of record NC_089274.1, read on the forward strand.
AAAAAAATAATTTACCGAATTTCAGTGGAAAGCACAACTTTGTCAGTGGAACTTCACCGACCCTATCTTGCTGACCAATGACATTACTTTTTTTTTTTTATTTAAGGAGGCCAGATAGAGGTCTGGTCACACGAGACTGCTGTACTTCAGTATACCATACTGAAGAAAGCTAAGTTAGTCAAGGCGAGTCAAGGGCAAGCTTTTAACACCCTAGCTGCACGACACTCATGCAAGAAGAGAGCCCTATAAATGTTTATCATCATAGTGTTTTTTTAGTACTGTTTGATGTAGCTTAAATTCTACACTAGACTGCCAGTAGTCTGTGAATCAAGTCACCATGTGGTCTAGGATTTTTTTCTCTCCATTCAACGGCAGTATCATGTTTCTGAGCCCAAGTGCAACAGTATACGATGACGACGTACTTAAAATAAAAGGTGACAACTGATGCCAACTCAAAACTAGTCTCGTGCCCAGACCGCTTTTTTTTCTTTTTGTGTGGGGGCATTTCAAAAAAAGCGGTCTGGGCACGAGACTAACTCAAAACGATGTGCTGTGCATCAAGGAACCGGCCAATGGCTTTAAGCATAGACGATATATGTCTCCTAAATTCGTTCGTAGATCAATTTGGGCAGGCCTTTTAGACCCGCCTTGAACATGTGCAGGTGCAGATACAGTACCACGAATTGGTCTTGTTACTACTTACGCAGTGAACCCAAGTGCCCGCTGGTGTAGACGAACAGGAAACTGATCAAAATCGGTAACTGCTTCATCCTCAGTCACAGTGGGCGAGTCCACGAAGGAATTATTATTGTTTTATGATTTCACTGTAATTACAAACTAATTCTATAAATACAAACAGCCGTAAAAATTTATGACAAATTTTGTGATTTATCATAATAATTATTATGGCGGTCAATTATGATTGTTCTGATGCGAACAGTGATCCAAAAGTTTATTTACTTCCACCTATGGCTAGCTACAAAACCACATGCAGCAGCCAGTGCTAGAGTGATGATATCCAGCTGTAGTGTCCCAGCATGTTACAGTCACTGAGGCAATGCCGGTGAGGTTAACCAGCTAGCTAGCCACTGGTCACTCAAGCGGTGTGCATCATAATGCATTCAACACACTGAATTTGCTATGGATCTATCTATATGGCTCACTGTTAGCTACTTTGAATACTCTGGTGACTAGAATTATACTGATATAGCTAGTGCATTGTCATGCATGCCTGAAAGAAATGTATGTATGTGATTGTCATATGACATGCAACACAATTCTATATCTCAGCAGCTATACTACTGGTTATCATTTTACCAAACAAGTTGTTGTGTAGCCACTGATCTAGTCTCTTGTCAGTCATGAAACAGTTAACACTGAGTTTTGACAATCAGTTGCACATACCCTAAGCAATATTATGTGTTATCAGTGTTAGCATATGAGAACACTCTTTTTAAATTGTCTCCAGGTCTACTGATTAGTTTCCATATCACAATCCACAAAAATGGCTCTGCATGACTGGTAAAAATATTTGGGTGGTTTTCAAGTCATGCAATGCATAATATGACATAATTCCACATTATTCCAGTATTCATGCACTTAATTGCAGCCAATTGCCTGACTGAGCCAATCATGAACTACCTTCAATGAAAGCTTTGAGTCACATGCACTGGATAGTTACTGCTTGTACTATGCATGCAGTTGTTGCTATAGAAGAGCCACTCGTACAAATAATTATATGTGTAATCATGAACCACGATAGTGGGTTCATAATAGGGATCGCCCATGTTTTTTGCAAAAATCCTAATAGAACGCACATCTAAAAATCAGCTTGAAAAGCATCATTCAACTCAAAACAACCCTCTGGTGGTTCTTTGCAATGAGTATAGGCCCACTAGTAAGTATCAAGTGAAAAGGAAACAGTATGTGCATTTCAGACAAAACTGAAATATGCCCGTTTCTTCATATTAGCTATCATAGATACTGATTATTATTATTTTTTTTTTTAAAGAAAGAAGAACCGGCCCAAGTTGGCACTCCCATCCACCACACTCTACTCTACGCTAAGATGTTCTATAAAATGGGTTTAGCCTATTCCTACACCTACAGAGCTACTGAAACAGAACCTACAGAACACAGAATAGAAAAAAAAAAGGAAATGGCCGGGGCTTAAACGGCCCCAAGACGCCCCTCTCCCAGTGCAAGGTCAACTGATGCTGGAACATGACCCTTAAAGGGATGACCAGAGGAGGAGCGAGAACCCCTTATGCACATGATGGCAGAGTGCAATAAAGATGATTGAGTTTGTACATTAACAAATATATATATAAATAAGTAGCTAACTACATATGTACGAATATACTCATGATTGAGTTTGTACATTAACAAATATATATATATAAATAAGTATAGCTAACTATATATGTACGAATATACTCATGATTAAGTTTGTACATTAACAAATATATATATATATAAATAAGTAGCTAACTGCATATGTATGAATATACTCATGATTGAGTTTGTACATTAACAAATATATATATATATATATATATATATAAGAGAAGCCAAGACGGCAGCGAAGCCAGCTCATCACCCTACAGTAGGGTGATTTCCACTTACAAGATAGGAGGAAGGCCAGGCGCTTGTAAGCCACAGTGGTGGAGGCGCCCATGCCTCCAGAAGTTGAAAAAACAAGAGGACTAAAATTACCATGTTCCACCTCTCGCACTCTCTCCTCATACTGACGGCGCTTCGAAGTTTCATGCTGGTGATAGGGATCACAACGGTTTGAAGGGGCATAAGGGTTAAATATTCAAACATCAAAAAAAGTAGGTTCAAACCGAGAACCCCAGAATCCAGAAGCCTTGATGTCCAAGCGAGCACCGACATCTTGGTTAGCTGTACGTAGGGAGAGAGATTCACCACTCAAGGGCTGAAGGGGAGGTTCAGTAGATACATCATGACAAACCTCTGACATTAATTCTGCAGTCAAATCTCGGATGTCATTGTGGCGGATGGTAGGGAAGGCTCCGTTCAGACAGCTGAGAGCATGTTCAATGTTGTTGGATCTGCCACAGACACAGCTGACAGGAAGATTCTTAGGAGACCAACCATAATGGAGAGCTAACGCATCACAAAAGCCACCTTTGTGGAGAGCAAATCCATGACATTCCAAAGGCAAAGTGGAAAGCCAGGAGGATGCACCCTTCTTACCGGCAAGTTTCAGGGACAGTTGGAGATTGTTGGACAAAGTCGAGAAAAACTCTGAAAATCTTTGAGAGAGATTCTGACGTTTGATGGATAGAGCTTCTTGTTTAAGAGCATGTTGTTGTTGTAGGATGGAGGAATCAAAGCAAGAAAGCTGATTCAGGATGGCAGATGCTAGGGGGGATGTAACAGATGTGGAAAACTGATAGTTGTCTTGGGAAGATTTACAAGGGTCAAATACACCAAGGCCCCCTTGACGGATTGGCAAAGCAAACATAGCCCGTTCAGAGTCATTAGGGGCATGGAGACATAACTTCGGCAGCAAGTGCAGACGAATAGCCTCCTCAAGGGGAGCGAGTTGAGAGGACAAATCACACACAGTCCTAGTTAAAAAGGTCCAACGAGATGACAGGCCATGAATCATAGCGGAATATGCAGCATGTGGCTGATTATAGTGATATCATGAACCACGATAGTGGGTTCATAATAATAGGGATCGCCCATGTTTTTTGCAAAAATCCTAATAGAACGCACACCTAAAAACCACCTTGAAAAGCATCCTTCAACTCAAAACAACCCTCTGGTGGTTCTTTGCAATGAGTATAGTATCAAGTGAAAAGGAAACAGTATGTGTATTTCAGACAACACTGAAATTTGCCAGTTTGTTCATATTATTCTTATTATTCATAATATTATTATTATTTTATTTTTTTTTTTTTTCAATTTATTTAAACAGAGAAGGTAGCATCAGCAAAGCTGTTTTTCAGCTACGCCCTGTATACAGCATACATGTATAAAACTACATACATTTACAAATTAATATTAACTACAATTATATTGTTCTAAATAGCTACTCCTGAATTGAAATAAAGTTGATGCGTGATACAAAGCAGCTGGCAGAGCGTTCCACAATATAGTACCTCTGTAATATAAGCTTCTTTTCCCATAATTAGTCCGTAGCTGTGGAACAAACAAGCGATGAGCATTTCTGCTGATACGTCCCGTAACATTAACAGCATATTCAAATATGCCATGGAGATAATCTGGAGCCAACTTGTGCAATACTTTGTAAGTTTGTAGAATGGTATGAAACTTGCGTCGTTCAGTAAGGGACTGTCCTGAGATAGATGAGTCATTACAAAGAGAAATATACTTAGAGTGAAATCTTTCTAAACGTCTAGTTTGGCTTGCATTTGTTGGTTGCCACACCACATCACAATATTCTAGAATGGGCAGAAGATACACTTGGTACAGTAACTTCCTGACAGTAGGAGGAGGTTTTAGGCGATTAATAGAGTAGATTTTTCCCCTCACTCTTTTCAAAACATAATCTATATGATTTTGCCACGTTAAATATTGATCTATAAACAAACCTAGATACTTGGTTGATGTCACTTGCTTCAACATACTGTCATTAAGTGACAAGCATAAAGTCCCACCACTAACTCTTTGTCGTGTACCAATCAACATACAAACTGATTTATCAATGTTCAATTTAAATCCATTCACTGACATCCAGTTAGAAACCTCCTCAAGGCCATTCTGAAGTACTTGCTCCACTCTTTCCAGTTGACTGCTACTATAGTGCAACTCTGTGTCATCAGCATACATGTTAACATCACATAAAGTAATTGAATTTGGCAAATCATTCACATATATTGAAAACAGCAGAGGTCCCAAAATAGACCCCTGAGGAACTCCAATAGTAACAAGTCCCTTGGATGAAAGGGCATCTTTTACACTTACTTGCTGTGTTCTGTTACATAAAAAACTTTCAATCCACTCATACGCACCTCCTCTAATGCCGTAGCAGTCCAACTTCTGTAACAGGATATTATGATTTACACAATCAAAAGCCTTAGTCAGGTCTAAAAAGATGGCACCCACATACTGTCCAACATCAATTGCCCGGAGCCATGATTCACTGACATGCAGCAGCACATCTTGAGTAGAATACCCAGCTCTAAAACCAGATTGTTTGTTTGAAAAAAAGGTTATAACAAGTAAAATGTGACACAAGCTGATCAAAAACAACCCTCTCCAGAATCTTCGAAAAAACCGGTAAGACAGAGATAGGATGAAAGTTAGACAATGAACAATTTTGATTAGATTTCTGAACTGGTGTCACAACAGCATTTTTCCAAATATTGGGAAATGTTTGTGATATAATACTTTTGTTAATAAGTTTAGTGAGAAGCATAGCCATATTGAATGTTGAGGCTTTAATAAACTTAGTTGGTATTTTATCTATCCCTGCAGATTTGTGAATACTCAGGTCACAAATGCGCCTATGTACTTCCCACACATCAACTTCCTTCATTACCATGTCCATGACCTATTTTTGATTGGATCATTGTATGGATCATTGTACGTGTCCATGATCATTGTATGGATCATTGTATTGGATCATTGATCATGAATGGATCATTGTACGTGTCCATGACCTATTTTTGATTTCGTTTTCGGATGGAAACAGCCCAAACCGGGCCATTTCTTCTTGCCAAAACGCCACGATTACGCTCGAGAAGCCATACAAGATCACGCTCAGAGTTAAGTTTCTTGGTGTGCGCTACTTGTCTTTATTAAACTCAGTATAGGCCAGGAAACTTAATCTGGGCTGATGACTTTGTTGCAAGGTGGTTTTTTTCGCTCCGTGATTATAGGACTTGCACGCGTGAAGCAACTGTTGCTAGGCAGACATGTTTCGGGACAACTTTCTATGGCGCATATTGGGTCAGAATGAAGGTAACGAGATTTATTCACTGAGCGCTGGGTATAGTGGCACTGGGAGAGCGGGGCTGGTTTCGAAATAGAAGATCTTATCATTGGCTTCGTGAAATAGGTGGCTAATTAAATTTCGATACATTACTCACCAATTCTAACTTCGTCGCCTTTTTTAACGAGCTGTGTGGTATTTACAACACAACTCAACACTGATTCGCTTCATTACAGCCTGTACCAAATCCTGAGAAAGCGCTTTTCAGCCAAAACACTGTCCCGAAACATGGCCGACAGCTACGGTTGCTTAGCAATTACAATGATTTACGTCACGTTGCAAGTCCTCTATTGTACGTGGGCGGGTTATCCAGATTAAATATTCTAATAGAGCAGTCACTTAAATACTCTAATAATGCAGTCAAGTGTATAACTACAATCCTTGCACTAAATTTGACAGCTATTAAAGGCACCAGTAATGTAAATTGTAGCTCATATTACAGGTTTTTGCAATTGAATTCGTCGCCTTTGCAATTGAATTCGTCCCGTTTGCAATTGAATTCGTCGGTATTGCAATTGAATTCGTCGCTATTGCAATTGAATTCGTCCCGTTTGCAATTGAATTCGTCGGTTTTGCAATTGAATTCGTCGCTTTTGCAGTTGAATTAGTCGGTTTTGCAATAGAATTCGTCGAGTTTGCATTACAATTCGTCATAAACAAAACGGCTCCAAGAAACCAACCCGTTCATTAAGAGATGAACTATTTATGCCTTGGAGAGTTACACTTCAGACACTAGAAGGTAATTGAAGCTGGTAGTACGCGAAGTTGATAGCTGTCTGACAAGTTAATTAGCTTGCTCGCGAGTGACCACACCCATCGCGAATGGCGTACTAGAGTTTGGAATGTTGTTGGAGAGGCTGTAGAGGAAGAATTATTGCCTTATAAAGAGTTGTTTACTACTGTTGTACTTGAACAAGTTCTTGTAGCAGCTGCTACATCATGTTTTCATGTTTGCTCCAGCTGCCATTCTTGTTATGGACGAATTTAACTGCAAAAGCGACGAATTCAATTGCAAAAGCGACGAATTCAATTGCAAAAGCGAATTGCAAAAGCGACGAATTCAATTGCAAACGGGACGAATTCAATTGCAAAAGCGACGAATTCAATTGCAAAAGCGACGAATTCAATTGCAAAAGCGACGAATTCAATTGCAAACGGGACGAATTCAATTGCAAAACCGACGAATTCAACTGCAAACGGGACGAATTCAATTGCAAACGGGACGAATTCAATTGCAAAAGCGACGAACTCAATTGCAAACGGGACAAATTCAATTGCAAAGTCGCCGAATTCAATGAGCCTTATCCACAATGACGTTTTATGACATCACAAGAATAAAAATGGCCGCGGTAGTTGGGGGACTGTTATACAGGCGCCTATGGAAAATTTTTTTCGATCGCTCACATTTCAGCTAGACATGGAGGTATCGACCATTAACCGACAGGTTTGGATACGAAGTAACAAAAGCTATTGTAAACGTACGCTATTTAGAAAAAAATTTTGAAACGCGACAAAACTCGTTCATCGTAATGTCTTATATAAAACTTGACTGTACCTGTTGTTTAGAACTCGATATCTTCTTTTCTGGCTGAAATATGAGCAATTAAAATTTTTTCTCCATAGGCGCCTGTATAACAGTCCCCCAACTATCGCGGCCATCTTTATTCTCCTGATGTCATAAAACGTCATTGTGGATAAGGCTAATTGCAAAAACCTGTAGGAGACTCTCAGTTTGTATGCACATTGCGATTTGATCAGTTTCATGTGTGTACTGAAATGTTGACAGTGTTACTATGTAGAATGCAAAATTACACTATTCACAACAGTCTTTATTATCAATAAAAGAAATCTCATAATCCATTACTGGATTAGCTAATTAAAAAGTACACAAACTAGACTGATGATGAATTAAAAATTGAAAATTTTAAAATGGGAATAGGGATCGCTGAAAAAAGCCACAAAACAAGAAGGGATCGCTGGGGTGGTAATGTAAACCACAAATACCTATTTTGACTTTCTGTCGGTGGTAATGTACACCACAAATCCCTACTCACTTCAAAATGACAGAGCATGTAACTAAAGATTTATGACAGAGTCAAAATAGGGATTTGTGGTTTACATTACCACCCCAGCAATCCCTTCTTGTTTTGTGGCTTTTTTCAGCAATCCCTATTCCCATTTTAAAATTTCCAATTTTTAATTCATCTAGTTATTACTGATTATTCATAATATAATATTATTATTATTCTTTCACAGGCATAGCGAAGTTTACAAGGAGAATCCTGGGATAAAAAGTAGCAAGGCTTGCTGAATGGATCATTGTGCGTGTCCATGACCTATTTTTGATTTCGTTTTCGGATGGAAACAGCCCAAGCCGGGCCGTTTCTTCTTCAGCCAAAACGCCGTTACGCTCGAGAAGCCATACAAGATCGCGCTCAGAGTTAATTATTTTGGTGTGCGCTACTTTTGGCTAATAGAATCCGTCTTTATTAAACTCAGTATAGGCCAGGAAGCTTAATCTGGACTGATGACTTCGTTGCAAGGTGGTTTTTTCGCTCCGTGATTATTGTACGTGGGCGGGTTATCCAGATTAAATACTCTAATAGAGCAGTCATGTAAATACTCTAATAGTGCAGTCAAGTGTATAACAACAATCCTTGCACTGAATTTGACAGCTATTAAAGGCACCAGTAATGCAAATTGTAGCTCATATTGGGAGATTCTCAGTCTGTATGCACATTGCAATTTGATCAGTTTCATGTTTGTACTGAAACGTTGACGGTGTTACTATGCAGAATGCAAAATTATAGTATTCACAACAATCTTCATTATTGATCAAATAAATCCATGTTAATTTGTACACATGATATTGTAGTCAATAATGTGAGAAGATATTGTTGAGGAAATAATATGTTCCAACAACTTACAGCAAATACTAGTCAATGATATAGGTCTATAGTTCGATGGATTAGTACATGGGCCTTTCTTGTATAGCTACTGGTGTTACATATGCCCTCTTCCAGTCTGAAGGGAGTTCACCCTGATGAATAATGTAGTCAAGTATATAACAACAATCCTTGTACTGAATTTGACAGCTATTAAAGGCACCAGTAATGTAAATTGTAGCTCATATTAGGAGACTCTCAGTCTGTATGCACATTGCAATTTGATCAGTTTCATGTGTGTATAATGTTGACGGTGTTACTATGCAGAATGCAAAATTACACTATTCACCACAGTCTTCTTCATAATCCATTACTGAATTAATAAAAAGTACTTAAACTAGATGAATAAAAAATTGGAAATTTTAAAATGGGAATAGGGATCGCTGAAAAAAGCCATGAAACAAGAAGGGATCGCTGGGGTGGTAATGTAAACCACAAATCCCTATTTTGACTCTCTGTCGGTGGTAATGTAAACCACAAATCCCTATTTTGACCCACTTCAAAACGACAGAGCATGTAACTAAAGATTTATGACAGAGAGTCAAAATAGGGATTTGTGGTTTACATTACCACCCCAGCGATCCCTTCTTGTTTTGTAGCTTTTTTCAGCGATCCCTATTCCCATTTTAAAATTTCCAATTTTTTATTCATCTAGTGTATATACCGTAGTCCCACCACATGTTGAATGCATGTGTACATGTGCATTATAGCTAATCAACCTGTCCAATGATCAATAATTAAATGATCAATAGTGTATCTGTTATTTCTTCATCTTGCAGCTATAATGACAGTAGTTGGATATTATCCCTGAACCTCTGTTGTCAGATGATGAATTGGTTTCTTAATCGTCTTCGTGAATATGCCTCAGGAAAGTTTTAAACTATAGTAATGCAGCACACATTGTCTCCCATAGACTTTATTCACTTTGAAAACAACCATCATTTGTCTATGAAAACTGGTCATATCGTCCATGACATCAACTATCAAACTGCACCATCAAAATCAGCTAGACTTGAGTGGATGCTCTGGAAGGTAAGGAATTTGTGAAAAACGTGTGAAAATTTGGTACACATAGCAGTCATAGCTTCAACCGTTGGCAAGCTACAACACACTAAATACTTAAACCGGCATTTCTCAATACTTTTAAATAGGCAATAAGCCCAGTTTTCCCAGACTAGGTCACATTTGCTGTCACACAATATCAACAAGCATCACTGTTTGCCATGAAAATTAACTAATGGGTCATGTGAAGAGTCACATTAATAATCTGCACAAAAACAACAAAGCTCTGATAAAAGGTGCATGTGGCCTTAAAAAGCCCGGGTGAAAATGTTGTCAAATCAAAGGTGCATGGTGGCCAACAAATGGCAGCAATGATAAGATCACACTTTTTTCACAGCTTGGCTGTTTTAATGTGGATATCACTTCTTTTTGTAATTGCAAGTTCCAAAGCCAGTCTGTATATGGTTGGCCTTGATAATTCCTTTTAACTTTTTTCTCTTTATTATAGGAATTGTCAAAGACTGCTTGGCAATATGAAGAACTGAAATAAGACACTCAAAGTTGCAAATAATGGTAGACAACTTTACGAAGTTATAAGTTCTCAGTAACAGCATATATAGCAATTCTAACATTCACTAAGAAATGTATGAGCACCCATAATACCACAGTACAGATCAGCTGACTTCCCACGATGTTCTCTGGCCTCCACTGCTCTATTGAAGGACATGAGATGCACATTATACAACATGACATCATCATGTTAACTCACAAACAGATGTATTCCATCCTGTGGCTCAGTCATACATCATACATGTACTTTAACTACATGCGTATTGTACATCAGATATTTTAACTTAATTTCATATCCCATGAAATTTCAAAGTATGGACAGGTAGACAGATCAAATTAACTAGATGATAGCTCACAACTCAGAATGCAATGTTTAACTCTGCTCTAGCTAGTTGTTAACTTTAAAATGTTGCTTAGTGTATACTTAGCCAACAATGGTACAAAAAGTCATTGACACAGTTGCAAACAGTGACACAAGTGGGCATGATAAACTATACATAACCTAATGTATGCATGCACTCAACACACTATAAACACAAAACACTTGCATTCTCGCATCTCCCATTCACTTGACAAATGACAATGTAAGGTACTCTATCCATTACGGTACACGTTCCTCACTGTCATGCTGACTGCAGCATACCCCAACAAGTGTCTTCGATTCCCTTGAACTTCAAGACAGAAGGACAATGACAACAGTTGTGCAATATAAAACCACTTTAAAAAATACAACCAAGCTTTTAATGTCTACATAACACTAATATATATTATGAACTCTTGGTGACAGTAAATGCATATACAAGTACAATGTAGTTCCCCTATTTGTTTTGGTAAACATCATTCTCCATGATAGCTAACAAAATAAATATAAGATTAGTAGCCATATTGATTACCACTATGTACAGGCTTAATAACTATGTAAATCACTGTACAAGATTCACCTGCACACTGACATGATGTATGCTGTTCACCACACACAGTGAAGCAAAGGTGATTATCCCAACAAAATACAACGTATATGGCTAGTGTGACCTAGCAACACATTGTAACAATATCATTTGAGCTATGTTTATGAGCACTTATTTGAAATAAAGTGCTAGCTATTTTAACATAATGTAATGACAAGAATACAAAAGGGTGTGATGTCTCAGTATATAAAATTACTTCTGGAAAATCAGATGAACATACTTCGTTCCACATTCAATGACATAATTATTATATAATTTACAATTCAGTAAATTACGAGATAAATTATTAAGTGTACAAGTGTGATTGTCTTGAGTTCTACAGTGTTTGGATCACAAACCCTTCCTGAGTGCATATCAAATGTAACTATAAAAATATTGGTAGACATTCCATCAATTCCTTATTTCTTTTTGAGATCTATTATCCATCTATATAACCTTTCACCAAGCTAAACAGAAATACCAATAGAATCAGTGTAACAACAATTCTCTATATACTCACTCCATGAATTACTAATGAAAGAGGAATCCATACAAGTAGACTACAGATGACTAAAACTCCCACAATGTTCTCCTTAACTGCTCTAACTGTACAAGATAAAAAGATGAGATGTTGGTAAAGATGTATGTAATAGACTCACTGGCTGCATCACGACTAGGGTTGCTAAGGAAATCAACCAACATTCGTAGGTTGTCCTGTGCCTTTGCTACACACATACCCTTTGAAAGCAGTACATTTATAAATTTAATACATGCAAAACACATGCACACCAACAGATAGTTATACATGAATAACATACAATACGTGGAACGAAGAGAGATGGGGGTTAAACTTCTCTCCCCCCTAGATTTCTAACACATCACATTAAAAAAAAAGACTGGGAACTTACACTCTAGTAAAGCATGGGTAAACGGAAGACAAAAGCTGCACCTTATGTCCAGAAACTGCATACTATATGAAGCGATTGGGCAATAGAATTTACTGTCAAGGTCTAGATACCCTAATAGAGTAGTCAATACTCTTGTAGAACATTCATTCATTCATTCTATTGCGAATTGGTACTGTCTCATTAATAACACTGAACATGTACAATCATCAAACAGCTTCTAAATATTTCAGCAAACAATAATATTCCTAACTATCAAAAACATCCTTAAATTCAATCACAGGGATAAAATAACTTTCTACCTTAGAATGTCAGTATTCTTCATGCATCAAAGTTTACCAAATGACAAAGAATATTACAGAGTTCCATCTTTGTCCCCTCAAAGGAAAAGTCCACTGTGACTCCCTAACAGCATCACCTATGCACTATATACTCAATGGCTTACATTTTCACATATTCCATTTGTCTGACACGGCACTCCATTTGACAAGAAAAGATTTGGCTGGAATGGAACACACGAGTCACTGGGTAATGCTCTACAGCACACACGACATGCATCACTTCCTCCTGACAGACATAACCAGTTCACACATGTTCTCTACACTACACTACTCACTGCTACACTGACATGGTTCCTTGTTATTCACTACACACAGTGACACACACTGTGTACTGTTAGATGTATCATTAACTGCAGCACACTCTCCACTACAGTGTAGTATGACATAGCAACAGTATCATTTGAGTTATGTGTGATCTTACAAGAGACATTCAGAGCCTTCAGGTAAAAGTTCCAATTGAGGACATGTCACATTCATTCCAGTGAACCAGTTAGGGAATAAACTAATGATTGTGGGTGTGAATTTAAAAAACATGTAAACAGTGATGATGTGTGATAGGATATTTGCAAGTTGTGTTTGTTGTACAGTCAGCACTTGTACCCGTGACGATGTGACAGAGTTTGTCTGTACTGGCCACAGAACAGTTTGTACAACAGTCAGAATTGACATCACTAAAGAGAAATGATTGTCAGATGATGTGCAACTTACATTGCATACACGTATGCTGATACACACCACACAAACACACGCACTTATACACGCACTTATACACACACACACACACACGCACACACGCACACACTTATATAGTATATACACACACTTATATAGTATATAATATACAAACACTTATATACACACACACTTATACACACACACACACACACACACACACACACACACACACTTATATATACACACACACACTTAGACACACACACACGCACACACTTATACATCACACACACTTATACATCACACACACACACACACACACACACACACACACACACACACACACACACACACACACACACACACACACACACACACACACACACACACACTTATACACACACACACTTATACACACACACACACACACACACACACACACACTTATACACACACACACACACACACACACACACACACACACACACACACACACACACACACACACACACACACACACACACACACACACACACACATACACACACACACTTATACACACACACACTTATACACACACACACTTATACACACACACACACACACTTATACACACACACACTTATACACACACACACACACACACACACACACACACACACACACACACACACACACACTTATACACACACACACTTATACACACACACACACACACACTTATACACACACACACTTATACACACACACACACACGCGCAAACAGACACACATATACATACGCATGCAAGTGCACATGTACATGCACCAACATATACACACACCACCCACCTACAATTAGCCTCGGGTCTTAGTTTACAATTATCATCACAACAAGGGTCATCACGACCATGCCCAGCATCACACTCCTCATCATCCTCAACAACAAAATTACCACATTTTGTACTTTGTGCATCTACCAAGAAACATAATATTATAATGCGTATACCCATCAACAGGTACCCACCAACAAAGCAGTCCACCTTGCTGGTATTAAGCACCATTGCTATCATACTTCGACTACAGTTGGATAGCAACTACAAGGGAACAGAAAGAGAGGCAATGTCAGTAATTTGGCAGACATTAAATAGAGTTTGAAATCAACTCACAAAGTTGTTAGGATGGTTTCCAGTGCGAGCAACCTCTTGCATCAAGTATTGATTACCACATCCATTTGCTGGGTAGTCATGTGAGCTACCCCAATTGTGTCCTATCTCTAAACAGAAATAAAATCTCAATTGCATTCACATATATAACATAACAAACTCACACCATACACATGTGTAACACATGTGTGTGCATGAACACACACAGACACACGTATGCACACACACACACACACACACACACACACACTACATACATGTGCTCACCATGTGCCACCACAAGTTGGCCTGCCACACGTAGCAAAATAATATCATCACGTCTAAATGAGCTGATGCCTGTGTTATAAACCAACCTCTTGGTGCCAACATCCAGTACTAAACAACACAAGACACCATACAACACTCTACACACAAACAAAGCCATTGTGGTCTCACCATTAGAGCATATGCCTTTAGTTGTAAGCTCACTAGAGGTAGCAATATTTGCCAAGCCTAGTAAAGAATCTGAGAAGACACGAAACGTGAACAAGTGTGCCAAGCAAGCTCGGTCTTGCTGTGGTTCCTCAGGAGGAGCATTATTTGATGGCAGCGTTGAAAATCTCTGAAAGGAACAAAGTGAACCCTAATACAAGATGACTGTGTGCTTACTTACTTCTAAAACCATTTCGGCGTCAGCACTATCATTAACATTGTAAGGAAATTGATCCACGTTATCACTAAATTCAGTATGCACCATAACCTGAAGCATGTATAAAGCAGTCATGAATATGACAGTGTGTAGTGTGGCCAAGAAAAAGACTATGAAGGCGCACAACAGACAAGTGTGCATTATCATGAAAACAGTAAAGATAGCTGGATCAATTTTGCTCAAATTTGAAATATAGAAGGTGCTAGTCTCACACGGCCAGACCCTTTCTGCGCAGCCGTGTATCGATTGGAGATTATAAGCGGTGTGCTACAAGGGTCTGGAGTAGTTTATGAACATAAAAATTGTCAACACGTTATTGGTGACAATTGGTTGACTGAGTAACATCTAAGATACAAAGGACAAAATGCAACGAATCATTCTTCGAATCTTTAGCCTGTCAAATCCATTCAATATCTTCCGCCTACTTTACCTGTAAAGCAAGATGAACCAAGCTTGTTTGTCGGCTATATTCAACCGTACTTGTCGAAGATTCAATGGTAGAGAGAAGGCAAAACCCACATGGGTTGGTAGTAGTCTTTCCCAGAGGTCTTCTTCAGCTCGTTCTTCCAGTAATTACACTATTTTGGCGATTAAAAGATCGTGTGAGCCAATTAACACTCACCAACCACTGGTGAGAGCAGTATTTTTTAAATCACGAACTACTCCAGACCCTTGTAGCGCGCCACTTATAATCTCCAATTGATAAGCGGCTGCGCGGAAAGGGTCTGGCCACGCGAGACCAGTTCCTCCCTAATGTAATTTTCATGACAAAATAATACGTTGCAACTGAACTACAAATGTGTGAAATCCCTTCAAAGTTCAACTTATTATTTTTGTATTTTGATTATGCAGCCATTTCTTTTCACGCACTTTAGAAACAGTAGCATAACTAGCCCAGAAGGATTGGTTGGGCACCATTGTATGCGTACAAGTTGCAGTACCAGCATGCAAAGTATGCTGCAGCTGGGGGGGGTCTGGGGGCATCCCCCCCAGGAATTTTTTTGAAAATTACATGCTGAGATTCAATTTGGTGGAATTTTGCAGCTAAAATTTGTCATCTCTAGTAGACACTAGCTGTACGTATGTTTTGTTTGCAAAATTATTATTAGTTACCTAACTGTAGGAGGCTTCATATTGCACCTCGTATCGCACAATTTAGCTATAGCTAGCTACGTACGGTGAGTACCTGAGTTGGTAGGGCACTGGAACTGATTGGTTGGGCCTGTGCCCTACCAGTACCTACCTTAGCTATGCCACTGTTTAGAAAACAGTCATAACTCATGCATGCAATATGATGATATAAAATCATGCATAGCAAAATCATGCATCTTTCAATTTGAAAATCATGCATCTTTCAAAATCATGCATCTTTCAATTTGTGTTAAGATTGGTACACTGCCAAATTATGAACGATTTTAAAAAATCACAAGCTTGATTCACACCTACAGAGAGAAATATGTCTGCAGATAGTTTTAACCATCATAGCTCAAACTATTTGTGGCTCACATGAAATAGGAATATTAACTATGGAGATAGCACAATATAGTGGCCAATTATGATATTTTGTGAAAACGGCAGTATATCAGTTCGATACCAATACTGGAATTGATGCAGCCCTAGTTTCTTAACGAAAGAAACACACAGACAGCAATGCCAAGTGGGCATTGCCTGGGACTTCACAAATACCAGGACAAACACGTCACAACTAACATGCACACACGCTCACACACCACACACATACTAACATACTCACCGCACTGACTTGCACTCCTAGACCACTGAAAACAGTTCCATCATTCAACTCAAACCGAGCGTTTCTGTAAGTCTGATGATCTACCATTCCAATAAGACTCACCTGACAATACACAAGGTATGCATAAAATTATGCATCTGAGATTGAATCTGGTAACAATTTTCATCAAAAGGTCTTCTGAAAGTTGACATTTTAAACATATGTTAGGGAATAGACTAAAAGGTTTAGAGGTGATATTACAGTATGTGCAGTTTGAAGCATACAACCAGACATGGATGCCATTCTGGGGATCTGGGGGGCATATCCCAGGAATAATTTCATGACTTATATGAAAGTCTTGGGTGATGCATCATTTTCAGGATTAAAAACTGTACGGGGAAGCAAAGGCCATCATTTTATATGCAAACCTCCCACTAGAGAATACCCTGTTAGAGCATACATTATAACACACAAAAATTAATACTCTAAAATGAGCAGTTGTTTGTGTTTGTGTATAACTGATGTTTCAGGCTCTCAGCAGATAACAGATTTATTTATGTGAAGACTATAAACAGATAATAAGTAGTCAATAGAAAATTCTAATGCTACTACTTTGTGGTGCCTGTTAGCTCATGATAGTAACAACCAAATCTCATGTACTCACCATAGAAATAATACTATCATCTACATTGCTATTTCCAATGCTATTGTAGTAATACGTGTCAGCCACAAGGTACATTTGACAAGTGTTTCCAGTGAGGGCACGCTTCTGCCGACGATTGTGAATTTGATCAGTGGCACTGTTTTGCTCTTGCTTCTTCTGTTGCACTGTAAGGTGTTCACTGATGGCAGGAGCATGAACAAAGCTATAGGGAGTATAAAATGCTAGTATATATTCAAGGTGTACTTACTCGATGCTCTTATTGGAGAAGTCAAACTTCACATCAGACAAACGATAAGCAATCATGTGGTAGTTGTGTGGTTCCTTGATGAACCTGTGTGAAGGCTGAGGAGGGAAAATGTGTTACCCTGTTATGCACACACAAATACACACATGCATGCATGTAAACATGCACACATACACACAAAGGCAAAGCAAACCCTATGGCAGTCATGTGAAACACAGTTATTGCCGCCCAGTGAACCAGCACTGGGATGCCTGTGCACCACTCAGGCACTTGAGGCAAATCCTCCTGGACAGGATTATAAGCCTGCAGGAGGACTGTCCAGGTCTCATGGAGAGAGGTTGCAGAACCCAAAGTTCCACAATGACCCTAACGCTGCTAAGCAAGACAAGGACAATTGGGCATTTGCTTTCCCAGTAAACACCAGGTACCCGTTGATGTTACAGCTGGGTGGACTGCTTTCCCAGCTGACACCAGGCAACTAGGTTCCTATTATACAGTTGGATGGACTGGAACAATGTGAGTATAAAGTTTCTTTCTCAGAAAACAACAACACCAAATTGACATAACCAGGCATCAAACCTGGAACCTTTCAATTAGCAGGCCGATGCTCTAGCCACTTAGCTATGCTGCCTCACATCACATGCATGCACGCATGCACGCACGCACACACATACCTCAATATGATACATTTCATCACAAGTGGTAACCATTCCAGTGAACACACCCACTTCTGATATATGTGCCACAACTGATGATCTCTTATCACCTATAGCAACCACCAATCAATTTAAACTATACAACAGCCACTACTCACCAAGAACATGTCCAGAATAGAAACGATTCCTGTCAACCTCATGCAACCTCTTGTTACCATGACGATCAACATGATAAGCTACAAAGTCACTAGCAAACAATTTCTGATGAGGTGACAATTGAAGTTGGAAGTCTCTAAAATGTGAAATGTAGAGCAGTCAGTCAATATATTAATCTCAAACAGCCTCGATTGTGCTCACTCTTAGTATTTCATTCATATGCAAGGAAGCTGTGAGTATACTTATTTTAATAGTCACCAGACACAGCCATTTTCTATTCAATTACATAGTTATCCAAGTAACCTGCCTATCTTGTTAGCGTATGCAATTTCCTCTAAAGAATCCGGATCTCTAAAGATCAACATTTGATGCTAAAAATCCTAGCATTTTTAATATTCATGTACAACACATACCAGGTACGAACTCGAACGAACTGCACAAAATCAGATCTCAGAATTGAAGATTTCTTTGCAATAGAGTAATCAACAAATGTAACAGTTTACTACTGTCCCCCAATGTAGTTAAAGCCACCTCACAATCAGTTCATAATTATTTGATAATTACTTTAAGAACACTGATTGTTGTACTGATCGACTAATCTTTGTATTATTTAATCCCAAGCAAAACATGGTCATGGTACATACTTTTTTTCTTTTTTTTTTTGTAAGAATGCAATGTAGCTAGCACATCATCTCTATTACCTTCCCATCATTGTAAACTTCACCATTCTCAGATGATATCCAGTCAGTTGATCATGGTACAACACTTGATGTGTTAGTTCATCTTTGTGTAGTGTAGTGAACTGTCTCAGGGAGTTGTGTAAGTGATGGTCTGCTGTAGTGGGCCAGTATAAACATGATCACATCACACCCAATACAAGAATGTTTAAGAGAGAAACCATCATTACTGGAATGATGAAAATGTTGTACAAATATAAATAACAATTATAAATGTGGGGTATACCCAAATGTGGGGTATACCCAAATGTGGGAGTCATGCGATCGAGGCCTGTGCGACTCTGAGCATGGCAAGGGTGTGGTTATACACAAAAAAAATAAAACAGCACCTCGCCGGCTACTCTCCTTTGCATTTGGGTGGGGAAAAAAAGCGGTCTGGGTACAAGACTATATACTCGCGGCCGGCTACTATAAGCATACTTACATGGTGAACCCAAGTGTCCACTGGAGTAGACGAAAAGAAAACTAATCAAAATCAGTAGTTGTTTCATCAGTGGAAAGAGAGTGGACGAGCCACAAGGGAGCTTTTCAAGGTAGCCTTTGCACCAGTCTTTGTAATTCTGTAATTACAACTACTTAGCTAGTTACAACAGCAGCGTATCAAGGGATAGTCACTTCCATACCGCCAGTGGATGAGCTCGCGACCGGGATCAAAAAGTTTGATCGCCAAAATATTGCCTTGATCACTTGATTTCCTCTTTCCAAGAGCCTTGATTCTTGATCGTCAACCGTATAAGCTTAGTAAATTCTCGTGTTGCCCAAAGTTAGCTTTCCAAAGGTGCTTGATCGCCACTTTTGTGGACGCCTTGATCGCTTGATTCACTGCAAAAATACCCCATTGATCACTTGATTAAATCTTGATCACTAGATTAAATCTTGATCCCGGTCGCAAGCCCCTTGCGTATCTAACATGCTCATTGACCTTAACATTCCCAGTTTAGAACACCGCAGACAAGTATCCAGTATCACCCTCCTCTACAAAATCGTTCATAATCTCATTGATATATCCATAGATATTATCTAAGATATATATCTCCTGTTGATTTAATCCCTGTCACTTCTAACATGACCAAAGATTTCATCACATCTATGCAAAGACCAATCAGTACAGCAATTCATTCTTCTCTAGATCAATAAGACTGTGCAGGTCGCTGAGGCCCATATGTAAGATAATTTGTTTTTGTTTATTGTGTACTGTTTTATCTTATGTCATTAATTTGTAAAAAAAAACTAATATATAGTAAAAAGAAAAAAAAAAAAATAAGACTGCAATTCACTCCCACCTGACCTAATCCAACAACAATCATTACAAATTTTTAAGCACCAACTGAAATTATCATACTTTCCCCTACCAATCAGTAATCCCATAATCAATCAAAACATTTTGTATGCATGTTTCATATGTGCGTTAATCATCAAACTGAGGCTGCACATTTTTTTGAAAATAAAATAAATAAATACAAAAATTTTTGCTGAGTTTGCGGGGTTAGCTACCAGCGAAAATTTTATCCTCCATACATAGCTATATTGCAAATCCACGAAAATTATATTTTTAGCAACATTGCTCCGGCAACTATATGATACTAGCCACTACAGGTGGAGCCCGAAGTCAGTATAGCTAGTAGCTGCATCATCACCAATTATAGCCATCAAATGGCTAGCTATAGCTACAGCTAGCTCATATCATATATGCTACTATACTATATAGCTGACTGCATTGTATGCATGTTAAATGTGTTCACTGCATGGTCCTGTCTTTAATCAAGAAGTAGCTTTATAGCTATGCCTATAGCTTCATGTGCCGGACAATCCCATGTGAAACTTTTACATTTGGGTGGTTTACATGCAATTCATGTCATGGACATGCACATGCAGTCATGCAAATTAATGCATAACACAACAATATGTTCAACTTTATTATCACACTTAATTGCTAACCATGCAACTATGAACTATTAATTACGAAAGTGACCAGCCATGAGTTACATATATACTGCATGCAGTTGCAGGTTACATCACATTGCTTAATGCCCCAAACATGCAGTGCCTTATTTGAGTGATGGAATTAAGATTATTAATATATTGTGCATGGTTGCATGGAAAAATGACATTTTTAATTGGACAAGAGGTACAAGTGGTGCATGTCCTGCAAAGGTATTGCACCGCTTTTCCTCATCTTTGTTAAACCTACCTGTTATTAGAAAGAAATGAACCTTTTTGTTTGCTGAAGATACTAAAGCTGTTTGCTATAGAACTGCTGCATAACACTACAATATGATTGTCAGATTGCAGTCTGATTTAAATATATATGGCCTACCCAAGTGTATATAGTCATGCATGCATATGTGTAAACGTAATCCTCACTGCAGCCATACAGTGCCGTAACAGTGGAACCTCTCTTAACAAACTCCTCGAATTAAGGACACTACTATACTATGATAGAAAATACCTCCATAATAAGGACAAAAACTTTGGCTGGTCCCAACTGGTCTGGTTAATACATTTTTTACCTCTGAAAGAGGAAAACCTCTAGCTATATTACAGCAAAAAGTGGCCAAAAATTCTGGGTCCCAAAATGTCAGAGGTTCCACTGTATACAATTGATGGCCAGCAACTAGAGCTCAACACAAAGATTTGGGAGTTGTGTTTCATAACAGCTTGAAAGTTCACTCCTATATGTATCACTGATAACTGCAATGGCTAGCTAATAGAGTTTGGGTATGATAAAGAAATGTTTCATTAAGTGAGCAAGTCTACACTGCAATCACCTTAATTAGATCAAACTTGAAATTGCAAGTCTATGTGGAGCCTTTGAAGTTTGGACATGACTAAGCTGTAACTGGCAAAGGGCAACAAGAACTTAACTCACTTAGGCTATAAAAACAGGTTAACTTATTAACTTTATGATATCATTGACATATATAGAGATGACATGTTAAGTACATTTTAAAGATGTTTAGAAAATGGTATGCATAAATCCTTTGATCTTTGGGAGATAATGGGGCCTTTAAAATCTTTTCTAACATTATTAGAGACATAGTAGATAGGTATTCTGTATATTTCCAATTGAGGGAGTCAACACACAGCACACCTCACAAAATGATCACTGCATGATGTGCTGAGTAGCATTGCAGATCTCACAATAATATAGTGTCCCTCAGCTGCAGATCAGTGAGCTCTTTTATAGATAACAATGTGGAATGTGATTGTGGGTTTACATTTTGGTATAATAATTATAGTGACATTAATGCATTTTGAATATTCACGTATGATACATACCAGGGCAAATTATAAACAAGGCTCATCAAGATCATGTCAGAAAAAAAGAACTTTTTTGTAACAGAGTAATTAACAAAAGGGATGGTTTACCCCCGCAAATTAATTAATTTTGATAAATACATACCTTTATTTAGAACATTAGCTATTGTACTGATCAGGTTAATAGGTTATCTTATCGTACGTAATTGTATACCAGTTATTATTAATTATTATGTTGCAAACATAATTATACACTTGCACTGACCTGCCCATGTAAGGTAGCCTAGCATCGAACTTTGAAGAAATCATTAATACAAAGCAGATAAAACACAATTTTTTTTTTCTGAAGGTTTGTTGAAGTGTTTTTACCATTTTTAGAAGGGATGCCACGCCCCATTATTATTGGTCACCACTTGTAGCTAAACACTCTAATGTACTATACTGCATGCATGGGGCAACTTGATGGCCATTTTGTTTTCAGCCCACGCATAATTTGGTTTGGTGGGCACCCCTTCTAATGAGTACACCATAAAGAACTTGTGTACCAGAAATGGTGCTTTTATCCAATAATTTTGCTAAGCTACCTTGTATAGCCTAAATATTTTGAGGGGGATTTTTTTTGCTGATTTCGTGGTTTTGGGGGCTATCAGCGAAAATTTTAGCCTTGAAATGTTTAGACCTCCATATAATACATTTTAGGGGTGTTTGCAAATCCTTATTTTTAGCAACATTGCTCAACCTCGAAATATTTAGGCTATACGGTACTGAAAAATGAACAAACACTGTATCTATAAATATTTCAATGACAATAATTAATAAATTATATAATTTGCCTTACAGATATATCAAGAGTGAATTATATCATATACAATGTATTGCTGCCTTCATTGATCTAAACAGTGATGATATAATATTATACAGAACTTTATATGACAGTAAAGAAATCTTGTGGGATAGTATACTTCTTCTTGTCTGGGATAAGATGTAATGGAAACATTTCATCATCCTGCAAAACATTATAGTATACAATGAAGGTGGTTGGATATTACCACCAAACCTTTGCTGTCAGACGACGAATCTTTATTTTATCTTCTTCACGAAGATATTTCAGGAAACGTTTGTAATACTTTCTGTCAATCTGGATGAAACAGAACTAGTAATTTAGCATACATTGTAATCAAGGGTTCATAATATAGTAATGGGAGGAACTCTTGTTGCAATAGCCTCCCTATATAGGCCTTATTCACTTTAAACAATAACCGCCATTTGATGTCACACAATATCACCAAGCATTACTGGTGATGGCCATATGAAGAGCTACTTCTTTTCACCACTTTTAGGATGCCATTTTGAGTGTTTAAAAATGTGTGAGCACAACAGTTATTGTGATGTTGCTATGATCTAGACACTGGACAACTTCTTTGCAATGGAATATAAGTGATATGGAATTAATTCAGTGAATAAGGTATATAGGTTCTAACAGGAAATACAGCACAACAACACTGCATTACAGCAAACTCACTAAGAAGTGTATGAGCAATGACACAGGCACCCACAGTAGTACTGTACAGATCAGTACACTTCCCACAATGTTCTCCTCAATTGCTCTAACTGTATTGAAGCACGTGCGACATTATACAACATGACATCGTATTAACTCACTGACTGCATCGCCACTGAGGTTACGAATGAAACGGAACAATTTTTGTATTCCATCCTGTGGCTCAGTGACACATGTTCCCTAAGATGATAATATGTGTACATAACATCATACAGTACGGTAGTAACTGTATATTAGGGATCATGGAGGTGTGCACTTGCTAGCAACAAAAACATTAACCAGAAACCAGCCTCACAATACCTTCATGGTGCCTTGGCTGTTTTGGTGAGGTAGAATCAAGCCCAAAACTTTCATGAGAGTGGCCAAAAATGCTTCTGAAAAGAAATTATTTAATAGAATTTTCTACTGACTGACTAGATGCCAGACTAGTATAACTCAATAACGGCTGAGGCTATGGCTTGATTGTTTTACTGACAGGTGTCTTTGTACATAGCACATTATGTACAATGTATACACCATGGACTTTTACCTTTATCCTCCTTTGTGTCCCATTTCTTCTTGCTGACAGTGTAAGGTGCGTGGCAAGGTGTAGATTTGCGGTAGCTAGTGCATGATGGCTCCCCTAAGTTTGTAATGGAAATTTTCTGTAATAGAGACTGGATTGAGTTCATAAAAAAATAGCCGGTTAGTATCTTTGAAGTCTAGATTGTGTAGGGGCTTCTCATAATGTTCTTCGTTTGCAATGCTGTGTATCAGGCAGAACATAGCTGAAAACAAAGCATAATGGCCACTTCACTTCTCAGTAATTGATAGTTAGGGCGCATTCATATGAAAACCTTAAACAGGGACGGATCCAGGATTTTGCTAAGGGGGGAGGGGGGGCACACAGGTAGAAGTCACTCCATGAAATGCGAAGCATGAGCTTTCTAGGGGGGTCTGGGGGCATCCCCCCCCCCCCCCCCCCCCCCTAGGAAAATTTGAAAATTTAACATTCTGAGATTGAATTTGGTGACAATTTTGGCTGAAATTTGTTGATAGCTCAAACACTGGAAGATACTGAGTGAAAACCAAAATTAGTATAAAGGCCTAGACTGCACCATAAGGAAATTTTGAAAATTTAACGTTCTGAGATTGAATTTAGTGACAATTTTAACTGAAATTTGTTGATAGTTCAAACACCGGAAGATAGTGAGTTAAAAACCAGAGAATTAGTTTAAACTGCTCCCTAATGAAATTTTGAAAACTTAACATTGTGAGATTGAATTTGGTGGCAATTTTGACTAAAATTTGTAAATGCTTATGAAAATTCAATGCTGGAAGCTACTAGGCTGTTAGTAGCTATAAAGTCTATAAAGAAATTTTGAAAAATTGACTTTTTGAGAATGATTTTGGTGCTAATTTTGGCTGAAATTAAGTTGAAAATTTTATTAGCATAAGGTCCCCTGCACAATTAGCATCACAAAAACTTTAAGGATATAGATAATCCTGGCATTTGGTGTGCAGCTGCATCTCCAGAGATTTTCTAAATATAGTCACTAGGGTGTGGATAGAGTAATTAACTCAATTTAGAACAGGTTATTGGTTGTTCAAAATGACAAACAGTGTTTTATAATTATGTTACTCTTGACTGTTTTATTAGAGTAATGACTGTTCTATTAGAGTATCTCGATTTCTAAACGTAGAGGGTGCTCTATCACACCTAGTTCTCCTTGTGCTATGTCAATGTGGGTAATAATTTGCTATAGGGACAGATTTGTATATGTAATAGGACGGATGGCTGTGGTATTTGGGATTAATAGTGCGAGCATTGTAAACAGGAAGGAGTAAAATAGTGCGAGGCGAAGCCGAGCACTATTTCCTTCCTGTTTACAATGCGAGAACTATTAATCCCGAATACCACAGCCATCTGTCCTATTGCAAATTAATCCGACAACCATAGCAACTGTTACTAGGCAACAGAAATTCAAAAATAACCACTGCAAAAGACCAATCACACTTAGCAACCGTTGCCTGGCAACCGTTGCTATGGTCTCAAAATGATTTTTTCCTTCACAATGGTTACATAGCAACCGTTGCTAAGCAACCATATTGTGTTATACCTTGGTGCATCTATCACTATGGTAACAATAGTTGTCAAGTCGGACATTTACCTCTAATAGAAACACACCACACTATTCTAGCCAATCAAATTAGTATTATAGATTTTTGTCAAGGGACCTTGACAAACAAGTGTAATACTAAATCTATTGGCTAACCGCTTGACGTATATCAATATAATACATCAAGCTGCTATTGAGAGTATTATACAGTAACACATTCAGTTGTTGGATTAATTATATTACACATAGTAATAAACTGAAAAATGTTTAAATTATGTCTAAAGTGTCTAGCTATGTTCATGAGCAATACTATAAAAAGATTTTGAAGGGGGCACTGCCCCCCCCTCCCTGGATCAGCCCTTGTTAAATAAGGTACTATTCTTTCTTTTGATGTAGTATGTGCTGGTTCACCAGTCATAATTATATTACAAAAAAGTAAACAAACAAGTAAAAGGAAAACAAAACCATAAAATGTAGTGAGACTGAAGGGATTAAATGTTCACTGCAGGTGTAAACGACCTCACTACTTTTTATGGCTGTGATCCTGAAAATTCCTTCTACTTCCCAACCAACAGTGTTTAGTAGAAAACAGTGACACACAAACAGACTTACATTCTCACATTTCCCATCCTCTTGACAAGGTACTCCATTTGACAATATCATCATGGTATCATTCCCAAGGGGTTTACAGTCCATAGTATCATTATAGCAGCACACCCGACAAGCGTCATCCCCTGAAGACACAAAGACAACATCCTTTAATCATGTAAAAGAAACCAAAAATATAAACAAGCCGAAATACATTTTCATGTCTAGAAAAAAGTTTTCATTTCATCCTTTGTCCTATACTAGAAGTGGTGTCCTGATTTACTAGAAGTGGTGTCCTGATTTACTAGAAGTGGTGTCCTGATTTACTAGAAGTGGTGTCTTGATTTATGGTCTCTAAATGTACATACACCAAATTATGGAGTACAGATTTATCAAGAGGTTTTCTGCTGTTCTTTTCTAGGAGTAATACTAAAGATGGTGGGTATTACATGTATGCATAAGTAGACACACAAACACACAAACAAAATGCATATGATTGACTACAATGATCACCTTGTCAAAAATTACAGATAACACTACTGATAGTGAATACAGAGATTTTCGAGACTACTATGATGCATATCAGCCAAGAAAACCATTGCAGTGCTGTACCAATATGAGATTTGTTGACATTCCATATCGGATAATATTTCCAAACCAAGCTGAGCCAATATTCGATTCATTGTGTCACTCAACCACTTGAGACTTGAAGTTCTCCAGATACGTAAAATGGTGTTAATGACCAATACTCACTCATAACAACCATACACAGCCAACATGTTTTTTTTTTCCTGATAGCCAATCCAAATATTGTTGCAACACTATTTCCAGCACTTAAAGCAGTTACATTTGTTTTGAGCAAACGTCATACTCCAGGATACCGAAATTGCTGTCATAATAAAGTAGTTATTTTGATGAACAATGTTTAGGCTTAAAACTCAGTATTGCAAGAACTACGCAAACCTGCACAAGACTCACCAGCACACTGACACGATGTCAAGTCGTTCACCTCACACAGTGAGATACAATTGATGGCCCCATTCAGCAGCGCACACTCTCCACTACAGTGTAGTACAACATAGCAACAGTGTTATTTGGGCTGTGCATGATCTTACAAGAGACATTCAGAGCCTTCAGGTAGAAGTTCCAATTGAGGACATGTCACATTCATTCCAGTAAACCAGTTAAGGAATAAGCTAACGATTATGGGTGTGAATTTAGCACAGGTGTACACAGAAATGATGTGTGATAGGATATTTGCAAGTTGTGTCTGTTGTGCAGTCAGCACTTGTACCCGTGACGATGTGACAGAGTCTGTTTGTACTGGCCACAGAACAATTAGTGCAGCAATCATGGTTGACATCGCTGTAAGAGATAGAACAGTAACAAATTTATAAGAGACTGTACACATACCACACACAAAACACACCACAGACAGACAGACGGACACACCTACACACAGCCTCAGGTCTCAACTGACACTCATCATCACAACACGGATCGTCACGTCCAAGTCCAGCGTCACATTCCTCACCTTCACCTTCTTCTAAAATGAAGTTACCACATTTGGTTGTCTGAATATCTAATAACCACAAAACTTTTCATCTGTTTTGTCGTAAGTCACATGTATACCTACCAGTAAAGCAGTTCCCCTTTGTGCTAAGTACCTCCCCAATCATTTCCTTACTGCAATTAGAAAAATCCTGGAAAAAAATCAAAAAGAAAGCACTAAATAAAGTCAAGTAAAAAAAAAAAACTACGCCTGAGGTCACTCTGTATACAAATAACAAATGGATGGATTTTTTACAAAAAGTTACAGTAGACATGACCTTAGATTGTAAAATACTTACAAAATTGTTGGGGTTGTCTCCATTGTGGGCGAATTGATACATGAGGAACTGATTTTCACATCCATCCTCAGGTGGGTCATGAAAACTGCCCCAATTGTGACCAATCTCTATAGGAGTACAAGTCACCATTGACATATGTAGCTACTGTATACAACAGACTAGCATGCACAAACCGTGAGAAAACACGAGATCTCCTTCAACAAGCAGAAGTGTCCTACTCCCCAATCTGAATGAGCTCACTCCTGTATTGTACACCATTGTGTTGCTGCCAACTCGCAGAGCTGCATACAAATAAGGACATGAACACTACCATTATCCAACACACAGCAAGAGCAAAGATTCTGTGAAAGGTGATATGGCAAAAACATCTGAGTTGTATGCTAAATAATATAATATAGCAATATCATAAGAAAAAATTTAGTCAGTTCATCCTGGTAAAAACAGTGAATGCTTGCCCTCTGATGTTTGAGTAACATTAATAGCATGTAGTCCTTTATGCCAGAATGTGGTCTTACGTGTTGAGCATATGCCACCAGTAGCCCCCAGGCTAGGGCTGGCAATATTTGCCAGTCCAAGCCGTGACTGTGAGAAGGCACGATAGGTGAAAAGGTGTGCTAAACAAGCTCGGTCTTGTTGCGGCTCTTCTGGAGGAGTGGCGGTAGAAGGTAGGGTCGAAAACCTCTGGAGGAGGGAACGTGGTTATAATAATAATACTCATGGTGATTAATCTGTCTTGCATACAGTCAAGATCATATCTATGTCTGCACCATCACCAGTGTTGTATGGAAATCGGTCTGGGTTGTCACTGAACTCCGTGTGAACCATAACCTGCAGACAATATAGGATCACACAATCACAATCCTGTGACTATAAAAGGGTATGCTGCTGAGCCCCTCTCACATCTTATTTTGTGACTGAACACTGATCCTCAATGCACACATGCATGCATGCACACTGTCACTACACCTTAGCTACATGTTTACTTATGTATACACATTATCCATCATAACAACAACAAATCACACAGTAACAGACTCACCAAGCTAACTTGTATCCCCAGGCGTGTTATGAGTGTACCATTATTCAAAGGGAATGTTGTTTCCCTAAAAGTTCTGAGATCATTTCTCGAAACAAGACTCACCTTAAAACAACAAAACACATCAAACATTACTACCCTACAACACAGTAGTTCAATTGGAAAAGAATACTTTGATAATTAAGCCATCAAGTTTACACTAAAGCTATACAGAGTGCTGGGCAATATACCATGTCAACATGATGGGAGCTGTATATAGCAACACTGGTGGATGTGTGTATTATATTGTAATTACTGTGGTAAATGTTTCTGGTATATCATATACATCACCCACAAAGATAATTGAATCTCACAAACTGCAATACTCACCATAAAGATGATGGTATCATCAACATTATTGTTTCCAATAGCGTTGAAAAAGTGGGTGTCGGCCACAAGGTACATTTGACAGGTGTTACTCTTGAGGGCACGTTTGAGCCGATGATTGCCATGGTGACCTGTGACACCGTTATGAATAATTTTTCCAAAGGGTTGTGACTTGGTGAAATGTCCATCATCATCAATGTTAGGACCATATTCAAAACTAAAGTGATTAATGTACATTCTTAAAAAAACAAACAAAACTATGCATGGTGACCAAAACATGGACACTATAATGAAGTGGTTTTCGTAAAGAGGAGGTTATACCTACCAGAGGCAAGGTAAACAATCAGTGAGACTTCAGTTACACAATATGATAGTGATATCACTGCAAATGGTACGAAGAGGAATAAGCCATGAAGCAAGGCATGAAACAACACCATCAATACAACACAACACAACAAAAGGTTTTAATAAAACTACATAATCCCTGAACTAGGGGATAGTCTACTGACCAGCAAGATGCTATAAATGACCTGAAATTATTTGACATGCTGATTCACCGACACTTTGGAGGGAAATTCCTAATATTGACTACTATAAGTAAATGTCACCCATAAAATTTTTCACCAAGGTTCTTCACTAGTGTATACACTCCTGTGGAGCCTGAGATTAGAGGTAATGTTACTACACAGCTCTTAAGGGCTCTGCAATAAATATTGACACTTGGGAGTACTTACTCGATGCTCTTATTGGAGATGTCAAACTTCACATCAGACAAACGATAAGCAATCATGTGGTAGTTGTGTGGTTCCTTGATGAATCTGTGTGAAGGCTGAAGAGGGAAAATGTGTTATAACATCCTGATGTTCAGAACATACACACTGCACACACATAAACATGCTCGCACGCACACATGCGCACTACACAAACACCCACACACCACATGTACACTACTACTACACACCACATGTACACTACTACTACACACACATGCACACACATATGCACTCGCACGCACATGCGCACACACACACACCTCAATATGATACACTTCATCACTAGTGGTAACCATTCCAGTGAACATGCCCACTTCTGATATGTGAGCCACAACCAATGATCTCTTATCACCTAGCAACCACCAATCAATTCAAACTACACAACAGCCACTACTCACCAAGAACATGTCCAGAATAGAAACGATTCTTGTCAACCTCATGCAACATCTTGTTACCATGACGATCAACACGATAAGCTACAAAGTCACTAGCAAACAATTTCTGATGAGGTGACAATCGAAGTTGGAAGTCTCTAAAATGTGGAAGGAAAGTACAGTGAGTAAAAAAACAATACTATATAACAGGAACGCTTGGCAGGAGGAAACTTGGGCAAAATTGCTACAATATATTTTGGCGAGAAAGGTTCGACAAATTTGTTTGTAGCTAATACAGGCTTGTATTGGACAATTGATATGGCAAGTTTTAGTCCACTCACTCACCAAATTGCCAACCTTTCCTTTCAACAAACTTTCCTGCCACACAGTATGTGCCACAACCACTTTTAAAAGACAGCACAAATTTAGTTTAACAGCTAGCACTATTTACCGAAGAAAATGACGATTTACTTGCAAGAATCTTACAAGCACTATGTCACTTTCCCTGGTTATAGTGGCAAAAAAAACGTTGTTCAAGGTCTGCGTTTGTTCTGTATTGCTCAACTGATCCATTTTCTATGTCAAAGAACAGTCATTTACATGGATACACCAGGAATTATACTCCCTCAAAAACAAGACCATGGTACAGCAGAAAACACCACAAAAAAGGACACCTTAAAATGAGGACACCTTTGATAACCAGGACACTTGCCCATAGTTCCACTAACACTTCAGCTTAGACCTCTGAAATTAAGTATCTTTTAAGATTGGAGGAGTTCCATTACATGCCCACTGCTATTACCTTCCCATCATTGTAAACTTCACCATTCTCAGATGATATCCAGTCAGTTGATCATGGTACAACACTTGATGTGTTAGTTCATCTTTGTGTAGTGTAGTGAACTGTCTCAGGGAGTTGTGTAAGTGATGGTCTGCTGTAGTGGGTATAAACAATACATACAGTGTAAAGGGGCTTTCCTCTTTCAAACATTAAGGAGTCAGGTCTTTATTGGGACCAAAACCTCTCATTACAGAGGTTTCCAGGTTGGTTGTCCACAACTACATTGCACATGTTGCAGTGAACAGCCAATGGAATTTGAACAGCAAATTTGGATTCCTTTAAAAAGATTCTATTTCATTGGCTATTCCTGCTACACACATAACATAACATTGTGCAAGCAACCTGAAACTCTCTGTGATTTTCTTATTTATAATTAACTTTGCTACAAGATATCCATGGCTGCCACAAATAATAGTTCATCAAGAGAAGCACAAAAGTCAAGTTTCTTAACATAGTTAATACACCTTAGTAACAAACCTCAGAACTGAGTTGTTTATACTGCATGTGTAGGGATGTGGTTACATGTAACAAAACTAAATTGTAACTGTGTACCTTATTGCCTCGAGCTATGGTCCAACCATTTCCTCTTTCAAGCTACATTTTACCTAAATGAAACTGGCGACTCGCAATCACATATTCCTCGGAATCAACTACATACATTGTACATTGTCACCTTGATGTACGTATTCCTCGGCACACAACACAGGTTCATGTTTAAAAAGAAGGCTGTACAATACTTTTCACTTCACTGTTAATCTTACGTATGACATTGTACAGAATTGTCTTCATTCATTCGTACATTTCTAGTAATGTCCTATACCCCAGCAACTAAATGGGACCAAGTGGAATCTGTACAACAGACATAAATCCACTTTAGAGTGCAGAATAAGATTACTGGAATTGGAGACACAACCACTCACTACCCAGGATCTACCACACACACTCTGTAGTGACTACCACTTCAGTTGCACTAACGTCTACTCACATTTTCACTACTACAGGGAATTTAACACTTCTTGCAAATTTATGTGAAGCATTAGAATATCTACTTCACCTTGCAACAATAAGACTTGTATCCACCCTACCCTATGACCACATATACATTAATCTACTAAATTTTACAATTGATATATGTCTGTCATGTGTGGCTGCCATGCGTGCTTACTATATTTGGCTTGTTTCAAAGTTAGTGCTGAAACGATTATTCAGATATTCGACTATTCAATTGGCATGACATTTTAACATGCTATTTGAATATCCTTTAGCACTATAGTAAGCTGTGATCGTGAACAAAGTGACATATTCAATGAATATACTAAAAAATTCCATTTTAGAAGACATAGAAATAGCTCTCAGGCTTTGCCCAACAAAGATACATTAGCATTCATTTTATATCAGTATTTATTTATGCCTAAAGAATAATCAGTCATTTTGTTCACAACTTTAGAGAAATTCGTTGCATGTACAACAGTCTGAGCTATGCATTTCATACAAAATTGCAAGAAGTGTTAAATTCCCTGTAATAGTGAAGAACATCAGTGATCAGTTTTCAAATATGTAGTTATTTCTTACAGACTGGTATTGCTAGACAATTGCGACCTCAATGTATAACATGATTACAAAGCAGGTGTGGCAGTAAAACCAAATTGTGTGGTAAGCAAGTGTGGAATTCTTACACACGTTCCACTATCAGTTGCTACTGAAGGTGCATGGTGGCATATAGCTTTTCTACTTTCTATTGTGGTATAACTAGTGATTGTGGTATTTTATTGTGCTTCATTGTAGTCAGCTGCTACAGCTGATGAGGGAGTCAACAACACTTCATCTGGCTAGAATGCATACCTTGCTACCAACTGTTTTGTATTACAGCAATGGGCTATCATTACATGTTTTATTAGGTCATTTTTGTGGAGGGCAGGTCACTACCATAATCCATGCCTATGTAAAATGTTCACAAGATTCTGGTCCATTTCTG
Source organism: Dysidea avara (assembly GCF_963678975.1). Taxonomy (NCBI): domain Eukaryota; kingdom Metazoa; phylum Porifera; class Demospongiae; order Dictyoceratida; family Dysideidae; genus Dysidea; species Dysidea avara. The sequence continues at coordinate 16,846,380 of NC_089274.1, forward strand.
ATGTACTGTCCCCACTGACAAGCACAATACATCCGTTTGACACATCCATAGTTGGTTCAGCTTATTGTTTGTAAAATTCTGTAGAGTTCATTGCGCACATTTCTTGGCACCTATAGTGCACACGGTAGTTACTGTACAAGTGTGGAAATGTTAAAAATTGACCAGCGTGGGTTTCCAACAATTCATTATTCAGAAAAATATCTGCAACTGCAGTCATAGTGTAAGTCAAAGGTCAAGGCCACGCCAAGTCAACGGTAATAATTTCCAATCCACAATTGAAAAGTACCAAAATATCATCGTTAAGTCGCTGGTCAAAGATTAAAAGAGGCTCTTTGTCACAGGCCAAAGCAAAATTTTGGCCAGTCAAGACTTTGACCATGGTCGCAGCGTGTACCTACGTGACACCCCCTTGAGAAAATCAACAAATAGTGGCCTTAAGTGAAACTGTTCCTTCCATTGGTACAGGATGGTGTTATATTATTAAGTCTAAGTCCTTGACATTAGGTTAGGTAATCCTAAGGCTGCAGCACATGTTGCTGTCAGACCTTCAGTGCTGGTCACTGTAAAGTGTAAATGATGATGATGATGATGACATTACCTCCGTTTCTCGTTAATGCATTCCTGAGCACTGGATAGCAGTGCTATATGCCTTATACACCTTTTTCCTTTGAAGTGAGGTGTGAAAGTGGTATATATCTGTATGTACCACTCTGCGTGGGCAGTTCAAAGGCACCGCCAGTGCCATAATTTGTATATTGCACTGCTGCAGACCGCAGTGAGTGCATTATAACTTATAACGCACTGGTTGCGGTTTTGTAGACCACAACGAGTGCATTATAAGTTATAATAACTTATAATGCACCGACTGCAGTGCAATATACAGATATTGCACTGGCTGCGGTTTTATGCAGCATAGCACAAGTGCCGGTGGCGAAGACCACTACGACACCTCACCTAATAGGTGGAAGGACACTTCACAGATCACTCGAATTCTTTTATAGCCTGACATGTAAAGGTCGATTGTGGGCCATAACGTCACCAATATGTATAATGTTTACAAGCAGCCAATGACGATCGAAAAAGCCAACACGGGTGGCCACAACTCTAGTCTACATATATATAAACGTACTTATACACCTTACTAGTCTGGTGCCATCTTAGCCCAGATTAAACTGTAATCCACTTTGACAATGACTCAATAAAACAAATATATTCTAAATAATACTAACCTTTACGTTCGATTGTGGTAACTAGTTTTGTCATGCCACCAGATTCGAGTTTAGCCAGTGTGAATAGTAAGAATTAGACTAGTATCGTTTAGTAGTTGGGTTTTGTTTACTTAAAACGTCTATTTAGCTACTTTTTTTTCGCTCGAGGGGATCACTATGGCGATTAGTCTGGCGCTTAGTCTATATGGCGATTGAGTGATCACGCTGGCATGTTGAGCACTACATAATGAGAGTCGAACAGCGAATGCAGGTTAGTGATATAACCCATAGCGTACTAGCTTTCAATATCTCAGGTGGCTGCAGTACTGCAGGGGGAATGTCATCGCAACGTCCGGCTTGGTTACCCACAATCGATGTTAGAAACCTGGCCTTTATAAGTGTTACAGCTGTCTTGTGAGACTCTCCCCACCTATTAGGTGAGTGGTACATAACAGTTATACAACGTGCACTCGTGCTCTGCCTGTATAAACGCACTTGCCTTCGAGCCTAACGGCCCTCAGGCTCGTGCGTTTATATCAGGCAGAGCACTCGTGGCCGTTGTATAACTATATAATACACTGCTCACCCAACAAGGAGTGGGTGAAGGTTATAACAGTACTTATGAGGGCTCCCATTAAAAATTAAATATGACCCCTTATATTAATATCTCTTGTGCTAAACAGGGGCCTAGGGCAGGGGTCCCACAATACATAATTCCATGTGGCGATCGACTAACACCTCATTAAAAATTACAGTATACAGTTTCCATAAACTTACGCGATACTCCATTCGTGTAGACAAAGAGGAATACGATCAAAATCGGTAGCTGCTTCATTGTACAATGTCGTATATGGTATATCTACGATGGTATCGACTCGGGTATTGACATGTAGACACACTGATTCAGTGACAGTTTAGGCAGTCCGTAATTTGCTATTAAATTCACCGAATTCAATTGTATTTCGCTAAATACGAATGGAATCTCGAGTATGACGTATCATATGTACAGACTTCTCGTGTTGATTACTTTACTAAAGGAGCTTTTATGTAAGTGATATGATAATTGTAAGCGTAGCTATGCATACATCGATATCTACATCAAGCACAGTCAATTTTTTAATATGGTGAACAATTTTAATCTGGTGTCGAATCCCTAGCCATATTAATAATATTCTTGTGTGACTGTCCTTACTGAGAAGGGTTCCACATATCAGATATATGTACCATACGTGTAATATAGTATATGTATTTTTTTAAAAAAAACTGATTGTGGGTTTGGCAAAGTGCCAGGAAATGTTTAATCACAGGTTTTTGAGGGTTGTAGGTCATATCAAAACCATAGTAAAAGGGACGTATTTCAGACTGCTGTTTCTCCACCACGACACTGATTGATCAGAGATTTTAATTGATAAGTGTTGTTGCAGAGGGAAAAAAAGGTCTGGCCGCGCAAGACATGCATACAAGCTGGAAAAATGATATGTAACACAAGTGTAACTCTATGTCTCACTCACCTCTGATGAGGCTGGGCTCTCAGTGAAAATACATGAAGGCGGGAAAGCTTGGGAGTACTCATTAAAGGTGAAGGCTTCAAATGCTCACTAGCCCCTCCCTCTCCCCATCTTTGTGAAAGCACGTTCTACACATAATTTAAGAAATCACATGATAAAATACCTTGAAATGCTTTGTGGGTGATGATAAACGATGAATTAACTTCTCAAATGACTACAGTTGTTCATCTGTCTTGTGACAAAAAGGGTACAATATGGTTTAGAAGTTTTAGTTTGTTGAAATGCTTCTTTACCAATTTGATGTATTTGTGCATATCTCCAATGGTGGTTAAACACATACACACTATCTCACACTAAAGGTGTTCATCCTCTACACAAATTGGTTGAGGAGTATCGGACACTGCACAAAGATGATGTGCATCACTCGTGGCAACAATCGGCATCGTCAATTGAGCCAATCAGAGTTGTGGAACTGTTACTATGGGACCAGTGAGTTAAACAATATAAGATAATTATAAGATTTTTAGCAATTGGGTGATATCTAAGTGTTGATGGTTATGTAACAAGATCTTGTAGAGACGGTGTGATTTGGTGAGTGCTAAAAATTTTGGTAACCAAAAATTGTCCATCCAGGACCACTTTTGAATGACCGAATTCAGTTCGAGCAGACCAAATATGGTTACCAAAAGTAGTACTGTCAGACTCTTTTTCCTAGGCTATTTTTTCCATGACAAGACAAGCCCTTTTATGTTTAGACACTGAAAGTATATACAGATCAAATTTATATTTGCAATATATGAAGGGTTTACTTACTATAAGTGCTTCGTTGTACCACACGATACAAAATTTTGGCAGGAGAACATTTTGGTGATTTAACTTTAGATAGAATTTGACAAATAATGTTTTGGTGAATGCTCTTGTCATGTTACATTCTCTCTATTTAGTTCAAAAAAAAATTGGGCAAGAAATTTTTGGTGAGAAGTCAGTTTGCGAAATTCACCCAAATTTTCTCCCACCAAAATTTTATGTCATACGGTAATTATAGTTATAATATACAGGATGGTTCATCTTCATTTGAGACGTAACTCTGATTTGTTTCACCCTATGGCTGTTGCCATGGAAATTGATGGTGACGGTAATCACCAACAACACCCAATTAATGCACACCAGTTCTACACCGGTCACATCAGTGAGCACAATACCTCTCATGTGAGGGCACATGTTAGTCCTACTGGGGTTTTGACTGCTGCCATCTCCATGGAAACTGATGTAATTTACATTGAAGTATGTTGTAATCAGTTATGATAAATAATATATAGCTTTTAAATACACGTACTGTAAACTCATTCAGATATGTGTGGAGAGATTGTAGTGGGGTAAGGTGTGTGCATTATGATGAGTGAATTAAATACATTGGAAACCTTGTAAATAATTTGAAGCCATTGTTGATACGTAGCTACAAACCTTTTATTAAGATGATGTTTCCTTCCATATCGCTATGCCAAGATTCTACATTTTACACATTTACAAATAACCGTGTCACTTCATACTTTATTCACTCATGACCCAAAGAAATACCTAGAAAATGACAACAAAAGTTTCCCAAATCAGTTTGTCAATCAATGGAAGGTAAAAGTTTGATATACAATAGTTAATTTTCCTTCAGATCACCAAAGTCATCAGACTTCAGTCCTGTCAAACTTTTATCATTTACGGTAGTCTCCTTTTGTGATTGGTAACAAATAACAATCTCTCCATTTATAACTAGACACAGGTACAACACTGTACATGTGCTTTACTGTTTTCTCCAGCCTGCCAACAAATACCTAGATGAGTCACCTGATGGAACGATGGTAGTTTACAAGAACACTGATATGCTGTCTAAAGCAGATAATCAGCCAGTGTAAATACAGTGTGTAATTTATTGACAATAAAGTTGTGCATATTCCAAATATAGATGGTTTTGTGAACATGCAAGTAGTGCCAGTCACCCAGCCCCACCCCCACCAGATGTGGAGCTAACTGATTATGATGATGTTGAGCTACGAAGGAAGAGGAGTGCATCGAATAACAATACTGAACTGGTGTGCTTAATGCACTTGGTGGCTGATTATCAGTTTTTCATCAACCATGGACAACGCAGTGTTAGCAACACTATAATCTATCTGGTAAACACAATGATGTCATCACACGACTCTTTGTAATGTCATATTATGACTTCATCACATGTCATTGATCCCTTCAGGCTGTACTGGTGGACACAGCTGATAACGTGTTCAGGAACACAGTATGGGAACATGGTGTGACAGGTTACGGATTGCAAGTTGGGAATGTGAGTTGCTGTTTTTACTAGTACTCTGTACCATGTGCTCTGTACTCTCATAAAGATCACCATACACTGCTCTGAAGGAGGTGTCAGTTACAACCACCCAACTTCTCCTAGTGGTGACAAGTGGACTGCACAGACACTACTAAAGGTATACAATGTAACTTGTTTGGCTATTGTAGTCTATTCTGTATTTTCCTCCTTTGAGTCATTTGGTAGTTTGTTCATTTAGCAGAATTATTGTCTTCTTAAATTGGCATGCCAGTATTGCATTGTTCAGACTACTGTTTAAAAACATGTTTTGATTGTGAAAAGTGTTTGAGATCCTCTGCTTTTCCACAAAGTTGTAGTGTAATGTTGGTTGTTTGACTCTGTCTAACTTTGTCCTGCTTAGTGTACTAGCTTAGTATCTACTTCACATGCTTACACCATTTGCCCCGTTTCACTATAGCAGAACATTTTTGGTGGTAAACACCTCATAGGCTCTGCCTCCAGTGTTTGCCCTCCAGTGCCCAACTGGTAAAGTAGAGTAAAAAAAATAAAATAAAAATGTAATGGTTGTTGTTACAGGACTTCTCCTATAATGACTGGAGTGAGTATTGTTTGGCTCACTTGTTCACCTACTATGAATTCCCTCACGACACACTGGGATTTGCTTATGTTGCTAGTAAGAGCACTGGAAACCTGGGTGGTATTTGTTCATCATGTGAGTGTGTGTGTGTGTGTGTGTGTGTTTGTGTGTGTGTGTGTGTGTGTTTGTGTGTGTGTGTGTGTGTGTGTGTGTGTGTGTGTGTGCGTGTGTGTGTGTGTGTGTGTGTGTGTGTGTGTGTGTGTGTGTGTGCTCGTGTACAGGTAGTGTGTGTTGTGTGCATGTTTGCATGCCTGTGTGTGTGTGTGAGAGAGAGATACAAAGATCACTAGTTACTATGTCATGTCATATCCCATATAGACAGAAGAAGCTCATCCAATTCAAATATCCGTACCACTAATGTTGGATTGTCTTCATTTGCTAATTTGTTTGGAAAGCAATTGCTGCAACCTCAGGCTGAGCATATATTTACTCATGGTCAGTACTTATTTATAATCAGTGGCAACACAGCCAAGTTGTGAAAAAGGGTGCAGCCATCTCTGTTTAAAAGCAAAAGTTGTGGCCAAGAAATGCCAATCAACTTTATAATATTGACAGCATTGCCATGTCATTATTGAATACACCAACACAGCCATTCCTTAGCAGCCACTTTAATTTCACTACCTCTTTTAATGCTGGAGCTCAAAAGGCTGCACATTTTCATGGTTTGGCTGTTTTGATATATTTCACATCTTGTTTGTATTTTACATGCCCCAAAGCAGCCAGCCAGCTTTGTGACATGCTTTGATTCATATTTTTCTCATAAGAAAGAATATTACCATTGTAGCTATTAGTGTTTAGTTGGACATGTTTTAAATTCTAATAAAACATGCAATGTTGTTTTTTTTTTTTTGTTTTTTTTTTTTGCTTGCTCTGCAGCTGTTACTGAAGTTTCCTGCACTGCAATGGTTAGCATAATTACAAACTTATAAGAAGTTTACCATGTAGCCACTATCCTGCAAAAAGACTTCATTTTCTTTAAGTATAATACACTACTGGTGTGGTGCTCCTGCTGCAGGACATGCTATCATGTCTTGAAAATTACCAGAGATAATAATGTAACAGACTATTTATGTTCCTCAATGCCATTTCTATTGGATGTTGTCATGTCACACGACACAGTACATTGGGCAGGTTCATTGCATAATGCTATTTGGTTGGAAAACATCTAAATTGTCAGATTATTCTGATTTTAGTTTATGCCAGTAGTTTTGCTAGCTTGTCAATTTATGTCAAGTGAACTTTTACATACATTTAATGCGTTCAATTTACAGCTAACTCTGCTGTACTCAGTTGATTGTTTCCATGTAGAGGTGGGCCATAATTGGGGCAGCTACCATGATCTGGACACTGCTGAGTGTAATCCTCCGTTTGTAGAAGAAGGCGGACGGGGCAAGTATGTCATGTATCCCTCAGTGCTCACTGGAATTGAGCCAAACAATAAGGTGAGAACCATGGAGGAATTTCATTGAGTGTTAGCTAGGGCTGTAGTAAAACCTATATCTCGGTAAGTGACAACTATTTTTATCTTGATAATTGATGTCATCTCGATAATGATGGGACATCATAGGACTGTTTTGTTGTAAACATATTTGTTGCCATTAAGTAACATGGTGCTTATTAAGTAACATGGTGCTTATTAAGTAACATGGTGCTTATTAAGTAACATGGTGCTTATTAAGTAACATGGTGCTTATTAAGTAACATGGTGCTTATTAAGTAACATGGTGCTTATTAAGTAAGAAATTTTATCACTTCCCCAACTAGCTTGACACCTTTCTACAAGTTTTCCATCATATTATGAAGATTATCTCGATGCACAAATTTGTTATCTTATTTGCAATCGGTGATTTAGGTATCTAGATAATCTTTGTATCTAAATTATTTCTCAGCCCTAATGTTAGTGTTGCATATAACAGAATCATTTTCCATTGTGCATGTATTCCACAATACGTTAACTGTTCAAGTAAGATAGTCGTGTGAGTTAGAAGTAGGTATATAACCTACATTTGTCTTATTGGACTTGGTCAGAGAGGTTCTGTAAGGTGTAAGGTTCAATTGGTTTTGTTAACTGTATGCTCTATTAGAGAGGTCGGATAGCTGCAGGTTCGAGGCTGCCGAGGTCCAGTCATGGATTTTTTCTCCTTTCTCCACCTTTTCAAGTGCACTTTCTGTAACAACTTTAAACAGGCTGTAGGACCAGGTGCCCTACAGACCTTCAGCACTTGTGCTGTAAAGCCTTAATAAATAAATAAATAAAAATATAAAAATAAATAAAAGAGTTTTAGTAGTTCATGTGTTAGCCAATATTTCATGTTTGTGTTTTTCAGGTTTTCTCTAACTGCAGTAGGCGACGGGTTGCACTGGTGTTAAGAACCAAATCTTTTTGTTTTATCCGTATGTGTATTTTATAATGTTATACGTTTGTCACCTCATGATTACAGAACGGACACAAGCAATCTGTGGTAACCACCGTATTGATCCAGGGGAGAAGTGTGACGCTGGATTACTGGGATGTATGAACATGGATGACTGTTGTCATGACAACTGCACATTGAAAACTGGAGCAGTGTGCAGGTACAATAAAGCTAATTGTTCAGGTAGTTAGGACCAGACTTTGAAGAACCTGATTGCTCTATTAGAGTATTTTGTTACCCCATAATTATATAACAGTGTCCCTCCATTGTTATCCAAACTGTGGAATTGACCGCTCTATTAGGGTATTTTGCCTAAAGTGTATGTTCTATTAGAATATTTTTACTTAAGCTCTGTATAAATGGGCTTTGTTTATCCAAAGTTTTATCCGAACATACCTAGGGACCACTGTACAAGTATATTGCTACAGACACCAGTTGGTGTATGTTGTAGTTATAACTAATTCTTTTTCTACAGTGACCAAAATGAACAGTGTTGTCAACAGTGCCAGCCAACTCCTGCCAACTCAACAATATGTGCTAACCAAAGTTTCATCAGCTGCACTGAAGATGTTTACTGCAAATATCCTTTAACAGGGAATTTACCATGTATGCTGAGTGTTCTTTGTAGTGGCCTGCTTGTGTATCCCATAACAAATATGCCAGGGATATTCACATCAGTTGACAAAAAAACTTAGACAAAAATGATAAAATGAAAAGTGGATCCCCAATCTAGGACCACCACAGTATAGTCTAGCTTCGTAATCACATTATTACTGCTGCCAGCTACCACATTCTCCCTTCATTTGTACCTACAAATAAGGATGTTGAAACCACACCCATGTTTGTGCTGCAGTTTATAAAACACAATGCAACACACAACAGGAACTTTTTTTGTCTGCTACTGTACTTCAGTAATGAGTATACCCACACAATCTGGACACCTAGTTAGCACATAAACTGACTAGTCATACCAGAGTACCTTGATCATCAGGGTGTCCATATTATGCAGGTCCACTGTACATAGTCAATTTGGGACAGCAAACTCATTACCACCAATTGTTTGTCACACAATGACTGTTGACACTAGTTGTTGGGTACCACCACAAGCTATTGACATTGACTGGAGCAACTCAGGTATCAAGCTCACTAGGTAAGTCTATGGGATGGAAGCCAACTCCGACTTGCCTTGAACTCGTCACAAAGTTGCCTTCATACAGAGAGTTATAAACATCATCATGTTTAACAGGCAAGCATTAGATTTAGCTTTGGTTTCTTCTTCAATTCACTAAACAAATGCAATGGGAACTTTTTTGTTCACTGATGTAACATGTGGTCTTTTAATTTAGTTAGTGAGGGTGGCTTTTCCAACCAACCATTTTCCAACATAGTGTGTGTTAATCTTTTCTTCACTTCTGTTGTGTTGTACCTAAATATACTGACTGATGAACTTTTCTGACAATTTGAGAACTTTAATGATATAAAAGTTGCTGAGTTGCATTGCCATATATGTCTCCTTAACTCATATTGTACTGGTAATAATGTAACTTGTCCACCTACAACAGCAAAGAGGAGTGGAAGTGAATGTATTGATGAGTAAGTGATGGCACATGTACTGCTCACATACGTGCATGCATGTGTGAGCATGCTCACATACGTGCATGCATGTGTGAGCATGCACACACAGACGGATTACTCCATTATTCTCTACAGTGGCCAGTGCAGTACAGATCCAGTTGATGGGAGTGGCATTTGTCTGCCATATTGTAATCACACATTTGACACGGCACCATGTATATGTGGTGATGGTCAGTGATGACATCACATTACATCATCACGATGACATCATATTACATCACAGATTCACAACAGTGCTTCTTCTGCTGCTACAACACAACCTATGGTGGGTGTGTTGCTGTCACTCCAACCAAGTATCTTCCAGATGGGAGGCCATGTGAAGGAGGGGTGTGTCTCAATGTAAGTGCGACATCACTGTGTTGGTGTATTCTGATTGGCTAGCTCTACCCACTCTTTTATAATTACTATGTTTTTATTGTGTCCTCAAAATGAATGTCTTTCTATACATTTCCTGGTACAAGTTTTATACTCAAGTATTGTTTCTCTAGGGTAAGTGTGATCTACAAGTCAAAGATTTCAGCACTCGTCTGTGGAAGTTTCTACAATCTCTTTCATCAGATAAAATCAGTGAGCCAGTCCTCTTACATCTGTTATGTCCATTATGCATGTTCCACTGTATAGGACGTTTCATGAGAGAGAACATAGTATCAGCTATACTACTCCTCAGTTTACTGGTGTATATACCAGTTTCTTGTGTTGTTGGCTGGTTGGACTACTACACTGAGAGGAAATATCGTGATTTATTCAACCATATCAACCGCCAACTGAAACTGCGACTAAAGCTCTCCTCACAGGTTAATATCCCTCCCCAATGTGTCCAATGCTACTCTAAACATTAAATATTACTTGACAATATCATATCAATGCAGCGATTTCTTAGTTTGGCATGACTACTGACTCTAAGATGGTGAAAATTATTCTGGTTGTGTCTTAATGTGAAGAAAATTGTTCAATATACTAGCAGATCGTCTAATACAGTTTTATTCTAATAAGTACACCCTGTCTGAACCAACCAACCAAACATGTTATTTGTGTGACCTGCCTAATAAGGGTACATAATAGCTAGCTGTCTAAATTAACTATATAAATTTTGTCATGACTACTTGTGTATCCATCTGGACAAGTTTAACTGCATCAATTAATATCTCACACAACCTATATAGGACCACATTGATGGTGGAGACAACAGCGACACAGACTCTACTGGGAGCACTGAAAACCTGAGCAAACATTTTTAACAGTGTATGTACGTAGCTGGCCAAACCCACAACCAAAATATATATAATTATGTTTTATTTTACATCATCATGGATATAAATATTTACATTGATACAGATAGAAATACAGCTATTTCATTGTAATGTTTATTTTTGTAATTTACTCTGAAATAATGAATATTGCTGAAATCTCTTTATAGAAATACAAACTACGGCTGAAATCCTTTTTGAAAATTATGAGATGATCATGTAGCCCATTGTTGTGCAGCTGTTGCATCACCAGACTCTTCTGCAGGTGGTGTCCAGCTCTTTCCAGTTAGTGGAACTTGTGGCACCTGTACTTCACTCTCCTGAGAGTAAATAGCAGCAAGAAGGCATGAAGTTTCACAGGTCAATAAATTCATAACACTCACTGTTTCACTCTGATCCACTGGTTGACGAGTTTGTGCAAGTCCTGCCCACTCATCTTCTGATGTAGTAGTGGTTGTCATGGTAATGACAGTACTGTCATCATCATTATTGCTGTCCAACACAAACCATGTTTATGCTAAAAAGCCATGGTGAGCATTAATCAGAATAACACACCCTGCCAGTTTTTGGCTGTCCACAGCACTCCATTGCTCGGTCACACTGGTACTGGCGTCCCAGGATGGGAAGTTTCTCTGACTACTGGCCACCTGTGAAGCACTCTCGAAATCATCTTGAACAGCATCGGCTGCTGCTATATCACTATCTGCCATGGCCCTAATGTTTTCAAGCATACATCACTACGGTACAAGGGATGTGATGTTTACCTTGCACAACGAGCACAAATCAATGTTGGTTGCTTACCCTGCTGGTGAAAATAAGTCAAGAACATACAACGCCGAGCATGTAATTTGCACGACTAGCACTAAACTTGTCCTAAGTAAATGTACTGTGTGTTTTTGCTATTACTTGTTTCTTTATTGTCTTCTTTGCACCATCTACCGGAGAAGTGCTCTCCACTCCTTCATCCTCCTTGAGTACTTCAGTATCTTCTGTAGTAAGTGATAAATGAAGATAGTCACATGTGTACAGACACACATACATGCGTTATGCATACACCCACACACATTACAGAGAACTCACCAAACAAAGTAACAACTTCTTCAACTTCACTGCCACTGTCATCACCATTGTCATGACTACCAGACACCTGTTCAGTTACAATCATGTCTTGTAGGGTTTTTAAGTGCTCATTCCTCATAATAGCAGGTTGTCTAGCAACAATGGATACAAAAAATTATCCCATATTCATAAGAGGAGGTTGATCACACTCCTATGATGTACTGGTGTCAAGAATAATAGTTACACCACAAAACACTCTATAGCATTTAATACTAATCAGTTTTGTAGCAGTTGCATGAGGATAAGCCATACCATTGCAATAAGGATAATACAATTACACAAAAAGGATATACAAAAAGGAAGCAATGTGAGGGTACTAGGAGGCAGATGGTTTGGATGCATATTTCATACAAAAGATTTTGGAGTTGGAAAGCTCTGGAGACACATGATGCAACCTCCTTTACACATGTGTGTTGGCTTTGTGCTGATTACATGCACGAAAATGGAAAGATACTCACTGAACTGGATAAAAAGCACACAAACAAAAAGCTTCTATCCCATATACAACAACCCCCCCCCAATATTATTAGATATGCTTGTAACATAATGCAGAGTACAGTATCCATGGAAACACCAGCAATGTATGCTTAGCACACTATAAGGGAAAGACACACACACAAAGACAGAGTACAGTCAAACTGTAAAAACAATCACCTAAAATACAAATCACACACATTACTTCGAAGATAGTAGATAGGGAGGGCATAAAATCACATATGGTGTATACAGATTAGGATAAATACTATCTTACTTGTTACCACTCTTATTCTTCTTCATGTCTTCATACAAGTCACAGATATCCTTCTCATCAGCTGGAGCCTTCTTATTATCATCAGAATCATCAGCAACTGCAGTAGTTGCCTCTGTGTCATCTTCACGTATTGGCTGTTCTTTTTCTTTCCCAAGTTCTGCCATTTCTTCTTGCTCTGACACAAACACTTGCTGGGAGCTAGACTTCTTTTTCTCTCCAAAAAACTCATCGATGGTTTCCTTAGATGACTGTTTGGTGGCAACAGCAGCAGGTTTTGAAGGACGCTTTGTAGCTCCATTAGCTTGTTTTGTAGGCTTTGTTGGGCTGGTCTTTGAGATTGCTGAGGAAGGCTTGCTGATCTTTGAAGTTGAAGAAGTAGAAGGCGTTTTCGCAATTCGAGGGGATTTTGTTGCAGTGGTGGTTGGGGCAGTAGATGGCCGAGTAGATGTGGAGGACTTACTAGTTGGTGTAGTAGTGGTGACCTTTGAGGTCCTTAGGGTGGTCCTGGGAGATGCTGGAGTGACCCTTGGTGTTCTCGAAGTGACCTTTGCTGTTGATCCTGCAGTAGTTTTTGATGTTGCAGGAGTACCAGGGGTGATTGGTTTACGACTGCTCACGGATGGGGAACTGGCACTTTGCAGAGCTGACCGTTTGGTCGTTGTAGGTTGACCTAACAAATAAACTTTAGCATGACCATTTCTAGTTTGGGTATACCACCTGAAGATGGTCGTACATTATCGGTTGACTTTACCAATCTGTCCACCGGCTTGACTGATTTTCCCGCCACTTCCACGCGTCCTACTGGTGCTCGTGAAGACAGCACCTACAACGAGATTACGGAAACCGCATTCTCACTCTCCACTTTTATAACCATAAACCGCGTTGTTGTTGTTGTTTGCGTTAAATCAGCCCCTAATACGACCTACCCTTTTCTTCTTATCTTGTATTGCGCGTAAAGCATTTATCAAGTAGCTCAACGGGTCGCTGGGAAGATCTTTTGTCAACTTAGTTCTCAAATCCTATGATAAACCGACAGTACATAGACATCAAACAGTACAATACAAAGTACCTCAAAGAGAGTATTAATTTTGTGTTTATCCAAATACTCTTGCACTTCAACAGTAACATTTGAAGCTGCCATTGCGAAACCTCTAATAGCGGATACGGAGATATCCCGATTTGTAAATTTAGAGAGGCGGACGAGATGCTCCGAGTTAGCCGTGTCTCCCCGCTTTACAGAATTGTGCGGATGGGAGGTAGATCCTTACTACAGTGTGGCGTAAGACATGCTAGAACATATACCGGTCTACCGACGAGGTTGGTTAACGCATACTCCACCACTTGTTTTCCCTAGTTCAAAATTTCAGGTCAGTAATACGGCTGCCTCGTTGGAGTACCACCAACTTTGCAGCAATTTATAGACATTATTCTGGTAAGGCGTTCTGTTTCATAGTGTGTGTGTTGTGTGAGTTTTTGCTATGTAGATCTACCGCCTCACGTGATAGTGAAGCTACCCGCCCTTAGCCCCACCATGGATACAGGCACGATAGTTAGTTGGGATAAGAGTGTTGGTGATGAAATTGAACAGGGGGATGTAAGTTGTCAAATTATACACCACCGTGTAATAATACAGAATACATCATTATGTGCCAATTCCATAACATAACAAAGATACGCCCACTGAGGCTCTTTTGGTCTGGCTAATAACAGCAAAGCAAATAATTTGATCCTTATGCTAAAATGTATACATGTAGCAACGTGATTGCTGCTACACTATGTATATTGGCTCTAGTGGTATTTGATTTGCATTTTTGTTAGGTACTAGCTCAAGTAGAGACAGATAAGGCCACAATGGACATGGAATCTAACAATGATGGCTACATGGCCAAGATACTTGTTGCAGAGGGAACTACAGAAATAGCTATAGGAAGGGTTAGTATTCTAATGGTGGAATAGAAGCTAATATATGTGTGCGTGCCTGCTATTAGGAAGTGTGCATCATAGTGGAGAATCAGGAAGACATTGGATCTTTTGAGAATTATGTCAGTGCTGAGCCAACACCACAAGTGAGTCTCACAATTGTATTGTTCTGGATAGTATAACACTACAGGCTGCAACTAAGCCAGCTCAAGCAGAAGTCACTCCTGCTGTGCAAGAACAACAAGCCCCACCCACTCCTGCTACACCAACTGAGGCCCCGCCCATCCAGCAACCTGCACCATCCATAAAATTCCCCGGTCGTACATTAGCCAGCCCTTTTGCCAGGACCATAGCCAAAGAAAAGGGCATTGATCTGCAAGGAGCAAATATTGATGGTAGTGGGGCATTTGGTAGTATTGTATCCGGAGACTTGGACAGAGTACCACAAGCAGTTGAGGCTCCTATGCAGGCAGTTGAGACTCCTATGCAGGAGTTTGTTGATTATGAAGATATACCTCACTCCCAGACCAGAAAGGTGATTTAGCTCCTTCACAATTTTATTCTAACTTTGCTTGTTTCCTTTGTAGACAATTGCCCGACGTTTATCTGAGGCAAAGAACACAATACCACACTATTATGTTACATATGACATTAACATGTCATCTGTGTTAAAGTATGGGGGTCTTGTTTTGTCATGTATTGTGTCATTATGTCTCTCCTCTACCCCTCAGGTTGAGAAAAGAGTTAAATGCAATGCCGGACATCAAGATCTCGGTCAACGATATTTTGATCAAGGCTGTTGCCACTGCTATCAGACACAATCCCATAGTTAATTGTGAGTGGAGAGATGATGTGATTCGTAGGTAAGTGTAACCATAGTCTTTTGTGTTCACTCCAGCCCCTGCCTTTTCTATTAACTTACAAACCTGCCAAGATGACATAGGAGCATTTTAAATGTCAAAGCCTGTATACCAAAAAGTCACTTTGATAAGAGTCAGATATATACTATGAATGCAAACAGACTGAAATTATTTGAATAGGAAATTTTTGGCACTAAAGTTTGCATAGTATTTCAAGTTTTCATGCTACTACTGTTTGAATTTATGCGCAGGAATGCCAGCTGTTCATGCATTTTTCAATTTCCAGATCGCAATAGGAGTGGTCAAGTGAAGTGTCAGCCGAGAGCTTTAGAAACTGCAGCACTATAAAGTGGTAACAATAGAAAGATTGATTTGCACAGTATCGATACAGAAAAGAAATAACAGGCGCTTAATTAAATAGCCATATCTTACAGTTGCAGTCTTATATAGAGATATGACTTGGATCATCATGTTTCCCATAAACAGATGGGTCTTTGCTGGTTCCTATTATCAGGGAAACAGCCAGAGCAAAGCAGTCCAATGTATGGTAAACCAATGCTCACATCTTGCTGTTCTTGCATTTACAAACACAGCAAGTTTGTAGCTCTTATAGTATCCGTGCACATGCCTTAACTTTTATTTTGTCATAGCAAAGCTATGATATACACATGGCTGTTTTATTAGAGTATTTCGATCTTTCTGCTAAGCTGTACGCAATAGATTTAAAAAATGTCATGTCTTGCTTACTACTGGGGTCATTAAGGGGGCCATCCTTCTCTCCACATTCATCAGTACCACGTGCTTGCTATACACAATGCCCTGGAAGATGATATCCTCCATTGGGTTGTGGCAGTATGGTTTTGCAGGTCTGACCACAGACACATGAGGGGGCCTGTCACCTCCAACTGTTCCTCTTACAATCTATGCAGGCATCAGTCAGTCCCAAATAATGGGTTCATTCCCTTCTTCTGAAGCTGATCCTTCATCTCAGGGTCCAAAGTAAGGCACTGCTCTAGGGTAATCACTTTAGGTGGCCTTTTGTTCCTCCCTGTTGGATTCGTGTCAAATTTGCTTCTGAATATTTTCACATTGCTTCTCTGAGGGGTTGTCATGAAGACATCTTGGACTGTGGGGTTGAACACCAGTGGCTACCTAAACTGGTTGACTTCTTCCTCACTGAACCATGTCAGATTCAACTAATGGGTCACTCATGTTACTGTCGCCCTTATGGTCCCCCGACTCCCCTGTGTCATTGTCTTCCTAGCAGTAGCCATCATACCAGATCAGCTAAGGTGGGCTCAGAAGGATTTCTCTTTGTAGGCCAACCTGAGGGCAAAGCCGAGAATGGCTATACAAAGGGCTGGGGCAGCATGACTGGAAATGGTGGGTGGCGATGGTGAGGTGGGGGGGGGACTATGTGTAGTGATGTACCAATAAGAGATTTTGCTGATTATATCCAATTAGCTGATATTGAATTCATATAATGGCCGATAGTGATAACCAATCCAATTTTTATGTCACATGTATTTTATAAAATTTCCCTTTTAAAACTTTTTGTCTTATATTTATGTATCAAGGTCAATAAAATAAAATTAATCTGCTAATAATTAGTGAAACTGATATTTGGTAGTGTTGCACCGATAATCGGATCGGTTATCGGAAAAACCATATATCGGCTATGTTTTTGTATATCGGTATCGGATCAGCACCATGATAGAAAAAGCAGCAGACACAGATATTATGTATTATTTAAAAACACATGGCCATGTGCACCAAACTATGTACAGAGTAGCATTTTACTGCTTTGCAATGTTGTATACTGCTTAAAAGTGCTGTCAGCTATTGTTGTGGCACTACCACCACTACAAACAAGCTAAATCAGTCTTTTATAAACAACTTTGTGGTAAAATTCACTGAAGGATAGACATTCAGTATTATATCGGATCGGCTAAGTTTATCGGCTTGGAAATATTATTCCATATCGGTTATCAGAATATTGGCAAAATATCATATTGGTGCAACACTAATATTTGGCCATTAAACCAATTTCCAATTGCTGTATCACTAGTATGGCAGTTTGCATTATGCAGAATGCACCGAAGAACTCCAGTTTTGTGAGTTTTTATGTTATGATTTGAAGTCATAGCACAGCTGTCACTTGTTTTGTTAGTGGAATAGCTGTCAACAAAATTGTATTTCTGACAACTTTGGGATTTAGCATTTCTTAATTTGTTTCAGGCACAACCTGGTCCACATTAGTGTGGCTGTTGACACCAAAAAGGGGTTAATCACTCCTGTAGTAAGAGAAGCTGATGCTAAAGGACTGAAGCAGATCAGTGCAGACATGGGCTTGCTCAGAGAAAAGGCAGTGGAGGGAAAGCTAACTCCTGACGAGTACCAGGTGAGGGATTTGTCCTGTGTGTGTGTGTCACATCGGCTGTTTACAACAGGGAGGTACTTTTACCATTTCTAACATGGGAATGAAAGGAGCAAGACAATTCACAGCCATCATTAACCCTCCCCAGGTAAGGAAAAGTATTTACACAGTAGTTTGATTACCTTGGAAAATGGGGAGGCCTTATAGGCATGGAGTATGTACATATTTGGAATGTGTTCCCTGTGATCTTAGGTCTATAAAATACTCTTCAGCTGTTTTTTATTAGGTATCTGGTATTAACCTCAATATAACAGTTTTGTTGTAATAAGGTGGTATTATTTATTGCCTTTGCAGGCTTGCATATTAGCTGTGGGGTCAGTAGAAAAGAGGCCAGTATACTGTGAAGACAGCATTGCTGGGTAAGGAGTACATGTTAGTACTGTTGCTGATTACAGCTTCATGGCAACACAGGTTCAAGATGGCTGACATGATGACAGTAACACTCAGTAGTGACCATCGAGCAGTGGATGGAGCCCAAGCAGCCGACTGGCTACAGCATCTCAAATCCCTTCTAGAAAACCCTAACACTCTTTTATTATAGATTAGATTATTATAAAATGATAATATTACTCATGCAGCATAAGTGATATCTAATCGTTGCCATTCGTTCATTTTCTTAATCAGTTCTTTCTTTGTTCCACTTTCTTCAGGTGAATAGTGTATTTCTGGTAGGGCTACAAGAAAAGTAGAATTAGTGAATGTCTACGCAATATAAATATGCTGCTTACTTTTGTATTGCTCTTCAAGCTTGTCAATTTCAGCAAGCACTTTCTCTTGCATGGCCTCCACATGGTCTAGGAGCAACATGCGACTATTCCAGCAACTGTTGTCCACCTTCATGAATGCTTCAGCAAACTGTGATGGTGTTACTAACGGTAACAGCTGAGCAGTGGTGTCCAGATTACTAGCCAGCCTTTCAATCATTTCCATTACTGGCTCACTGTTTTCATCACAGGGTTCAATTTCTTCTTGACGTTGAGTGTCGTCATTTTCAGGTGTTTCAGGAACACTAGCAGACTGCTGTTGATCAATCATCATTGGTTGTTCAATCTCTGGTGATGTTACTGTAGATGGTGTTAAAGCAAACACAGATGCTTCTTCCACGCCAAATTCATCATTGAAACTAGCAATAGGAGCAGTAGTAGCAGTGTCAGCACTGGCAGGGGTACTGAGGTCTGCAACAGGAAGTGGAGAAAGGTCTTGCTTTGGACTCTTATCCTGTGAGATTGTAGACGGTGTAGAAAGACGAGAACATGTAGCAGCGACTGCTGTCAACAACTCCAGCCCATTATGCTCACAATCCATTTCTTCTGTCTCTTCACCACATGGAGGAGTAACGGAATCATCTCGTAAGCGTGGTGTACTTGGATTAGAATCATCATCAAACAATTTTCTTCTATGAGGTGGTAAAGGTGGAAGGGTCAAAGAAGTCACACAGGTAACATTAATCGATGAATCGGAAGACACACGATCATCAGACACATGTGTTAACACTTCCTCAGAAGCAGAAGTGGTTAGTGGAGGCAATGGTGCCAGCTGCAATTGCTTGGTGCTATCGTTACTAGTCCCACCTCTTACTTGCTGTTCATTTATTGGAGTAGTCCTTGCAGATCTCTCACTATTCTCTACACTGTCCATCTTCACTGACTCTCTATCCTTCAACATGGTTGCCAACCTCTCTGTGAGTTTCCTTGTAATTGCTGACTCCTTCCCTGAATCCCAGTGCTTTAACAAAGGATGGTTTGGTTGCCTACATCAAAATTTGAAGGTAAATACAGTGATACATCATCAGCAGGGACAACGCTCAGATTATGGTCTCAACTAATGAAGTCAAGAAGTATACCTTTTACCTAATTGAAATGGTCAGGTGGTCTTATTAAAGAGTATCACTTAAGTAAGGAAATGATCTAAGAACATGTACTTGATCCCAAGGAACTGCCACTCACCCAGCCACTGAAAGAAGTTGCTCCAGGCTGTGCAGGCATTGGCTCAAATTAGTCAATGAGCTAGATATCTCATGGGAGGTGATGACATCAGATGAGTGTGCAAAGGGAACCCCACCCATGACACTTGGTAGCTTACCATCCCTGTACCAACTACGATCAAACTGTTTTGTACACAAAAGTGACATTAAGATAGCACATATCTTAATACTTACCTTGTACTTGGCATTCTTCCTTAGGGCTGGATAAATACATATCAAAATAATAGACATAGTGTAGTGTATCATGTAGGTAGTTTTGTCTGCATGTATAGTGTATGTTAATGACATACCAAGAGGACTCTGACAGATACAGCAGAGATAATGCTCTGGAGGTTGCTCCTCATCAATTCCAACACAGTCAGCATGTTGCCAACACAAGCACTGCTCACACTGTCCAGTGGGAGATACAGGTAACAAAACACAAACACACACTACATCACCTTGTGATAAACACACCCACCATTCAAAAGGAATTACCCAACACCCCCACACACACACACAAAAACATGTTTGGCAGTCTATGGGCACATAAACAACTAATTTTGTGGAAACTGCTAGCAAACAATAACAACATGACCTAAACTGGAATTGTCAGGCACAAAGGTGAATAAGAATTCTACTGTGGGACAAGCTGACAGTGAAAGTGTACAGCAAACCAAACTAATAGGGGTACCCACATCAGACAACAGTCATGTGGCTACCTGTATCATAAATCCTTCATCTTCAAATGATCCACACAGACAGTGGATAACATCATCCTTATTGCCAGAGCAATAGTAACTGCAGCTGGAGCTACCAAATGGTCTTGATGCTCGAGGATACCGGTCAGCCTGGTAATATTCCTCACCCACATCAACATCTTCTGCTGATGAATCATCACTCAGGTTAGTAAATGAGGCACCACGGGGTCGCGAGTCACGTGGCATCTCCCCCCTGGGATGTCCCCTAATCATGACACCCTTTTTAGGTGATGATGGTCTGGCCATTGTTGAGACAGGTCTCCCCAAGTGTGTGGCTGTCAGCATACTACTTGCTGCCATGGTAACTGGGGGAAAACCTCTGAAAATAGCTCCAATGTTGGTAGAACTGATGCCAATTGGGGTGGACGTGACAGCATGAGTAGTAGTAGTAGTAGTAGTGGTAGTTGGTGTAACTCGTACAACAGTCGGCTTCGGTGCAACCATGCGAACAGCACTGCCTTTAAGCAGCTCCAATGCCATACTACTTGGCAATTTTATGGATTCTACATTGTTGACATTAGGCAGAGAAGTGATTGCTCCCAATGACCTTTTTGTGTCAAAGCCTGTAATAGTTGGAGTATTGGGTGTACCAGTGAGTAACATTGGTGTTGAAGCTTTTGAAGAAGGTTCTTTGGTGGCACTGCTTTGGGGGGTTGATGCCAACGGCGTACCTGGAGGTGTGATTACTGCAAACACCGGAATAAGTGGTGCAGTAGCTACAAATTGTTTCATCACTTTCGTCTTCTCAAGTTCAAGTTTAGGAATAACAGTTGATATGGCTGCCTTGGTAGGTGCAGGTATAGCAGGTTCCTGTTGCTTGACAATCACAGGTAAAGTTGATGGAGGAGCTTGTGGCGGCCTGTTGCTAGGAGACTTTTGCATTGGTATCTTTGGAACAGGTGCTTTAAAAAGAACAATGTATTTGAATCCCTTCAAAATGTATACTGCAAACCTGTATTGACTTGACTTCTCACAGGCAGGTTCCTGCCGGGGTGATAGTGCTTGTAGTGCCACTGTAAGAGGCTCTCCTTTCGGAATGATTTTCCACAACCAGGGAACCGACACTTAAATTCATTGTGATCCATTTTGATAACAAGTTCCTTCGGAGCCATTTCCTTCTCTGCTATAAAAAGAACAATATATACATTACCATGAGTAAAGAACAGTGGAACTACCTGTGTAATATATGGACACCTTGGACCTAGCAGGTTGTCAGTTTACGTGCTAAGGATTACTAAGGGGTACTAAAAAGTGTTTGGATTATAACAGGAAATTAACAGGTTCCACAGTAACCCATCCACAATTCACTTTTTAGGACATTGGTCCAATGTGCTACAAAAGTATACACGGAACCAGAATTTTCGGAAACAGAATCCCTTAGTGTCCCCCCTCCTCAAATTAATCTTTCATAGGGCCTTTCAAGTTTCCACTGTGTACATAATGCAGTGCATACCACTGTCCATAGATGTTTTACGTGGAGACCTGGTGATTGTGGATTGCTGCTGACGTCTTCTTACCTGTAAACAAGCACCACGTGTGTAGTTGTCAAACAAAATGTTACACCTACCATGTTCCGCTCTCCTTCACTCTTCCTACGTTCTTTACCACCTGCTGGAATTCTTGCTGCAACACCAGTTTGACTACTGGCAGAGAGACTACGCCTTCGGAGTGGCAGCAGAGATGGCCTCTTAGGTGAACTCTTAGAAATAATGGTGGCTGTCTTCTTTGTACCCTCAACAAAAGGTCGGTCTTCATTAGGATCACAATCACCAATAGAAGAAGTGGCCAAGGAATCACCAACTGGAGAATGGGCAGCTGTAGGATCAATAGTTACCACTGCAGGGGATCCCACAGATTTACTGTCCTCGTTATTTAAGAGATCAACCTCCATATTGAATGGTGTCAATGAGATACTCTTAGGATCACCCACAGGAGAAATTTTATCATTTGAATTTCCCACAAGATCTTTGCCATCACTAATAACTGAGATATTACATTCTGTACTAATTGTTGATGCATCACTTGGTGATGGTGGCACATCAGGGATCAGGTGATCTTGGTTAGGGCTCACATGAGCAGGAGACATGGGTGTGTAGAGTGGTGTAGAGTGGGTGGTCACAGTTGGCAATATTTGTAATGGCAAACTCGAGGCTACAGTAATAGTATCTTGTGGAGTAATTGAAAATGACTCACTTTGGAGGCCAGCCACTGGTACCACTTCAGATTTAGACTTTTTAGAAGATCGTTTTGTAGCAGTTTCTTTTGTAGAAGCAGACTGTTTCCTTTTGCCATTTGTTCTCTCTTGTTTGTCTTTCTTAGTCACTCTACGCTTCTTTGGCCTTTCACTGTCTTTATTATCACTTTGGGGTGATAATGGATCTTCACCATCTTCAGTTGAGGTAATCCTTCGAGTGATCTTTGAAGGAGACTCTGCATTACCATGTTGTTCACGGGAAAGTGGTTGAATAGGAACAACAGTTTCTCTAAGACAGTACTGGGTCCTCAGAGGTGTGTAAGCCTTTCTCTTAAACGCTGCAGGACTCTTAAGATCATCTGAAGGTGTCGGGGAAACAGCACCGGACTCCGGTGTTATACTGCCACTCTGAGAGGCCAAGCTTTGCTCAACGGAAGATGTTTCTCCTGTTGTATTGTCTCCTCCAAGTCGAGGCTTCTTGCCACTATTGTCTGGAGTCTTATTAGCAGTACCCTCAGATTCAGAACTTCGTTTCTTAGCCCTAGACTTCCTAGCCAGTGCAGTATGCCTATCCTCACGTTCTTTAGCTTCCTGCTGTGCTTTGGCCCACTCAGATTGCTTATCTTGCTTCTAAAAATAATATATTTCTCAATGAGAGAATTGAACAGTTACACAGTATACCTTTTGTGGCCTTATGTCCTGCAATGAAACTATGTGTTCTATACCATCCTGATAAAACTGTACTGTACCCTTGTCACCTAATAACAACAGCTGGTAAATTAGTAACAACATCCAGTTTATCTGTACTTACACAAGTTGTCAATCACTTTCACTACAGCTGGGTAGTATTTTCCATCCAACCAGCGGGCCTGCACGTATTCTCCAACCTGAAACTGGATATAAATGTATTGAGTAAGGAAGTTATGCAATAGTGTAGCTTCTTGCCTTCTTGTGTTTCTTTTCCTGAATCTTCCGCTTGTTCTCCATTGACAAGGGTCTGAGACGGAAGCTGTTACAGCTTATCCATTCATCATAGCGCGCATTCCAGCCCTCAAAGTGTATCAATAGCTCTTTTTCCTCGTGGTCCACCTGTACCACGCGTGCCACGTACCTGCGCAATCACACCAATCAGACGCGCACAAATAAACAACCCGTCAATTAATTTGCGGGGTTTTACGATAAACCAGTATATGCGTGCGAGAAAAACACTTACCACTTGCCGTACTGATCTTGCGCTTCTATCTTTTGATCCTGATGAAAATCCGGCAACATCGTCTCGCCTGTCAATCACCAACGAATAAATTAGGAGTACAGTAAGATGCGTATTAATAAGAACACAATGTATGTCTTGCGACACTTTTCATCAACAGCAGCTAAATCACCGCTAGCAATCTTGCGAAAGAAGACTGGCTTGCCAATAGCAAAGTGTCGTGAAGCATTGGTGTTGCACGCAGATAAATTGCAGGATGCGGAGCAATGGCTTTTAGAGCAAGCTCAAAAGGAAGGCTGGGCGAAAGTGGAACAACTGCGAGGGAGGGCTACCAAGCAAGGCCACGTTGGCGTATTGCTAGAGGAGCAAAAAGCTGCACTAGTCGAAGTGAGGGTACAATTAAACTGTCAATACACCATCAACTTGTTTCCCTTTTATACAGGTGAATTGTGAGACGGACTTTGTAGCTAAAAATGATGTCTTCAAAGGATTAGTTTCACAAATAACAGAGACATTATTCCATTACAATGACAAGTCCAATGTAAAGGGAACTGCAAGCACTATACCACTGACTTCACAGGCAATGGCTGGGTTAACTACAGTGGAAGGTGTTAAAATGTCAGATTTGGTCACAAATGCAGTAGGGAAGCTGGCAGAAAATATTCAGATTGCCCGAGGATATTTGGTTACAGCTACCGGTGGAATGTTGTCTTCATTTGTGTACAACAGCACCAACATTAGTGGAAGCAAGGTTGAACTAGGCTCTTATGCCAGTGTAGCCCATCTGGAAACAACTAGTGATGACATAACTCATGTGCAACAAGTTGGAAGACAATTATGTCAACAAATAGTTGGTGATAACCCAGCTTTATCTGCTAAAGAACACAGTAGTCCTATGGAGGCTTTAATGAACCAATCATGGCTACTGGAGCCTTCTGTAACAGTCAAGGAGGTTCTGGCAAAGCATGGTGTCTCGGTAACCGACTTTGTTCGCTGTGAATGCGGAGAATCTGAGAACTAACTAGATAATATGTAAAATGAATAATACACAGGGAACTAATAAATGCTAATAAGTATTTTGGTTTATATGAAGTTATTCTGATTTAGTTTCTTTGGGTTCAGTGCTGGTTTGCTGCCCCTCTTTAGTGGTATCAGTTGATTCAGGTTTTTGTTCTCTTCTTGATTTACGTCCTATCGGCAGGACAATTATCAGCAGTGGGAACCAAATTGTGACATAGTAGTAATTCCTGAAGAATGTTTTGGATAAAAGATAATTTCTGTGGCACATATGTCTATGCTGTATAGAGTGTCTGTCTGTGTGTGTACACAATGCGTGTCAGTGTTTGTAGAGATTGACTCACCCAAGATGTTGCAGGGTAGCACCCAGGTACAGCAATGTGATGCACATACAGGTGATGTTGAGACACGTCATGCAGCAAAACCAGGTGAAGACGTCATAGCCCCACTTGGTAAACAAGTTTACTTGAAAGTGGTGACGTAGCACTCGTCGCAGCTGATGTACAGCAGTGACAGACAGACGTTACCTATACTTAGTCAACTATATCAAACAAACCTTACCTTTCTAGCAGCCAATGTGTTCATTGCAATAGTTACAAACAGTAAGTAGTATGCAGGGTAGAAGCCATGCCACCAGGCCGACAAGAAAAATGTGGCTATTGTGTGATCCACAAACTTCACTCGTTCATAACAAACCCTTTTTCAGGAAGGGAGGGTAACAAGTGACAAGCCATAACACATGTCATACCTACGCAGCCAGTTGGAGGTTGCGATATTCCAGCTATTCACTATATTCCTTAGACTGGTACCAAACTATGTTTCAAGTGTAAAATGGCTACTTGCTCTGAAAATTTTCATACCTCAATACCAAAGACATCCATACCAGAAGCAATGTCCCACTGTGCATATCCAAGTTTGTTATAGCCAGAGAAGCCTAGACCAGCAGCATTGCAGCCACTGTCCGCTGTTGTGAACAAGTTAGAGTAAATACAAGTATATCAAGAGTTCATATATACTGAGGAGAGTATCCTACTCTCATATACCCCTGTAGAAGGGCGTATCGTGAAGTTATGACGTAGCACTTCTGAGTTATCCCATTTTTCTTTGTATAATTAATGTCATTAGTTGAACATGATATTGATTGAACGCGTGTCTAATAACGTCGCTAGCAACTGAATTAACTCCAGCTACTAGTGTTTCTCACTGAACTATAGCCCTTCCTTCATGGGTTCAGACCACTTCATAGGCATTTCTTGCTAAGCCATTCGCGAATACAGCTATCCTGAGTGTCGCAAGTGTGGAATGGTGCTAATGATTGCTGCAGCTTGTATGTCACAAACCACATTGTCTTATCATTACATCATAACTTCACGATACGCCCTTCTACAGCGGTATATGAGAGTAGGATACTCTCCTCAAGATATATTATGAACTCTACAGTATATGTGTTATGAACATACACATGATCCAAATGAAGTAGTATCTAGCTCTGATAACAAACCCCGCAACAAACAGCACAGCCAGTCTCTTGATGAAGTTC
Organism: Dysidea avara; assembly: GCF_963678975.1. NCBI lineage: Eukaryota > Metazoa > Porifera > Demospongiae > Dictyoceratida > Dysideidae > Dysidea > Dysidea avara. The sequence continues at coordinate 16,873,121 of NC_089274.1, forward strand.
ATATCAGCTGTAGTGGGAGTGAAACATGTCCAGAGAGTGGTCAACAAAACCTGTGCCACTTGCCTAGGATTATTTCATAAGGAAAGTAGATGTTTAGTATCACGTAGAGTGCCATCATAATAATGCCAGCCACAGTCTTCTTCAACACAACACCCTGACAAGGATAACAGAGAGAAGGGCTGTGAAAATCAATTGGTTTGAATGAGGGGGACAATGACAACAATATTCACTTATTATCAAAGGGTTTGGTTAACTACCTAGGTATATGTTTTAGCCAACAACCCTCTGTACAAACTCCAAATTCTGAGTCAAAGTCTTTGGGTGAAAATTTGTTGTCTAGCTGTTCAGCAAGATATAAAATTTAAGGCTTTATCTCTCAGTTGACGCCAATCAGCACATAGATCAATACTGAAACCAGATTTATATGCAGTCAATTTTTCTTTTAGGGGCAATAGGGAGTGATGAGATCAAAACTTACTAGCACTCTACACAACATACACACACATACCACATTTGATGGCTCTTCTACATGATCTTTACCCTACAAAGTAACACACAATTACTATACATAAATTCCAGTCCATCACAACCTCATCAGACTTGGGTGGCTTAACTGATGTAAAGTTGGCACCAGATATGAAGTCATGGTACTGTTTATACGTGACCGCTGGGCCAGCCAGGAATGACGCAAAAAAGAAGTTATACCCAAAGTACTCCATAGGGGTAGGCTTTTGTCTGTGTAGAGAATTAGTACTACACTATTTATAGTTTAAGATTGATTGATGCATACTTTATCCGTTGTTTTTGCTGATCTTCATTCAGGCTAGATGGATCACGAGCAATCCCTACATAGAACAGTTTTCAAGAGAACCTAGACAATAAGCATCTCAGACCATCATGTAAGGCAAATGCAACATAGGTTGTTCTCTGTACAATAACCATCAGTGGCCTAAGAGGGGCAACAAACAATATCCACATTTATGTAGAGAGATTTTCATTTACCCAGTGAAGTCTAAGTGATATCCACCATAGTCAGTTATCAGTCGGTAAATGTGAGCAGCACTGATACATGTTAACATCCATATCATTGTGTAGCTGTGAGTCAAAGGAAATAAGTTTAGCTGGCTTGACTATAATATAACAGGACACCTTGACACTGTTAAACTTTGACAGATTAACAACACAGTATATTTTCTAAGGTGAATTAAGAACCAACTATGATAATCCTTGTATCTTTGTAGCTACATAGATTGCTAGACGGCTTCATAGTGTGATCGTTCCCTCACTCTTGTATACAAAACATTAGTAGGGCAACAGAGTTCTTCCAGACCCTACTATGCCCACCTGGGCTACCCCTGGATACACCATTGACAGTACTACAAACACCTCTAAGAAAAAGAGTTTTCATATATGTACTGCTGAAATGAATTGGGAGCTTAATTAACATTGAGCAGTTTTAGTTTGTACTAAGGCTTTGAAAGCATTACAAATGTACAGTTATTCTTACTTTTGGACAACTTTTGGTGATGCTGTCAGCAGAAGTACATAGCAACTTCCAACAATAGCCAACAACAAAGTCATTTGACTGCAATAGAAGAAAATACAAATATTACACACACTAGTCTTGTGTGGCCAGACTGCTTTTTCTCTTTGTCATTGGGTAGGGAGAAAGAAAGTAGTCTTGTAATTGTAAAGCATTAATACTGCTTGGTTTTTTAGAAATGCAGCAGAATTACTATACATCCTAGTACAACAGCTAGGCCTGTGCCAGGCTTGGAATAGGTTTTTTTTTTATTTTATTTTTTTACATTATCATGTCCAATGTTTTGATTAGTTATTCTGGGAGTCTTTACCTTGTGTATTTTGAACTACCTGTATTATCTCCTGCAGATATAGACCTAGCTATACAGTAGTGCTGGGTGATAAATATTGCAATACCAATATGTATTATAGTTTTCAGTTGCAGGTTTCTGACTCCCTGCTTCACAGGCTTACTGTTAGCCTCCTTCCAGGTCCCTAGAGAGATAATTGTCCAATAAATATGATGATAGTACTTCAATTATTGCCCAGCACAACTATACAAAAAATTGTGTCGATGTGTAGCCCGTGCACATGTATAAAATGCTTACAAAAAAGTATTTTTATTATTGTGTGACAGATAGAGCTGTGTACCTACAAAATTTTAATCACTGGTTTATTGGTCACCAATAATTGATGATAATCATTAAATTCCACAGTAAATATTTCTTTATGAAGCACATGTGCTTGTGTGATTGACATAAAATATTCTTATTGGATGACTATTGATACATAACAAAATGCATTATGCCAAGACCCAGTCATCGAATTATAGTGATTGATATGTTCAGTACTCAAAAGCTACTCAAATGTCACCGTACAACGTAATAATTTGATGGGGGGGGGGGGGGGGATTTTGACGAATTCACCAAAATGTTTTGGTGGATTTTAAAGTATCTCTGAGGATTTTTGTGATGCTAATAGCTATTGACATTTCAGGAAGCCGAATTTGTGCAAATCTATACGCCAGATACTCTGATGATTTTCCGGTGAGGAGGATCATTTGAACCAGCATCGGCAACACGTGCACCAAAGAAGTGCTCAGAAAGAGACTATATAGTTGTAGAACGAGAAATTATAAACATTACGGGGTTAGTGTCTAAATTATAGATTGTACAGTTGACAACCGTGCGCTTCATCTAGATTAGCATCCACCCATTGTACTCACCACTTCAAGCCATTGTAGTCATCACTTATCAGCAGCGACTCATTGTAAGCTTTCTACTTTGCAGCAATTCATTGAACAGTCACCCTGACTACAAGATAAGCAACAGTCCAACTAATGCTGCAATGTACTTGACATCATCACAAAAAGGGGATTAACAATTGTAATTGATGTCAGCACGATGTTAATGAAAGATAGACAAGCTTGATGATGATCACATGATCACATTAATGCTGCTCGTCAACTCTTATGTGACCAAGAACTCCTCAAGACTGTTTTTCAGGTTTGAAAAATGCTGGAATTGCTTTATAGGAGCTGCATGTATACTGTCAAGTGTTGTACACTGGTTACGATCACTGAGTAGCAATCGAAGCCATGTCAGATTCTAAAGTTTGCATATGTTACACAACTGATGTATCATGTTTTGAAATAAATTCTTGATCAGCATAAATTCAGGTCGATCTTGGAAAGTGCAAATGCAAATTAATTACTGGAGTGTATATTCTGTAATGATCTTTGTTTTGGCAAAGATCTAGCATCATGCCATTCTTATTATATACATGCTTGTAATTTTTGTACGTTAGCTCTAGCTAGCTAGCAGTTAATAACTAATATTCCTGTAGTTGCAACTAGCTGAATATTGATTTTGTGATTATATATATATATATGTTATACTACTTCGCCTCGCACTATAACATCTTTTCTAAGTTTGTATATCTTTTGGTATATATTTCGAATACCATGATATCTGTAGTATAATATGTTAATACAACATCTCGTCTCCCACTTGGAAGCAGTAACAGCAATTTCTAATGTTTTTACACCATTATTAGTACTGGTAAGTAATTCCTTGTGATTAGCATGCTCAAGGAGTATGCACATGTGTTGCAGCCTGCAATCTTCTTGAAATCGGTCCAACAATCCATAGCAACTGTTGCTAGGTAACAAAATGTAAACCTGACCTAGTTACATGCTTTTTGGTGGTTGCTTAGCAACCGTTGCTATGGTGTCAAAATCATTTCTAAAATCAGTAGTGGTTACCTAGCAACGGTTGTTAGGCAACGATGTTGTTGTTAGGTAACAGGTATTGGTTACTATGGTACCAGTAGTTGTCAAGTCGGACATGCCTAACTGGTAAAACAACTAAACACTATCAAAATTTTTTAGCCAATCAAATTCGTATATCAAATGTACAAGTGATATACTGATTCTATTGGCTAGTTTGCTGTAGTATATCAAAAATATACCACAAGTTGCTATTGGAGTTTTTGTACAGGACACGATATTGATGTTGTATTAGTACTAGTAATAGCATGGGTAGCAGTGAAATTTGGGATAAATATCACGAGTGTTGTATTGGAAATTTACCATTTCCAATACAACAAGAGTGGTATTTATCCCAAATTTCACTGCTACCCATGCTATTCCCAGTTAATACCATACTCGCTGCATATACGCATGCTGTGCATTAGCATTGCTATGTACGCAATTTGTCACTATGTACTAAACATGCGTCGACACTAATTGGTGCTACATTGTTAACATAAATTCTAGCCAATGAAATTACAATTACAACTTTTTCACTGCTGTCAGTGAAATACGGGATAAATTTCACTGCTACTATTGAGACTTTTGTATGGGCAGTGAAACAGGTATGGTATTAATATATATATATATATATATATATATTATAAATGATCTTACCAACATTAGAGGCTACAATGCATACATAGTACAAGTGAGCATGGAGAGTGGACACATATATATTATAATAATAATCACAAAATCAATACCCAACCCAGAATCTAGATACGCCACTGTTGACATAGTTCAGTTGACTTATTGAGTTTCTATTTCCAAACTCAAAAAGTCATTAAATGAGCTATGTCAACAGTGGCATATCTAGACTCTGGGTTGGAGCAAAAAAAAAAAAGAGGTCACAGTCTGCTGACAATGGCAGTCCTCCGCCATCTATATAGTTTGCTACACTGCTTCTCTGAATAGTGTCACTACTTTATTAGAGTAATTGACTGCTTTATTCGATCTCACATACCAAAAACTTTTTGGTAGGGCACAGGCCCACCCCTAGATACACACTGTATGTCAATCTCTGTCACCGAGGAGGCAGCTGACCATTGAATAACTTTTTGGCGATTTGTAGCTAGCTACACCCTAGTTACGTGACCATATGAATAGCAGGTAAGCTATTCGTAAGTATCATCGTATGCATAACTATTTGCTATTCATACGGACCACCGTACAAATAGCACAAGGTGATTTCATAGTTATTCATATGTGATCGCACAAATAGCATGTGAATTATTTGTATGTGACCATACTAATAGCACACGTGGGCTAATTTTTTAGCTACTACAAAAAGTACTATTGATTTTAGTTATTGTTTAGTCTAACACTAAAACACTAGAGAAAAGGGTTTGGTCCAGTCTGAATACCAATACTTGTTCCAATTGTGGCCAAGATGAAAATGTGACCCATCACTGGCCTACAGTAGCATGCGTGGAATCGATGACGTCCTGTCTCAGGAGGTGTGTACAGGTATTCAAACCAGATCAGATCTTTTTCTTCTCCTTGCTCCAATGACAGAGAAAAAAAAAGCAATCTGGCCATGTGAGACTATATACACTACTACACACACACACACATACGTAAGCACACAGACAGCCATACACCAGACATATACACACTGCACTCACAAAAATCCGAAGCACATCAGTCCATAAATGAGCCCAATTAAAAGACTGTAAGAGTGACGGGCTGTGTTATTAACTCTTGATGGATGCAGCAGGTATTTCATCACCAACCCGAGTGGTATGGAAAGGAACAACAGAAACACGTATCGAATCTGTATTAATATGTGCGGTGTCAATTGCAACTACGAAGACACAAAGAGCTAGCTAACCCTATCTTCGGACATTCCGGTTGCTTCTGCCGCTGGTAGGAACAACAGGTTATCCAACAGTTTGAACGGGAAGAATATTGCATTCATGTTTCACCGAGTGGCTGTTTACTCGTGCCAAGACCACTTTTTCTTCCTATACAGTACTTCCTATGAAATCACAACTCGAAATTTCGAACTTTTTCATGCGCTTAATTAGCACCCCAATTCAAATATCTGGCGGGCATTATGGTGAATTTTTGAGAGAGTAGATCTATTCCGAAGTAGCTAAAGCAGACTATAGACTAACATACCATCACCAGTGATCACTAATTCAGTAGCCATGCAGAGTACATGTATAGCTAAAATGATGCAGTGTTTGATCAGTAGCTATCACTGAGTATCATGCATGTACTCGGCCCTGAGAGTCGGTATATAGCTAAATGCAGTCACCGGTGTTTATTAGTAGCTATAGCCAGAGTATAGCTAAATGCAGTGTTTATCCGGGCTGTTGGGGGAAGACTTCATCAAAGAAAGTAATTAAGGAAGATATTAATGTGAGAAAAACAATTCTGATCAGTTCATTTTGAGTTAGCCGGCTATTTTTATTCAGAATTTGTGCTTGAGTTTGGATTAACTGTCGCTCATTATTAGTTGTTACTATAGTTACCACCCATGCCACTACTTACAGATTACGCAAATCAGACGTTTAATTGTGATAATGTATGTATACATGTATATAGCCATGCATATCATAGTTACTCGATGCAAGGACCAGCATTTATACTACTGCAGTTTAATTAATTGGTTGTTCTCCTGCTGATAGCTTGACATGCATGTTTCCTATATAGAAGGCAAGTTAGCTCAAGGGTGCATGGATCCATGCAGGCTTTGGGAAAAGGATTAAGGGAGAGTAGTAAGTATAGCTACATGTGGACGACTATATACATGTGACCAAATTTGACAAAACAAGGCTTCCACATGCATCCATGCACTTTTATGACTTTGAAGCACCATAACTCAATGTAGGAGTATGCCATTAGTTTCAAATTTTGACCTTAATTTTACGATGCTGGAAGAATTGTGTGAAAATGTTATAGGTCAATAGCTTACTGAGCAATCAAGTTACAGTTGTTAAAGTCAGAAAATTGGGTGCCTTAACTGTTTTGTCAAATTCAGTCACATATATAAGCAGGGGGTTTGGGGGCCACATGCAGTCCCCCAGAAGCTATTATATAAAGATTTTATAAACTTTAACACTGAATTTTTGCCATATAGCTGGTAGTTTTGTGTATAAACATCTAGATTGTGGCAAGATCTGATGCTTTTCAAGTGCATGATCTTCATTAAACATGTATGAGTTGTATAGGGATCATGCAGCGACAATGCGTGGTGAAGTCGATGTTTAAGTCTCATAGGTCCCTAGTGGGATAACGTTCACAGAACTAATAAAGCAATAATTTATGACCCTGAAGTAATATACAAAGGACATGAAGCCACTGTTCAGTATAAAAATTTACACCATATAGCTACTGCAGGCATAGCTATATATATATAAGCTTCCCAGTAAATGGGACACACATGTTGTTGCATTTAGTAGTGAGTATTGACAAGTGTGCATGTGTGTGTGTTCTATTAGAGTATCTTGCATGAAATATTATTTCAATCCTACTATATCACTATATGCAGCAGCCCATAAGCTATCATCACCAGGAACCATTTGCATGCACTTATGGACTCCTCCTAGAACAGGGGCTTATAATAGTATATATTCTTGTTTAGAGTATAGTTCATTTTTATTATTTATATGGCAATCAAATCTAGACTAGCTATTTAATGCTTATTAAAACTGTCAGTGAAGCTGTGGCTGCATGCATGCAGCCACAACTGTGATTTCTGCTGCAACTGGAAACTCCCTTGGAAAATCCTGGATAGTTTACAGATGAGAACATATGTTTTTTTGTGGTGACAAAAAACCATGATGTAGTAAAAAGGCAGAAGAAACATTAGTGTGTCATTTGTTTCCTGGAGCAGTTAGTGCTTCAATGATTGGTTAAATATTTGCACAAGGAGCTTTACACTTGCCGCTTCAAGGTCACTAACTTCAGAAATAGTCTGTAAATTATAAAAATGTCATTTTTTCTTTGTGTCAGCTACTATCTAAGGTCTTTCACGTAATGTACCTTGTTTTGTCACCTCCTATCGTAATGTCACCTGTGCTGCTACAGCTTGCTATTAAAACAGCTAGCAAAGTAGCTAGCAAAGATATTATAGTTATAAGACCTGCATCATGCAGTTGCAATGGATAATATAGTAATAAAACCTTCAGGTTACCACTGGTTAATAAATATACAGTTTCATTTTCTGATTTAATTGTCCTTGGACGCCACTTCGGTTTGCTCTTCTTTTACATTAGCTGATACATTTTTCTGTTGTAATTCTCTTCTTGACTTCTTCCCTATCGGCAGGACGATTATCACCAGTGGAACAATCACATTGATGTAGTAATAATACCTAGAGAAGGGATTTCTCGTAAATAAAAGACAGCTGGATTTAGCTCACCCGAAGTGCTGCAGGGTCCCCTCCAAGGTTAATATCATGATACTAAAAGAAGCGATATCCGTGCTCATAATTGCAATGAACCAGGTAAGGACATCATATATCTGCTTCACTATTGGTGGAGACTGAAAATGGTGATGAAGCAGTCTTCGCATCTGCCAGAGGAACAACATACAAATAAAGTACATTACCTAAGGAAGAACCTTTCTGGCTGCCATTAGGTTCAAGGCAAGGGTCACAAACATAAGGTAAAAGGCAGGATAGAAGCCATGCCACCAAGCTGACAGAATAAAACTAGCCAAGGTGGGATCCATAAACTTCACACGTTCATAGCACACCCTGGAACAGCAGAAAGAAATTATTAAAACTACGTATTAATTACACCAAACCTTCGTAGCCAATGCGTAGTCATTACGTTCCAACCATTTATCACTGTTCTCAGACTAGTACCAAACTATTTTCATTATAGTAAGATGAAATAATGCCACTAATGTTAATCTTGCTGTACCTCAAATGCCCAGATGTCCATACCTGTGACCAAGTCCCACTGAGCATAACCAAGTTTATTGTAGCCATTGAAGCCAAGTCCAGCTGAATTACAAACACTGTCCACTGTACAACAGCTATACGTAGGATGGGTATAATTTGAGCACCATGTACCTACCTATTAGCCAACCAAAATAATATCTTCCTCTTATGCCAAATGTTACAATGTAAAGGAGGATTAACCTTTTCATGGGGTTTACATCAGGTGCTATAGTGAACAGTATTATACATAACCACAAAATTTGGTGTGCTTGCCTAGGACCATATC